>NW_026591560.1:382334-612829 GCF_907164565.1 Psammomys obesus | reverse complement strand
GCCCGGGCGGGTGCGCTCAGCGGGGCGAAGGCGGCGGCGGCGGCGGCGAGCAGGGCGCGAGGAAGCAGGCTGTGCGGCCGCCTCTCCCCTCGCGGCGGCGGCGGCGGCGGCGGCGGCGGCGGGGCTGTGCGTGCAGCGCGGAGCGGGGAGGGCGGGAGCGGAGAGGGAGGCGGCGGGCGGGGAGGAGGCGGCGGGGGCGGGGGCGCCGCGCTGCGCACTGGCCGGCGGGACCCGGAGCGGGAGGCTGCGCCGCCGCGCGGGGACTCTGGCCCAGCCCGGGAGAAACGGCGTCCGTGCGCCCCCCTCCTCCTAGCTTCGGCTAAAATGTCTGGGATGAGGGTGGGGGAAGACGAGTTGGGGAGCTGGTTCCCTCTAGAGACTAGGGGGAGGGAGGCTCCCAACACCAGTCTCCAGGGCGGGAGGGAGGGTGGCAAGAGAAAGGGGTTCTGGCTCCGGCGCCTCCTCCCCCTCATCGATCCTCCCAGCACCCAGCCATTCATCTATCCATTCACTCATTCATCCGTCCTCTCAAACATTCATTCACAAACAGAACCCACTGCCTACTCTGCGAGCCCAGGTAACCCTATGCCTCCCTGCCAGGTGCCCCTTTCCCGGTTCAGATGCCCCCTCCCTCCCCACTCACTTACATCCCCTCCTGCACAGGCCCTCTCTAAACTCTTTACTGTTCTCAAAACAGGACCCCACCCAGATATGTAGAAGGGCAGGTAGGGCCGGGTGTCGGGCCCCCTCTTTCCTTCCCCAGACCTTTGACCAACTTAGGTACCCTCTCTAAACCTCCGTGTCCTGAGTATGAAAAGAGAGCATTAGCCGCTGGACTCCTGGAAGGTTGAGGAGACCTGCAATGAAAAGGTGGTTGAGCTTTCAGAGAAAGTTGCGATGTGTGTCCCGGGGGTAGGGGTGGATGGACCAGACAGTTATTTAGCAGGGAAAGTACCCAGATGTAGCCTTGGATACACTGCCATCTCTCCCTGCCCGGCCTCACCTACCAGTGCAGACCTTGTCAAGGGGAGGTCCCTTCCAGACTTAGTTTCCTTTGGGTGCTAGCTACTCCCCGCGAGTCCCTAACTCTGCTTAGACCGCCTTCGAGTTTCCCCATAGCTCCCAGGCCCAAGCCAAGACCTCCATAATCCATCAGGAGCCTCTCCCTGCCAGACCAGATCCACTCCAACTTCTCCCATCCCACCATCCAACTCTAGAACCTTCCAGAAGTCCAGCCCAACATGCACTTCGCTACCTTTCCAGGCTTTCCAGACCACCTCCCCTCAGGAGGCTCCCCCCTTGCCCCTGAGGGAAGGCTTGCTGCCCACCCCCTGTGCTCTCCTGATCCTCTTTCCCCAGAGCTGCCTGGGGCCTTGTCTGTGGCTACCACCTCTGCCCCCTCCCCCAGCACTGTCTTTGCTCTTCCCACCTCTCCTCCCCTCCCAGCTCCCTTTCTTCCTTCCTTTCCTGAGCTGGTACTCAATTCACCGAATAGCTTTTTTTTTCCTCCCCATTTTTATTTATCGCCCAAACAGCATTATACCAACAATAAAGGAAGGGGGAAAAAAATCACCCACAATGCCACCGCCCTGTGGCGTCAACAGCTTCCCTTCCTCTGCTCCCTTCCAGGCTTGTCCCAGCACAAAGCTGGCTATAATTTGCGCAGAACTGTGGTTTCCGTTCCGCCTCCCCAGACCCCCAGATGGACTCCAGGGCCCCAGGGCTCCATCATTCCTCCATCATGTCTCTTAGCGTGTGGCTCAGTGTCTTCCTCCTTTCCCAAACCAAACCCCCCTTTACCTCCATGCCACCCCATGCCAGGCACCAGGCTGGCGCCAAGCAAGCATTTGGCCTCATACTGACGTGGATAGTATGAGCGGAGCTTGACTTGACACATCACACTTGGATATCAAAATATCACCTTCATAATTGTGGCTTTAATGGCTGTGTGATGTTCCTTCCAGCTGATGGACTGTAACTTGCTCAGCGGCAGCTCCTGCACACAGTCCAGGGATTATTAGGGGAAGTCCACTGTGCTGGGTACCGTCTGCCACGCCAGGAGACCGTTAGGAACCAGGCTGCCCTGGAAGCAAAGCTGAGGTTCTAGAAAGGCTGCCCCGCACATAGTCATTGCTGGGCAAGAGCTATCTGAAACAGGCTTCTCCATGCGACCCCAGAGACTAGGGCCAAGTCAGCTGGGACACCAGAAAGCTTCCTAAGGGCAGTGGCTGTTTGTTTGTTTGTTTGTTTGTTTGGGGGGCACAAGGAAGGTTCCAGATCAGGTGCAGCTGGAGCCCATTACAGCGGTGAATGCCTCGGTAGGAATGCCTGGGTGCCACTGAGCTGGAGCGGGGGCTCAGTCAGCTCAGGATGTGGTGGAAGACGTTGATAATGGCAGCCAGGCCTGGTGTGCAGATCTGGACATACAGACTTGTGGGAGCTTCATCCTAGGAGAAATGGGGCAGCAGCCAAAGACTGTAACTCCAGGACAATGACACAGTCAGCTGAGACCAGGAAATACAGTTTGTTCAGTCAACAAATACTCGCTGAACTCCACACTGAACCTAGCTACTGGCTGCATGGGAACTCAGGATGATAGTGAAGGCTAGAGTTAGTCCTTTAAGCTGGGCCCTGGTGGGAGGCTGTCAGCGTTGAGGGCAGCTCAAGTCATCCAGGAACACTTTGTGGCTTCAACCTTGAGCTTGCCAAGCCCCAGCTCCCCCACTCTGAGGGAGGCAATAACCAGAACAATGCCCTTCTGCTCAGAGTGGGCCCTCCCACTGGGCAGCAAGGTCATCCTGGCCCGCAGCTTCCCAGCCGCCCCCTGACCTCTCAGGGGGATGTGACAGAAGCCACCTGATTGTTCAAGAGCCAGTGAGCCTCAGCACTATCCAGTCCTCCCAGCTCCACCTCCAGTTTCTTGTGCTAATGGGGCCACCGCAGACTTCCTATGGCCAATGTGACAGTCTGTAAAGATCCTGAGATGTTTTCTGTACTCTGGTTGCTGAGATAACTGGACTTGGCAATGTTAGACTGTTGTCAGCCAAGGCTGGGCCCGTCTTAGGCTTGTTCTGGAGTGGGGAAGGATGGGATCTCCCACACTACACATTTCACCCAGCATCATTAACGACTTCCACTCTGGAAATTCCAGAGAGTCGTGCTCACTGACCACCAAGCCTCTCTGAATTCCCAGGGCATTCTGGGACATTCACACAGAGTTGTGAGCCTGTGGGCTGTGGGACGGCTGTTGGCACTGCTTCGGGTACACTTGCCTGGCCCACCAGCTCTCATTTTCCAGCAACGCTTCTGATCCAAGTCCCAGCTCCACTGTGCTTGTGCCCCTATTGCCATTCTGCCTGAGAATTCCTGCAGGCAGGACACATAGGGTTGAGGCTTCTCACAGAAAGCTCACAGGGCAGAGGCTCAGAGAGCAAGACCTTCAGCTTAAGGTAAGGCCTTAAAGAGGGAGATCCAGGAGCAACCAGGAGTGGGGCAAAGTCCGGTATGCTGAGACCAGCAACTCCTGAGGACCAGGACTGAGGCAAGGGGACCTTGAGGAAGGATCAGGCCAGGGGCAGCTGCTGGCTGGGATCCACCTACTGAGCTGGCACCAATTGGCCTCTCTGAGCCCCCATGTCCCCTGAGACCAGGGCCCCACTTCTACACACACACACACACACACACACACACACACACACACACACACACACACACACACTTTTCCCTGCCCAAATGACTCACCCACAGGCCAGAGCCTGGACATCCTGTTCACTGAGTTTTTCCCCTACCACCTTTCTTCTTCCTTGTTGGGGCTATAAGGGAATACCACAACCTGGATTCTTTATAAAGAAAAGAGGTTGTTTAGTGAAAGGTCCTGACCAAGGGGCACATCTGGTGTTTTCTTGCTTATGATGATGCTACCGAGTCCCACTGTGTCATGTGCTAAGACAAAGTAAGCTAGGCAATATGTCTTTTTCTCCTCTTTTTTTCTTCCTGTTTTTTGTTTGTCTGTTTGTATGTGTTGTTTTGCTTTTGAGATAGGGCCTCATGTAGCCCATGCTGGCCTCAAACTGGCTATGTAGCCAAGGATGACCTTGAACCCTCTGATTCTCCCGCCTGCATCTCCCTCACCATACTTGGCTATTTCTCTCTTTTTAAAAGGCCACTAAGGGTGCAGCTCAGTGGTTGAGTCAGGCATCCACTGACTCCACCATAAAGGTCCCACGACTTCCTCTAACTCTAAACCAATACCTCTGAACACCACTTCAGAGACTAAGGTTTTCTCATTTTGTTTTTCTCCAGCTGGAGAGGGAATCCAGGGCTCTAGGTCAACAGGCTACCACAGAGTTACAGCTAAAACATGGCCCTGAACTTCTGGTAGTCCTGACCACTGGGACTGTAGGTGTGTCACCATGCCCTGTTTATGTGGCACTGGGGATGGAACCCAGGGCCCCAAGCATAAGGGGCAAGCACTCTGCCAACCTGGCCACATCCTCAGCCCCTCCATGTAAGTCTCGGAGGGCAGGCAATACAGCAGGAGTGTTTTCATACTTAAATGTATTGTATGTATGTGTGGAGTGTGGAGGTCAAAGGACAACTGCCCAGAGTCAGTTCTCTCCTTCCGCCATGTGGGTTCCAGAGTTGAACTCAGGTCATCAGGCTCAGCACCACCTCGCTGGCTCCAGCAGTCTGTTCTGTGTTTCTCTTTGTGACAGGCTCCATGACTGCCTTTTGTGACCCCACTTTTTCAGATGTTGGACAGCACTTGTCGGAAGCCAGATAACTGATGGCATCACAGACGTGCGTGCCTCCTTCCTGGATCATAGTAAATTAGTAGCAGATGTGAAGGTGGGCCCAGGGCCTCTGGACTCTAGGATGGGTGTCTTAGGAATGCTTGCCCTTTTTCCCCCTGGTCCTTGGAAGGCAGAGCAGGGGGCCTGATGTGATCTCACAGTTGACAGGCCTGCCCGCAGGGACAGCACTGTCTGCTGATGCTAAATGAAGGGATGGTCATCAGGCTGAGCCAGTCCAGGCATCAATGACAAGGATGTCCCAAGGCCAGCTGTGATCACAAAACTGGGAACTGCATCGAAGGACTGTTCCAAGGACAGAAGTGTCCAGACCCCAGCTCAACTAGCAGGGAGTGTGCAGGGCAGGGTCTTGGTGTGTGTAAGGATACTGGGGGTGGGAGAGAGAGAAAATTCTAGAAAGTGTCAGAAACCAGGCTTGGGCTGGAGACAGTGTTTTCCCTGGTAGCCTGTCTCTCCAGAAGGGCCAGGACTGCTTCTCACATAACTCTCCTTCCCCATGAGAGCCTCCTTTTCTCCCTCTTTGTGACACTACCTCCCCCCAAGTCTTTCCCTCAGGGCTGAGTCCTTCTTCCAGGCATTATTCCCAGCAAAGGACACTTTTTCTTTTTTTTTCTTTTAATGGTCATTTAAGCCTCCTTTGCCTCTGCCACCATTCATTCACCTGTTACACAGATATCGGGGCTGTGGCTCTGAGAGCAGTGTGTCGGAAGGGACCAGCATGTGTAAGAATCAGGGCTAGACGGAGCTGGGGCTGGTGGGCAGGGGTGAGGCCTAATCAGAGGCCATGCCTCCTGGCAGAGAAGAGAATAAGTGGTGGGTTGAAAGGGAGTAGCGGAGGACTGCTATCTAGGAGAGATGAGGGTAGGATCCCAAGATAGAGGGGGGCCCAAGGGCTGCCCTGGATCACCCCAGGGGGGAGAAGGGAAGATACATTGACGATATCAGTGTCTGGGCTCTGTACTCCAAAGGCCCCAGCCTGTGGCGATGTCCTTCCCTATCAATGTGTCTCTGGCCTCTGCTCTCTGCTCCTCCTCGCCTGGACTCTCTACCTCCTGCTCTGGGCACAGTGGCTTTATGGGCTCAGTGATGCTCGGGACCTAGGCAACCTCACAGGCCCAACGAAGATACCTCCCATCAGTCCCCTCCACAGATTATGGCACCACAGGTCAACTGAAGCCACTACAGGTGGTGCCCTGGGAAGAGCTGGAGTCTGAGCATTTTTGTTGGGAGCCCAGGGTCCCCTCATGGAACTGGGACAAGAGACACAGACATATTCCAGACCCTCACCTGCCTGCCTAAAGTACTGTGGGGGCGAAGGAGCAGGGGAAAGGGGCTGCTGAGCCAAGGCCTCAGACCTACAGGTGCCGAGCTAGAGTTAGGGGTTGCCTAGGGTGGGCTCACACAGATGTCCTTACCTACTAGACACCGGTGCCCCAAGCACCTAGCTGGACCTGCCGGGTTTTGAGCTCTCAGAATGCTGCTGAGGCTGGGCATGTGGGGAGCTATAGGAGGAGGGGGAGGGGAAGAGGGCCAGTGCCAGCCACGGGGCGGGGTGGGATGGTGTTGCCAGGCAACCACCACGCGACTGCCACCAAGGAGGGATTCTTAAAGAGCTGAGCACAGAGGCTGGGCCACTGAGGGCTGAGGCTGGGCCTCGAATACCAATGGCAGCCACATAGGTCTCCTCCCTCCTCCTCCTCCCTTCTTCCCTTCTTTCCTTCTCCTTTCTCCCTCCTCCTTCTGGACAAAGAGGAGGGACACCTATGTGAAGAGACCCCGGGGCTGTCGAGGCGAGGACCAGGCTGAGTTCTTCATCCCCACAGAAAGGGCTTGGATGGAGTCAGACGGCCACCTTGAGACCTACCCGGCAAGTGGCACTCTCAGCCCCAAGGAGTAGGAGGGAACTTGGCCTCCTGGGCAAGTCCCTGCTGAGTGGTATCAAACTCAGACAGAACAGGTCTCATGTCTTCAGGGCCGAGCAGCCTTAAGCAGTTTCTGTCCTGAGAACCCTGCATGACCACAGAGAGGAACCAGCCCCGAACAGGAGACAGGCTCTTGACAAAGCCGTGTCTGGTGATGGAGAAAGTCCTTCTTGTTGTCTAACTTAAATTTCCCTTGCAGAAAGTAGTCCCTGTCTTTCTCCTGGCTTCACTGCTTCACTGGCTTCGGACAACCTTGTGTTCTGAAGCCATAGCGGCAGGGTGGCTGCTTGTTCCTCCTTCGAGGGCGCCTTTTCCAGCCATACAGGGGAGCTAATTCTCTGGGGGGTCACTGAAGCGTCTCAGGGTATCTGGCCTCCAGCCAGGTCATAGGCAGTGTTTTGTGCTTATGGGTGGCGTCTGGACAAGAGTCCAAAGTTGTCCTTGGGACCAGGAGTCCTTTGAGACCCTCGAGTGCAAGGGGCCTGCCCTGAATGTGTACAGAGGCGCTTTCCAGCTACAGACCCATGTTTCCACGACTCTTCCTGCTCTGCCAATTACAGTCAGCACAGCCTTTCTGCTCGCCCTCCAACTCTAGCACCTTCCATGGCTCCCCATGGCCACAAAGAAGAGCCTTGGTCAGACCTGTAGACCTGGCTGCTCCCTCTGCCCTCAACCCAGCCACAGTACTCTCTCCAAAGCTCCCCGCCCTGAGTCCCAGGGTCTCATTCTCCACTCCATCCGAACCCCTCAGCACCCCCACAGACACAATGCCTGTTCAATGAATAAGCCATCAGCCTGCTTGGTCGGCAAAGGGCTGATTTGTTTGGGAATAAGGAGATGACTCAGCAGGTACAAGAGCACTTGCCTGCGCAAGCATGAGGGCCTGAGTTCAAATCCCTAGATGCCACACAGAAACCTAGATGTGGCTCCATGTGCCCCTGTAATCACACACTGTGAGGGATGGAGACAGGAGGCTCGCCACCTTGAATTCAAGGTGTATCAAGGGAGGAAGGCAGAGTAGTACATCAGGGCTCCAGATGTCCTCCTCGGGCCTCAGCACGCCCCTGCACACGCATGTAGAACCGTACACTTAATTAGTTACTATTGGTTTTAATTTTAAAGAGTTTTCTTTTTGGCTTGGTCTCACAGTGCTGAGGATGGCATTTGTGGCCTCAAGCACCCTAGGCAAATGTTCCATCACTCCCACATCCCCATGTCCACCTTTGAGACCCACAAATAAAAAATGAGCCCTTCCTGACATAGGCGACGGGGCTGGTAACAACCCACCATGCAAATGAGAAAGCGAGGTCTTTGTGGGCCCGAGATGTCACCTCCAATGGAAATAAACAGGGTGGTAAAAAGGAATGTGCAGAATATGTCTGGAATATGTCTAGATATTTTAGTGGGTGGTCTGGGGAGGCCCCTTGAGGGAGAGGACAGTTCCATTGAGACCTAATGGATAAGATAGTGCCAGTTTAAGAAGAGCTGGGAGAAAAAGGAGACATTGGAAGCAGTATGTGCAAAGGGCCTGTGGCATGAGCATGCCAGACCCTTTAGAGGAGGAGAAAGGAAGATAGGAAATTAGGGGGAGCGAGTGTGGGATGCAGCCGAGCATTCGTGGAAGAGAATATGGATTTTATTCTAAGTATAATAGGAAGCGATTTGAGAGGTTTAAGCAGGGAAGTGACATGATCTAATTTATATTTTAAAACGATCATCCAAACAACCACTTTGGAGAGCAATTTGGCAATAACTAGTAAAGTTAAAGATGCCAGCCTGCCCAGAGAAATGCTAGCAGACAAATGGGGTGGGCAAAGATGCCCCTGCCATGTCTACAAAAAGCCAGGCTGGGCCACCCAACTGCCTGTGTAGAGAATGGGGGTTGCATGGAGGGATATCTCCCTGGGAACATCCCAATTGACAGCGCAAGCCCACCCAAATGAATGTCAAGTGTTTAGAGACAGGACAGTGAGATATCAGTTTCAGGAAATCTTTTTGCAGGACCTACACAGCAAAACCAGATAAAACAATAATTTGTTAGCTGGGCAATAGTGGCACACACCTTTAGTCCCAGCACTCGGGAGGCAGAGGCAGGTGAATCTCTGTAAGTTTGAGGCCAGCCTGGTCTACAAAGAGAGTTCCAGGACAGGAAGGGCTGTTTCGGAAAACCAAACCAAATCAAAAAAAGAAAACAAAACAAAAAAACAATAATCTGTCATCTAGCACTAGGGGAGCTGAGGCAGTAGGCCAGCCAGGGCTATCTAGCAAGACCATGTCTACAAAAAAATCAAAAAGGAAGAACATGCTATTTCAGAGTACTGCTTTTTCTGTGATGGAAGCACCCCAATGTTCTGTGACAGTATAGGTTTGTTTGTTGAAATAGGGTCTCTATCCCAGGCTGATCTTGAACTCCTGATCCTCCTGCCTCCATCTCCCTAATCCCGGGGTCACAAACATGCACCCCCATGCCTGGTTTCTGCGGAGCTATGGACTGTCCCCAGACCCTCGTGCATGCTAGGAAAGCATCCTACTAACTGAGCTCCATCCCCAGCCTCATGAGTCTATCAGGCTCGGTGGTAGGTCTGTTTCTGTTGCTGTAATTGAATACCAGAGGCTGAATGGAGCAGAGATTTACTTCCATGATGGCTCTGCAGCCTGGCACTCCCAGAGTATGGCGCCAGCATCTGGTAAGGGCCTTGCGCTGTGTCCTTATGGGGCCCACAGGACACCTTGGCAAGACAAAGCAAGGTGACAGCTTCAGCCACTCTTGCTCTTAGAAAGCCACTCATGTCCTTGAGTGTGGTGGCACACATCTGTAACCCCAGCACTTAGGAGGATCAGAAATTCAAGGTCAGTTGACAGTGGAGAACCTTCCACATGGAGCCGCCCAGCACTTTAATTAGCATGTGTTCAAGACTCGGCTACAAAGCCAGTTTGAGGCCAGCCTGGAATTCATGAGACCCTGTCTCAAAAACCAAAACCCACCACCAAAACAAACAAACAAACAAACAAACAAACAAAACAGCCCAGGTTTTCTCTTTTCAAAAGGAAGCTGAAGCTCAGAGAAGGCAGAGGGCCCCTGGATGTCACCTGACCTTGGCCATGGTAGGGCCTGCCCAGTTGTACCTAAGCAGAGGACTCAAAACTGCCTTGAGGATGCCCACACCACCTCACCAGGATCCATCCATAGCCTGCCACAAGCCTTTGCCCAGCCCCATCCACTTGCTCCGGTTCCCTCCACTCCCAGCTGGCTGCCCTAGGTCCCAGCCCCTCATTCCTCCAGATCTGGATTCCTGAGCTGGAGCCGACACCCGGCTGGCTGGGGCCCAAGCCATCTCCTGGTAATTGGGTTTCAGGGATGCTCTCGGATATGCTAATGACAGGACAAGAGTGCTGCCGGGGCTCCTGGGGGAGGGGAGCCCAGTGCAGCTGGGGTCCTGCAGCCCTACAGGACTCCATGAAGGAAATCAAGCAGCCGGATCCCCTCCAGCCTCTGGCTTTCCAGCCTCACAACCCTGAGCCAGTCCCTCAACCTCTCCTCCTTCTAAACACGTGTGTTAAAGTGACAAAAATAGCAGGACTCCATGCAGGGTGGCTGGGGCAGGCGGAAGGAAGAGTCCACTGGACACACCTGGCTGAAGCTACCCACAGGACAGGCTTGGCCGAGGCTTGTTCTTTGGTTCTGTGTTAGCTTCTGATGGGTCCCCTGGGGTTTGTGAACAGGGGCCTGAGGGCTAAGGGTGATGTACCTCTCTTGCTGCTTATGTTGTCACTAACAAAAGGCCGGCCTGAAGAGTGGGTGCCAAATATCACCTGACTTGGGGCTGCTGACCTAGATGGGGCCTGGGGTGGAGGTGGGGGTCATCTCCAGGAGCTCTCCAGCAGTGGCCAAGCCCAAGGAACCAGGCAGGAAGGGGTGGAAGCCCAGGCCCGGGCAGGCAGGAACAGCGGCCCCAGCCAGCTAACCTACTTCCATCTCTAAATGTCTGACTAGGCAGCTTTTGTAGGGAAGGGCGGATCCTGGGGTACAAGAATGGAGACTACAAAGCAAGACAGTCAGGGTGAACAAGCAAGGGACTTCATGAAGGTATGAGGATGAGAGAGCCTCATTCAAGATTCAGGGGAAACGGAGGAAGGAGACCTGGCATTGGGGACAGTAGAAGGACAGGAAGTCCCTAGAAGAGCAGGCTCAGATTCAGGCAGTGTGAGGCAGGCGTGGCTTGAGTAAGTTTGTAAGGGGTTCAGCCCTGGGACTAAAGAAGCCAAACCTTTGTGAAGCTTGCTAAAGTATAGGCTCCAGGGTTGGACCAAACAGAGATCAGATCCTGTCTCTCCCACCTTAGTGACCTCGGGCGCATATCAGAGCCTCAGTTTCCCCATCTCTAAGATGAAGCTACATATTCAGCATGGCCACACAGCCCTCCCTAGGAGTTGGTGAACCAGTCTTCATAGTTGGTCACCTTCTCCTGGGATCCTCTGAGCCCAGCACCCCGACCCGCATGTCTGTCTGAAGCCCTGCTGTGGTATCTGTGTGTCCGATAAAGGATCATGAGTTGGAATCTTAACCCCAAGTCCAGATGCTGATGGTGTTTGGAGGCAGGACCTTTGAGTTGAGTGGGGTTAGATGGAGTCATGAGAATGGGGCCTAACATGGGGTTAGTAGCCTTTTTTTTTTTTTTTAGTCAAGATTTTATGTATCCCAGGCGAGCTTCACTAAATAGCCAAGGCTGGTCTTGAACTTCTGAGCCTCCTGCCTCCATCTCCTAAAATGCTGAGATTACAGGCGTCTGCCACCCCATGTAAAGGCATTTTTTTTTCTACCTCAGACATTCTTATCTTCAACATCTAGCTAGGCCCATGAGGACCTGATTAAATGACTCCCTCGTCAGTAGATAAAGCAACAGAGGCCCCAGATCACAGGTCACAGCTGGGGGTTTAAGATCAGCCCTGGCAAAGGACGGGGTAACTGGCTCTTCTACTCAGGGCTCTGTCCTGGGACAAGTCACTTCTGTTTCCCCACCTGTAAATGGAGCAGGAGGGCGTATGTGTCCATGTCAGGGTGACCGTTGAGAGCTTACGTGGCAGCTGGCTGGGAATGGGTTTGGTAATAAGTAGCAGCCCTGTCCCCGCACAATCCCCCCTTTCTGCCCGTGCACTGCCAGGCCCAAGCTGACACAGCCTTGCTTTCCACTTTAGCAGCCACACCTTGAAGGACAGTGACCTTGGCCTGGGGGCACAGAGCTTGTCCAACATGGTGACTGCTCGCCCAGCTTGAGGTGCCTTTGAAGTCTCTTGCTTTATCTTCAGAATTCGGCACATTTTACATCTTATTCCATCTGCCGGTGTTTCTAATCTAAAGCATGTTTTAAACGACTCACCCTCTCGGAACACAGATCTCTACTGCCGGCCTGCGGGAGCGGGGGAGGTAACGGTGACTTCCCCGGAAAAGAGCCTGCCTCCTAAGCTCCGTGGGTCCCGCTGTCAGTCTGTGTGGCAATGGGACAAAGCCTCTACAGAGCCCTCCTTGCAGGTGGCAGCCTTGTGCCTGACAAGCTGTGGGGGCTCTTCAGGAGGGATCAGGGCCATGCGGGCAGCCTGACCTGTTCGGAGCCTGTATGACACTGTGTGCCCAGAGACCCTTTCGGTTGTCCAGCTCCAAAGACCCCAGGCCTTCTCTGTTCCCTCCCCTGCACCCTTCTCCTCGTCTCTCCTCCCTACCTCAGCCGCAGGGCCTTATGCTACATACCTCCCAGCTAGGCTTCTGCCACAGGCCCTTTGCACAGCTATCCTTAGCCTGCTGTGTGCTTCTCTGGTCCAGCTTCCCCATTCAGCAGGTCCTTGCCACACGTGAGAGGCAACCTGCCAGCCCTCCTCCAGCTTTCCTTTGATCACCTTCATGACCTTTGGTGCTAACTAATTCTAGTTCAAGTTTATGCCTGTGTAGCTTTGACCGTCACCCTGCAGACAGTTTTGTGCCAGCAGAGTCTGCCTTTATCCCACTGCTCAGCACACCGTAGCAGCAGAGAGCATCTTTGCCAAAGCTGAGGTCTGGCTCACTCAGGAGAGATGAGAAAACAGACCAGTGAGGGTTCAAGGCTTGAGGGGAGCAGTGCCCAGATCCCCAGCTGCTCCAGGCAGGTGAAGCCAGGATGCCAGGACAAGGTGTACGGAGCTGAGGCAGGCACGTGGAGGCAGCGGCCTCCTGGAGCAGGTGCAGGGGGCTGCGCCAGCCTCAAAGTCACCGCTGTGCCTGCCTGCCCAGCCTCTTCCTGGCCCGGGCACCTGCTCAGCGCTTTCCTCGGGTCACTGGCAACTGACTCTCCTCTCTGCATCCCCCTCTCCCATCTCCCTCAGAGGACTACCCCCCTCCTCCCAGGCATGAAGGACTTAGTCCCTGTCAGGGGAAACCAGAAGGTCGCTTGGCCACTGGCCTCAGCACCATTCCCCACTCCCGGGCTTCCTGCTGGGCTGGCTGGTAAGAGCGCCACATAAGGAGCTAGCAGAGCCAGGTCCAGTCCCCGCACATGTGACACACTAGGCTGAGTGACTTCGCTGTGTACAGACTGTAACTGCCCAATTCCTTCTAGAATCATTGCTGAGGTTTGAGGTTTGGCCTGGTGGTACAGAAGCTGCAGGTGTGGCATGCCTATTGGCAGTATTCAGAAGGCTGCTTACCTGAAGAGTAGGGATGCTGGGGGAATGGGTGAGGGTCCCAGGCCCGGGTGGGTGGTCAGCGGGTATGCACCTGAGTGTGTCTCAGAGGGTGGGTAATTTCTTCCAGACAGAGCGACCAGCCACGTGAACCTGGAACATGGCAGAGGGAGACGCTGAGAGTAGGGAAAGAGAGGGGGTAATGTGTTTGTGGGGCTCTTGGCCTCCAGGCCTCACTTGGAGCCTATTCTATATCCTGAGAGCAAAAAAGGGGTTCTCCTTACTCAGGAAGTTCAATGGCTCCCTGTTAAGAGGTTTTGGAGCTTCTTCTTGGTGGTGCTAAGGATGGAACCTGGGACCTTTTCACAGTGAGCTAGGCTCTGCCTCTGAGTCATACTCCCAGCCCTGGGAAAGTTTTCATTGGGCAGCTGAGGTAAAAGAGAAACAGTTCAATGTACACTGTGAGGAGACTGTCCCCGTGGTAGAGGCAGTGTCTCCCCAGATTGGTGAGCATTGCATGTGCCCTGTCCAGCCAAGTTCAGAGCTACCATGTAGGCTTTGTGCCTTGGTGTCCCCCTGCCAAGTAAAAACATTTTAAATGCCATCGTGTGACTTTTTTTTTTTTACAGAAATATTTTAATATTACATTTGTGGGGGGGTAGTGTTGCGACAGGGTTTCTCTGTGTAGCTTTAGCTACACACTTTGTACTCACTTTGTAGACCAGGCTGGCCCTGAGCTCACAGAGATCCATCTGCCTCTGCCTCTGAGAGTGTTGGGATTATAGGCATGTGCCACCGGGCCCAGCAATATTACAACATTTTTTAAAACGTTTCCTAAAGCTAAGCGTGGTAGCTTTTTACCTGCAGTCCCAGGACCCAGGAACAGGATGATCAAGAATTCAAGGTCATTCTCCCTTGCATAGATAGATAGATAGATAGATAGATAGATAGATAGATAGATAGATAGATAGAAAGAAAGAAATAAGAAGTTTCTTGTTGAAAGTGAAGCAGGGCAGGGTGCCACCTTTGTCCCTGGACTTCCTCTGATCTTTAGTGGCACTTGCCAAACTCTCGGGGGCTGGCCCTCTCCCTCTCACTGGGCAGTGGCCACCTGCCAGTACCTAACTAGGCCAAGAGCCTGGCCACACACTTGGGAGTCCCTATTCTGCCATCCTCAGGGATGGCAGTGATAGAGTAGAGTAGGCGCCAGGGCGTGAGAAGGTGGAAGAGAGGTGCCATGCCACATGAGCTGGGGGTGGACATGGCAGGAGCAGCAGGAAGGTCAGAGTGAGCCTGCAGAACGTGGGGGAGGCACGGACAGAGGCACCTCAAATCTCAGCTTTCGGTATTCAGGGGACTTGCAGTGAGTGACCTGAAGGGGCACCTCAAGTTCACAGGGCCCAAAGCCGGCTGGGTAGGTTCAGTGGAGTGGGGTGAAATCACACCCACCCACGGGGAGGGAGCTTCTCATCTGCAGTGTCCGTGACAGGTGACAAGAAGCCGCCTAGAGCAGGCAGAGGACTCCAAACCTTACAACCTTACATGTCCTTACAGCCACATGTGTGTCCTCTGGCCTAGAAACTGTACCCAGTGATGTAGATTTACATGCCACCAGAGCCTGGATCAGCTCCAGCCCCTCCTGTACCTCAAAGAACCTTTAATCCCAGCACTTGGGAGGCAGAGGTAGGAGGATCTCTGTGTATGGAGCTACAAGACACACAGGAATACATAGAGAGACTCTGTCTCAAAAAAGTAACAAATAAAAAGGCTGGACACCTGAAGAAGGGGGAGGGGAGAGGGCTGGGGAGACCGTCAGTAGTTAGACTGCTTGCTGTTCTTTCAGAGGACTGAGTTCAGTTCCCAGTGCCCACTAAGGTGGCTCACAGGTGTCTGCCAAGTGACTCCAGGAACTCTCCTGGCATCCTCAGGCACACACAGGTGACACACACAGACACACAGACACATAGACAGTAAGCCAATCCTTTAAAAATAAGATAACGCTGGATTCTGTGGCATGTGCCTGTATGCCCAGCTGAGCTTCTGGGAGTCTGAAGCAGGAGGATTTCGTGAGGCCAGGAGTTCTGGCAGATGGGGCAGCAGAGTGAAATCCTGTTTCTCTTGAAATAAGCAGACATCTAGGGGTGTCATTCAGTTGGCAAAACGCTCCTAAACATGCACAAGGCCCTGGGTTCCACCTCCAGCACAGAATAAACTAAGCATGGTGGCTCAGGCCTGGAATCCCAGAACTCCAGAGATGGAGACAAGAGGATTCCAAATTCAGGGATGACTATGTAGTCATCCTTGGCTACTAAGTCTGGGGCCAGCCTGGGCTATGAGACCATGTTTTTAAAAAAAGATAAACAAAAACAAAAAGACTCCCTTCATGGGCAGGTTGGCTGATCACAGATCTCTCCACAGGCCAAGAAGGCGACAGGCTTCGCCTGCCCTTTTAACACCTGGCCTGTCCCAGGTCCATTCCTCTCTCTCTGCCCCTGGCTGGGTGGACATCACTCATTCACCCTACTTGCCTCTCCCCAGGGTCAGTGGGGGCCTGGTTTGGAGTGTCGGGCAGCCGGGGTTGACATTCTCTCTGACTGGGGTCTGCGCACCCAGCCCAGGTCTCTGCCCCTCCTCTCCTGCCCCAGCAAGGCTTCCTGCCAACCCATTTGGCACTGTGCCCTCTTTGAGCAGGAGCCAGCTTGTTTGCAGCCGGTGTTAATTAAGAGAGAGGTGATGGGGGGAGATGGGAAGGGCCGTGGAGGGCAGCTTCCGACAGCTGCCAGTGCTGCCCCAGGGGCTCAGGGGGCTGGGGTCAGGCCTGGGCCCACCTGAGAGGTCTCATCTTCCATCCCACGCAGGAGAGTACAGACCCTGGTGTTTACAGCCAGGCCTGCCCCACTTGGAGCAAGTGCTCCTCCTTGCTTTGAGGGAGTAGGCGTGGCCAGGGGGGTGTAGCCTCTGGCCTGCCTTCCAGTTCGGAGAGACCCAGATTTAGCCTTTATTTATTTATTTATTTATTTAGAGCCAAGGTCTCCCGTAGCCCAGGTTGGCTTAGAATTCCTTATGTACTAGAAGATGACCTTGAACTTCTGATCCTCCTGCCTCCACCTCCCAGAGTAATAAAATTACAGGCATCAGCTACTATACATGTCTGGTCTATACATGGAAACCTGTATATCTGGTATATGCATGGTTAGAAATCCAACCCAGAGATTCCTGCAATCACAAACCCTTGAAATGGACGACATCCCCAGCTCCCATCCACCCTAACCCCACACCCACCCGCACTGTCCAATTTCTCTCTCTCTCTCTCAGCTTCAGCTTCCTTCTCTGTAAAATGGGAACAGGAGTCCCTCCGCGGTGGATGTGCTGTGATGATAAGTAGGGTACTTTAAGAAGAGCAGCAGCCTGTCTCTTGCTCAGGATCTGCTCCTTCCATAGAATCATGTCCTGGAGAGCTTCTGGGGACCAGAATGGGACCTGTGCACCCTGCCCCTTCCTGGGGTCCCCTCGGTGGCTGACCTCAGCTCTTAGCCTGTAGTGTCTCCAGCTAACTCGCCCACACGCTCAGCTGGCTCCTTCCTCGTCCCCACGGCTCCCGCTTGGTTCTAGGAGCTCCCGGCCGCGCCTCACTTCTCCATCTTAATTAGCTGCTTGTATTAATCTCGAAAGTAACGTGGCAACTTGCAGCCCTGGGTTTTCAGGCTGTGGAATTAATTATTCCCCAAGCGAAGAGCTGTCAGGTCTGGGAGGCCAGCCACTGCGAGCCACCCGACACCACTTAGCAGCATCCAGAGCTTCCGCACAAAGCCCTGGGCCACAGTCCGGCCCCTAACCCTAAAGCAGCAAGCCCAGGAAGGTGGATAAGACTCAACCCTGGAAGGACCTGAAGGCCCAGCCTGGGAGCCAGACCGCCTGGGCCTCCCACTCGGACAACAACTGGGTCTCAGGGGATTGTGTGGCCTTCCTTAGCTCCTTGTCTGGTTGGCATTGGGATTTCTTAGGGATGCAGGCCTTGTGGCCAGGAGGGGACCCCAGGCTGAGCAGGGCCACTGATCATCACAGCTCTGTCATTGTGACAGAGAGGTTGCCAACCTCCCTCACCTATAGGTCAGCCACATGTCTGCATGGTAAGGCAGGAGGGGCAGCCAGCTGGGCAGAGCAAGATGGCTCTGGCTAATGTGGAAGGTAGCAGCATGGTGGCGGTGAGGCCCATTGCGAGGGTACCCTGAGTGGGTGCCCTCCAGGCAGGCAGAAAGCGGGGAACCTTCCTATAGCAAGGCCAAAGCTGATTCCTTTCTCGTGGCCTTCCCCCTAATCCTGTGGGCTGTGGTGTTCTTCCCCAGTTTGCATTGGAAACAGGCCCGTAGTCGGTGGCCCCACCCATCAAGAGCTGGTTGGTGCTCAGGCTTTCCTCCTCTGTCAGGTGCTCCATGGCCTCCTGCTAGCTCCCTAACAGCGCTTACCCTGTCTTGGTGCAGTTCCTTCTTCTCTTTTGTTTTTTTGAGACAGGGTCTCTCTGTGTAGTCCTCACTGTCTTGGAAGTCACTATGCAGACCATACCTGCCTCAGATTCACAGAGGGCCAGCTGCCTCTGCCTCCTGAGGGCTGGGATTAAAAGTGTGTGCTATTATGCCCCATGTGCAGTCCCTTCTAAGTGGCCTCCAACTGTGTGACGAGGCAGCCTGTGGGTCATGAGGGTTAGGACCATTATTTCCCTAGCCTCCCCTTACCTATGCTGGTCTCAGGAAGCTCTGTGTTTAAAAAAGAGGGTTCGAGAGGTGAAGCCAGGCAGTGGCGGCGCACGCCTTTAATCCCAGCACTTGGGTGGCAGAGGTATTCGGATCTCTGAGTTCGAGGCCAGCCTTGTCTGCAGAGCCAGTTCCAGGACAGCCAGGGCTATACAGAGAAATCCTGTCTTACAAAAAACAAAAGGGGTGGTGGGTGGTTGGAGATGACTCAGTGAGTAAAGGCGTCTGCTGCTAAGTCCAACAACCTGAGTTCAGAGCCCGGGGTCCGCACTACGGAAGGAGAGAACCAGCTCCTGCTGGTTGTCCTCCGACCTGCACATGTGTGCCCTAAGCCTGTGTGTTACCACACGTTAGCGTCTTGGTGACCCTCCCATGCCGCCCACTCCCTGGTCCCCTAGAGAACCCAGGCGCACTAGGAGCTCCCCAACACCCCACCATTGGCTCTTGCATAAAGGGCTGGGCATCCCTGTGCCCAGAGACTCAGGACCCAGGCTCCCCAGCTATCTGATTGACCCTCTGCCCCGTGTACAGCTCCTTCTTTGACCCCTCCCACACTTAACCTGCTTTTGTCTCTCTCTTTCTCTCTTGCAGCCAACAGCTCCCTGCTTGGAGGCGGAGGAGGTACGTACCCAGACCTTCTGAGTCTCTGGTAAGGGTGGGGGAGGGGCTGGGTGTGGGTCTTCCGTGTCACCCTTCAGTAGTCGGAGGTAGGCTGTTTCAGTCAGGGCACCACTCTATGCCCATCGGTAAGGCTGGGGCCTGGCTCCTTTGCTGGGTGACTGCCATCTGAACCCAAGCCTCCTGGCTTGTAAATGAAGAGGCTGGGGCTGGGGCCTGCGGGATGGTAGACAAAGTCTCACTCTGTGGCTGACACCGCTTGGCCTTTGGAAGCTCCTTACTCACCGCCCTCAGTCTCTCTGCTGCCTCTGCACAGTATCCGCTTCTGCACTGAAAACCCCCAGGTGTCTCTGCCAAGCACTATCTCAGGCCAACGCAGGGCAGGCACTGCAACACCAGGTGGGGTGTAGGTGAGTGACGGGGGGTGGGGAAGACGCCCCTGCGTGCCCTTGGAGCATCCACCACGATGCTGAAGCCACCCCGGTGGAGAGCAGGGTGGCCGGCCATCGGGCATGCAGGCCGATGTAGCAGATGCCTCCAGAGGGGCAGCCTTGTGGCTCCCCATCTGCTTCAACTTGCCTCCCGCCGCCCAGTCAGCCCCTCAGCCCCCCGGCTGCCGGGCAGCCACTGTCTGCACAGCGGCAAGATGATTGGTGAGCCAGGGGGCAGGGGTTAATGCGCCGTCGGATAAATCCCGGGGGCCGTGTTTACGGCAGCGGTGGTAGGGCCCAGGCCAGGTTTTAAAAGGGGGAAAAATAAAAGGGGCAGCGAAGGTCAGGAATAAATAAGCAGGGCGCTAAGAGCTGTCGGTGACCAGCCAGGATGCAGGGGGCTTGTTTGTGGCTTAAGAGGCTTCCCCTCCCTCCCCGCTGTCCTCTAGCTGTCCCTGTGGAGGTCACTGCTTCCCAGGATGGGGACCTCTTCCCAGGCCTGCCCTATAAGGGGATCAGGTCCCTCCATGGTTGGTGCCACCAGTGCCCCTCCTGCACACCCACCCCACACCCCCCCATTCACCACTCGGTACTCAGCACCTATTGTTCTCAGGACTGCGAGCTGGACAGCTGGATGCTGACAGATCCTGCCTGGGGCCTGGCCTGAGGTACCAGACATGATAGGGTAGTGAGGGGTCCCCCACACACCAGGGCTCAGCCAGAAGCGCCTGCTCAGCTTGAGCATCAGGGAAATTTCAGGGAGAAAGGTAGGGCCTGGACTAGTGAGGAGAGGTGGGAAGAGTCCTGAGTGGAGGGAACCGACAGGTAAAGGCCTGAAGACGAAGGGAGGAGGGCACTGGGGGCCTCAGCTGGTCAGAGGCCTCAGAGTCCAGCCAGGAGGCCAGAGGAGCCGCAAGAGCTTGAGAAACCTTGTGAGGAGTTAGGGTTTTAGCTGTCCCTCTGGGGCAGGTAAAAGATGAGGGGAACATGTAGGCCTTTTAGCTTGTTGCTCCTGACCAGCTCACCCGCTTGAGAATCACAGCTCAGGCCCTCGCTGTGGCTCAGGAGGCCCCCAACTACCTCTCAGGCTCACCTCTGCACTCCAGGCCTTCCCCACCAGGCTACAGCCAAGGCAGCCTCCCAGCACAGGACAGGTCGACTCCCACCTCAGGGCCTCTGTACTGACAGTGACGGCACCGGCACACTCTCGCCTTGGGGGCCTCCGTACCGACTGCTCCTTCCATCCTTCCACAGGGGAAATGATTTTCCTTGGGGTGTCAAGTGTCTGCTCCCTTACCCCTTCCAAGCCTTTACTTGAATGCAGTTTTCCCAGCGGGGCCCACCCTGACTACTGGCTGAGGCTTCAGCTCTCTACCCTGGCTGGCATTCTGCTGTGGTGGTTTTTCTGAGAACCTCACTCCTTCTACCATGTGGTTATTGCTCATCTCTGACTTTGGTCCCCTCAGAAGGGAAGGAGTCAGTCAACAGGACCTGGGTCTGGACAGCTTTCCCACGAAGAGAGGAAGTCACCTGTGGGTAGCCCACAGAAATAGGCTGAGCAAAGCGGTGGCTCGCAGATGTCCTGGTGCCTGCCCTAAACCATGGGGTGCTCTGGCTCCCTCTTCAGCGTTAGAGGTGAAGGGAGGCTGACTGATGAGGAGCAGGTGGGGCGGTGACCCTGGAGGAAGTAGGCCTGGAGTCCGGACTTTCATCATAATGCAACTAAGATTTATAGAGTCTCTGCGGCTAGGGCTATTGCCCTGCTAATAAAATTAAAGCAGGTGTTGCTGAAGAACAGGGCTTTGGAGGGAGGAGGCAGGGCCTGGTGGGGCCTGGCATCCAAAGTTGAAATGCAACCTTCCAGATACCTGGACATGTCCCCTCTTCAAATATGACACATCTGTTACCCCATCACCAACCCTGACCCCAGGAAGACCCTGGAACCTCCCATGGGAGCCCGAAGGTCTTCCTGTAAGAGCTCAGCTCTCAACCTGCCCCTATCTGTCCTTCACTCATGATGGCCCTGGAGAAGCCGTATCCTTTCAGCCACAGGCAGCAGACACACTGGCAAGTGCTGCTGCATTCCTTTTTTGCTTTTGTCCCTAACTCTGGGCCCTCAGAACACACTTACACCTTACAGTGTCCTCCTCATTCTACCACCAGAATGTCCTCCCAGTGGTCAGGACCCAGGACACTGAGCTCCGGAGCCCCTCACTGTGGCCTCTGCTCAGCCAGCACCGGTGAAGCAGACAGGGTGCTCTTCATGTGTGTACATGTCTGCCCAGGGTTGAGGGGCAGACAGTGGGCCTGTGGTACCTTCTGTCTGCTGGGACTCAGGACTTTGCTCAGCTCTCAAGTGACCCAGTTTAGAAGTAGGCCTCTCAAACAAGTGATACTGGACTTGGGCCTTGAAGGTTGACTAGAAGCTTAGCAGGCTGGCAGGATGGAGAGACACCAGGGGAGATGGCCTGATGGCCTGGGACAGCCCTGGTCTGCTGGTGGAGCTGTTGACCACCTGGTCCACTCTTCTCCCAGGCCTCTGCCCTACCTCCCTGTGGAAAGCCAGTTATTGGCTCAATAAAAGATGTCTCCAACACTCCTCTATTGTATCATAAGGAGGGAGGCGGGTCCTAAATCAGGATGGGGATCGGCAAGGCCCAAGCACCTCAGCTGTTTATTAGCGCTGAGATGTTTACTTGGCGGTGAGAAGCCGGCTTTCTCGGGGAGATTTGTGCATTCTTTTTCAATTACCCCTCGTCTTTCTCTGCCACTTTTGCACTAAAGGGATAATAAATGTATCGGAGCGTTTCAATTATTCATCTAAATCATGACTTCGCCTGCCATGGCCAAGTCTTAGTGACAGATTAATTCAGGGCCGCCTCCTCTGCCGGCATGGCCGCCATCTCTGCCCCAGCCAGCCTGTGCCCCAAAAGGCCAACTCTAGGAGCCGGTTGTTGGGGTCAGGCAGGTCCCCGGCAGGAGGGCAAGACAGTCTAGGAGGGAGCCCTTGTCCTCACCTTCTACCCCTGGCCTGGGCCTTCCAGGCTATCAGCCCCACACAAAGCTGCAGGAGCCGGGACACCTCAGCTCCCAGGCCAAGCTGCACCGACTCACCCATACAACCCGATCCCAGTACCACATTGCTGGGAGAGGCGAGGATGGTGGGGCATCCCTCACAGCCATCTCCTGGCACCAGGCCTTTGCACCTGCTGCTGCTCCTCTGCCCTCTTGCCCAGACTCCTTACCTGACCGTGGTCCCTGGCCTGCTGGCCACACATCAATATCTAGGGATTGGGGTGGGGGGGATGTCCCGCCTTGTGTCAGCACTGTCTTCAGCTATGCTCGATACGCTTGATGATTAGTCAAGATCTGTTTGCCCATATACACACCATCAGACCACTTAAGGGGCAGGCACAAGGTAGGCAGCATGTGCTGGGTGCAGAGTTGTCAGTGGCCAGCCATGCTCAGCCATGGCCTGATAGTTGTGTGTCCTCTGTCCCCTCACACAGTACCCAGCCCTCAGTGGCTGGCTGCACCCTCTCAGCGGCTCCTCTCCCAAGTGTTCTATCTGCCTGGATCTCTGCCCTTTCCAACCGTTCTTTTGCTCCCTTTGGCTTGCCATGCCCTTTCCTCTACTTTCTCGTCCTCTCACTTACCTCCTTACCCTGCTCTGTTCCTGCGAGGACTAGCAAGGCCTCTGAGCATGGGACCCCAGCAGGCCTTCCTGTCGATTCTTTCCAAGCCGCTAGCTGACATCACTGCTGCTAATCTGTGATTGTTTCCGGGGCCTCTGGGCGAGCTGACACTGCTGCCCTGATGAATGGCGGCCGGACTCAGTGGATAACGTGACCTCCACAGCCTGTGGGCTGCACTGGGTGCTCCAGCAGCCAGGGTGTGTGGGGTTGCCCTGCCTCTCTTTAGCCACCCGTGGGACTCAGAAGCAGCAGGCAGCCTGAGGGCTCCCAAGAGCCAGGAAGCGCATGGTGGACACACAGGGTTGGGCCTGGGGCTGTCTGCAGGAGCCAGGGTGCAGCTTGAGCACTGAGAAGTATGAATCACAGGAGGGAAGAGCAAAAGTGTCTGGGTGCGGCCTGAGAGTGTCCTGTGCGCTCAGCCAGGCACACTGTGTTAGGGTGAACCCTGGATGCCTTATCCACAGTTCCTGCACCCCCACCTCCAGGGCCGCAGTTCTGCACTCCTGCTGCTGGATTTACAAGCTGGGATTCTCCCCTTTTCCCCCTCCTGGTAGATTCTATTACCCAGGGCTCCACTGCAGTGTCCCATGCTAGAGGGACATTTTGAACCGTGCAATGGGCATGTTCCCAACCCTCCCCACCTCCTGGCCCATTCCATCTTCTCATGTTAGCACTGCTGTGTCTTCCCTGGTACGGTGACATGCAGGACTGGCACGTGGCAGTCCCATAACATGTCTGTTATTGGGTACAATGTATAGCTTTCCAGGGCCCAGAGGGTCCTGACTTGCTGTCAGAGTTGAAGTCTTTATATCGTGGACTGGTGGGAGCCACAAGAGGTTTGATAGCAAAGCAAGGTGTGGTGGGTCCTTGCTTACACACGCAGAGGCTCTGGGTCACCAGCTGGCCCTTCCTGACCATCACTGGAAGGACAGTGCCCTGGAAAGCCAGACATTCTGGGTGTTCATGGGTTATCTGGAAGCTCCTCCCCCTGAGTGCCACGGGAGGCTATCTACAGCTTCATTTTGCAGATGGGGAAACTGAGGCTCCCTACCCTACCAAGCAGCCGGCCTGCCCTGAGTAATAAGGAGTGTGGGAATCAGTTCTCCTTCAGCAACTCTGGCCCCCACCTCATGGCCACTGCACTCATGCCCTGCCCCCAGTAGGCAAGATGCCACCAGGCCCTGCACACGGCTGCTGCAGATCTTTAATAACACGAGTGATTTTGCATGATGAATGAGGTACCGTGGTTGTGTACATAATGAGCCCTAATGTTTTCAAATCCCCATTTAAGGAGCTGATCTCACCCCGTAATGAATTTCAGATCACATCACAGTGATGTCGTCCATCCGTCTTCTCCCTGGGGTGCCCACCCTACTGGGCACCTCCAGAATGCAGCCTCAGGAAGGTGGGCTCTGTGTCCTTCCCTGGGCCCAGCACAGGCCTCATCTGGAGCAGAGACTGGCATGGGGCTGTCCACTGAATGAAGGACCAGAGAGGACAGGCGGAGGCTGTCTGGGTTCTGACTGGGCAACGTCAGGGTCTTGGTCCACAACGTCCCTCCAGGAAGAGGAAGGAAGTGTGGGGCAAGCCAGGAGGGAAGGACTCCAGGCCTCAGTGGCTCTTCCTAGCCCTCTTCGAGGGGGGGAGCCCAAAGGTTAGCAGCTCAGAAATCTGCCATGGCTGGGACTCCTTGAAGACTCCTCCCCATCTGCCCAGCTGGGCTTTCCTCTGAAAAAGACATGGGAAAGGCTCAGTGCACAGGATCTGGCGTGGCTGCTGTGAGCTGTCCCCGGGCTGGAGCCCAAGCAGGACTGGATGTCCTGGTGGGGAGAGGGTCCCCTATGCCTTCTTGGACATCCCCCCCCCCAGCCCCTGTCTAGCCTAGAACAGCTGCCGCCAGACCACTGATCTAGGCAGAAAGTACTGTCTTGGGAAGGCTGCCTCCCCTCTGCCCCTGAGGTCTCCAGCTGAACCTGGGCAATGTACCTGGGAACATTGACAGTGTGATGAACAAAGGAACAGACTCTTCCCAAATGCCCACACCAAGCAAGGAGGGCTTGCTGACAATTGAGGAAACTGAGGCACAGAGGGAAGACTGTACCCTGGAGACAGGGATGAGAGCTACCCAGAATCCTCTCTTGCTCTGTGAGACTGAGCTATGTCTCTGAACCTTTGCCTCCACTTCTTGTAAGTCAGGGCCTACCCATAGAAACCTTGGTTTCTGCTCCACTTCCAGCTGTGAGAGCTTGGAAAGTTGTTGACTCCTCTGGTTTTCAGTTGCCCACCTGCTAGCTACCTCCCAGCCTAAATCAATGTTCCCTACAGATCTTTGGACACCTAGGCTCTGAGATTCACAAAGGTTGAATAACTAACCCAAAGCTACCACCAATCTTAGGCCTGAATTTTTTGGAGAGCGAAATCCCAAAAGGGGATGTAAAAGGGCCAGCTCCACAGAGTGGCAGAAAGGAACGGGGATATCTGACCCTTTGGCAGGGGTACAGCTGCCCTCCGTGTCCCCTAGGCCACTGGCTCCTCTTGTTCCTGTAAATAATTAATTAGCCCCTGCTCGCTTGTTTGTTTAGCATGAGGAATGCTCCCCCACTGAGACACATTTATTGCTGAATAAATTTAAATATCTAATCTTCCCTTCATGAATATTACAGCACCCTAAATAGCAGCCAACAGTCCTCAGTGCCTTACCAGAGTGGGCCTCACTGGAGCCTGCCTTGGGTAGTCTGCAGAGGGTCAGGCTCCAGACCTCTGCCCCTGGCATGAGAAGGCTCCTACCAGCCCCACTCTCCCTCCTCGCTGGGGAAAATTATTCTGGGACAGGAAGGGAGGTGTCTTCTAAAGGTCCCCAGCCGAATGTTAGGAGCAAAAGTCTGTCCACAGTTATCAGGGGGATGTACCTCCGCTCTCCCTGGCTTTGAGGGACTAACAACAGGAGGAGCAGGAGGAGTTCAGCAAAATGTAGTGGGGATTAGGGAGGGCAGCAGCAAGAGAGAGGCCTAGGACAGAAGAGCTCTGAGTGGCCAGGGAGGAAAGAGCTAGTGTCTCTGAGAGAGCCTTGGTGTGTGGCAGGAGTATACAGCCTGTGGATGAGCTGATCAGTCCAGAGAGATAAGGGTCCCCAGGGCCGACACTCTGCTGGATGTGTTGATTCTGGAGAGGATAGTGGTAGACTGCAGGGGTGAAGAGCGGCAGAGGCAGGAACATAAAAGACAGGAAAGGGTTGCAAGAGGCAAATAAGCTCTGGCCCACTGAGGGTAGGGAGGTTGGCGGGGCGGGGGTTGGCAAAAGTAGCCACATTTTAGTCCCAGTAGAGCCCCTAAACCTTCAGTGGCCAGTATGTGATCTGTGCCACATTTTGCTATCTGTGCCTCAGTTTCTTCTATGAAGAAGGGCCTGGCAGCACCTCCTGGGGAGGATGTGGGGCTGCCACAAGCCAATCAATGGCTGGCTCAGCACCCTGGGTGTTTACTGCAAGGAGGTCCAAAGGGGAGGAAGGGCGGCCTACTGGCTCCACCCCTATGGAGGAATGCTCATCCTGGACCTAGTAGACAGGGGGATGACTAGGGACCGAGTCCCATTTGTTGTTACTGTTTTTTTGTTTGTTGAGGCAGGACTTTACCATTTAGTATAAGTGGCCTCTGTCTCCCAAGTGTTGGGATTAAAGGTGTGAGTCACCACACTGTGCCCAGGTGAAAGGCAAACCACCACGGGACATCTAGGCTGATATATGGGTAGGAGATTGGATGGGAAGTAGGCCCAGGCAGTTGAGGCAGAGATTCCAGGACCAACCTGTTTGGGGGAAGGTAACATAGATGTGGTGGCCGGGGCCCGTCCCTCGTAAGTACTCACAGAGTAGTCACAGTCACGTGGTCCAAACTCTAAAGGTTGGTAGAGGGCTCCTTTGCCAGTCCTCTGTGTCCTCACTCCCCCGGGTCTGTCCCCCCAAGGCCTGACTGCAGGCCTGTTCATTTGAGCAGGAAACATTAAGTCTCTGAAGTACAGATCTTCCAAGCCGTACCTCCACATGACCCTGCAGCCAGCCAAGGTCACCTGCAGGATGCTTCACTCTGGAAGAGCAGGCAGTGGAGTGCCAGGAGGCTGAGGTGGCCACTCACGGCTTACAGGCCCCAGGAGTATCATGGCTTCAAATCCCTGTGCTCACCTCACATCATGGGCTCCCAGACCCACTGTGAGCCTGACACTGTCAAGTTATAATAAGGGCTGAGTCACTTTGTACCCAATCAAGCCCAACACTGGTTAACTAGCAAGAATTAGAGCCTGAAAGAAAAGAATTAGAGCCTGACTTCAGGGGCCAAGAATACTTGTTGCTCTTGCAGAGAAGCCAAGTACAATTCCCAGACCACACATGGTGGCTTGAAACTATCTGTAATCCCAGTTCCAGGAGGATCCAGCAGACACTGTGAACATACATGCATGTAGGCATAGTTCATACACATAAAGTAACATAAATATATCTAAAAATTAAAATAAAAAGAATTAGAGCCCGGCATAGTGGTGTACTCCTTTAATCCCAGCACTCAGAGTGGAGGCAGGAAGGTTAGTTTGAGTTTAAATTGAGGCTAGCCTGAGCTACATGAGATCATGAGGTGCAAATAAAAATCAAAACAGCAAATAAGAGGAAAAAGACAAGAGGTCAATTTTCTTAGTGCTGAGGGGTAGCTCAGCAGTGGACTGTGTGCCCAGGATTTCATCCCTGGCACTACAACCCACCCCCCACCCCCGAATTTTATCTTTCCAATTCCTATGAGGTGGTCACTGGCAGAAGTTAGATGTGCCCGCGATCACTCAGGCTGCTCAGCACCCCTGCCGCTGCTCTTCTGTACTGTTCTGGGTCCTCCGTGGCGTCCCACTCAGAACAGATGTACTGTGCTGCCTGTGGAGCCCAGTCTTCACACAGGCTCTGCAAGGCGTGGACTCTCAGCTCTGGCTCTACAGACCCCTGCAGAGGAGGACAGGGGGCTAGAAGACCCTGCCTTGATCACAGGGTTCCCCAATCTGGGAACCCACCCAGTGCCAGCTCTGAAGAAAGTTGAAAATGAGGTTTAATTGGAAACAGAAGAAACAGGGGGTGTCCAGCTGCTGTGCCCTAAACCTGTACCGAGAAGTTGGGGGGCTGCGGGAAGGATAAAGGGTCTTGTGTTAGGAATCTGTAAAATGGAGCCAGAATGGTTTTTGCCTGATGCCAGTGCAGCCAGATGGCAGGCAGTAGAGCTTCTGGAGGGTAGGCCTAGGTCCCATCAGCCCTCCCATCTCAAGGGCCGCTGTCCCCATTTTGCAGTTGAGACGGTGGTAAAGCAGGTGCAAGTCTGTAGCAGGCAGAGGCAAACCAATCCTTGCCCCCACCTGCTTGGGCAAAGCTGCATGGGACCTGGATGAGTCAGTCGCAGAGTTGCCTCTGGGTCTCTGCTGGCTCTGGGATATCGGAGCACTGAGAGTTGTTTACCTGGGCCTGGGTCCCCAGGGCGGCGGATAGTCTCGAGAGCCTCCCTCGGATAAACAAGCCCGAGCCTGGCCTCCGCTAAGCAGGAGGCGCTAACGCTAACGGGTTTGCTGGTTGCCTCCGCAAGGGCTTTCAGCGCCTGGAGACACCTGAGAGGCTGGTCCAATGGGAAGGAGCTGGAAAAGCTAGGCTCAGGCCCCGGATTGGATCTGCCATTTGGAATTAGGAGGCCTCGGTTCCTCAGAATGAATCAAATGAGGCTTAGAGACTGGCATGGCCTTGTCAGAAGGTGGGCTTTGGGATCCCACCAGATTTTTGGATCTGAGTAGAAAGGACAGGTGACTTCAGAATGGCGCATCCGGGACAGAGAACCAAGAGGGTGGGCCAGGCGCGCCCCCTGCCGGTTGCCCGTGCCTCTTTGCTCCAGGGCCCCGCTGCAGCTCCTTGGAGCCTCAGTTTCCCTAGATGTGAAACAAGGGGTGACAAGAGCAGCTGGGGGCCTTGGAGAGAACACTGTGATGCAAAGCCTCCGAGTTTCTCGGGATTGGGGTATCATGCACGATCCTTCAGCAGTGTGGGTAAACCCAACAGCTCATTTCTCCTGGTATCCCGCAGTGGACGGCTGCATTCACCGGGCAGCGGGACCCCTGCTCACTGACGAGTGCCGCACCCTGCAGAACTGTGAGACCGGAAAAGCCAAGATCACGTGCGGCTATCGGCTGCCGGCCAAGTGTGAGTGCACGCGGGGTACTGCCCGCAGCCCCAAGGGGGCATCTTGAAGTGTAAGGGCCTGGTCCCTTTGACACATGAGATTACAGATGGAAAGGGGCTGGAGCTGCAGCGGGCAGGTGAGTGGGAGTGAGCAAGGGGCAGTGTCAAGGTCTTCCGCCACCTAGCAGCATCGTGTGGTGAGAAGGCACAAGTGTGTGCAGCAAGGGTAGACTCTTTCTGGTGAGATGATGGGGAGGACCTAGGCCACCTGACCGAAGCCGTCACTCCACCCTAGATGTCATCCACACGGTGGGGCCCATCGCCGCGGGCGAGCCCACTGCCAGCCAGGCAGCCGAGCTCCGCAGCTGCTACTTGAGCAGCCTGGACCTGGTGCTGGAGCACCGGCTGCGCTCCGTGGTAAGAGTCGCTACAGCGGGGAGTGGGGTGGCCAGGAAAGCACCTACTGACTAAGTCCCCGTGTCGTCCCGCACTCCTTTCCCTAGGCTTTTCCGTGCATCTCCACAGGCGTGTTCGGTGAGTGGAAAAGCAAGGCCGGGCACGGGCAGTACGGGGACCCACCCACGGAGGTGGGCGGGGCCAGATGTGTACTCACCAGACCCTGCCCCTAGGCTACCCCAACGAAGGGGCTGCGGAGGTAGTGCTGGCTGCGCTGCGGGAGTGGTTGGAGCAGCACAAGGACAAGGTGAGATCTGTGGCGGGAGCAGGGGAGCTTCGTGATGAGCTGGTATGGCCAGTTGGCACCTGCCCTTCGCGAGGCCACTCCCTCGGTGGGGCTCAAGACAACCATGGGAAGGAGGGAGGGCCGTGCAGTCTCACTCCCCGTTCCATGAAAGGTAGTGGATTTCCAAATCCCAGCGGCGGACAGTGCACCCATGCTAGGCTAGCACCTGCCAGTGTAGGGGAGCTTGGGGGAGCCAACAGTGCTAGGACTTAGGGGCCAGCATAAGCCTCGCCCAGGCTGAGCAAACCGTGGCACAGGTGGACCGGCTCATCATCTGTGTGTTCCTGGAGAAGGATGAGGGCATTTACCGAGAGCGCCTGCCCCATTATTTCCCAGCAGGTATGTGCCCTTGTTTTTCTCGCCCCACCCCACCCCAGGACGACCTACCCCTCCCCATGGCCCTGGGGCAGCTCTCACTGTCCTCTGCCTTCCAGCCTGACTCCCACAGCCCGCCCCGAACAGGACTGGTAAGCAGGGCCTGGCCCAGTGTGGTGTGGCAGCCCTACACTACTAACCCAGCCCTCTAACATCTGCTCAATCTGCCTTCGCCGACCTCCACGCAGTGGGGCGGTGAGGCTGGGGAGGGAGCTCAGGGGCTTTCCGAAGTCTTCAACTCCCTTTAACATATCTGCTCTGCCCTCAGACCCACCTGGGCCTGTGGGACCTCGCTCCCAGCTCTGAGAAGTCTCGGAAGCGGACAGCTTGTTCCAGCCTGGCCACCACGGGGTTCTGTCCTTTCCCTCGTATGTCCTGCCCTGCCTTTCAGAAGCCTAATAAAGCTGTCTGATTCAGCCCTCACTGTCTGAATGCTGGGGTCTGGTCTGCCTGGGCCCAGAGAGGAAAGTGGCCCGTGGAGGGGATGGTATCTTGGGCACCGCTGTTCTTGCTTCCAGAGGCTACCAAGGCCCTGGGTGAGCCATGAGGGTAGATGCAGGCCAGACAGCAGAGGCAGCAGCAGCAGCACTTCACATTTATTGAGGGCCTGCCCCCAAGGAGCTCACAGCCTGGGCTGAGACCCCACATGTGCTGGGGATGGAGAGGAGAAGGCAAAGAGGCAGGTAATGCAGATATGGCCCAAGCAAAGGGGTGCAGAGCAGGCACAGGCAGGGGCTCCAGGGAAGGGAACAGGCAAGCTCTACCTAGACACGAGGCCTAATGTTCCTCTGACAACAGGTCAGCTCCCCCAGGGGCCCACTGTGGGTGCCTAGCGTCTCCACCTGCCCTGGGTCAGCCTCTTCCCTTAAAACTCTCATCCCAGGACTCCTAGGTCATGCAGACCCCTGAAGGTGGGCAGCTGGGATGTAGGACCCTGGCCAGAGTAGCAAGTCTATAAGGGGTAGATCTGAGTGTGGGCAACCTGAGATCTCTGGCCAAGTTCCCAAAGAACTTCAGCAGCTCACAGAGACGCCTGGAAGGTCAGGGAAAAAGGGGGCAGACCTTATGGGTAGAAAACATAACTCCAAAGAACCAAGAGGGGGCCTAGAGCCCTCAAAATTCTCTTGGCAGGAGTGCCTGGGAGTAAACAGGTAGAAAGCTGGGGAACCCACCCCAGGGAAAGGGACAGCCAGACACACAGCAGCCAGTGGGCAGGTAGGGAAGAGCAGCAGAGCAGGGAAACGCACACTCAGGCTCACCACCAGCATCCCCTTTAATAAAACATGGAAAGTTGTGACAGGAAAAGGGAAGAGTGAAATATGACCATTTACAACCACAAAAAAAAAGAAAGAAAAAAGAACAAAAACCCTCTGTACATGTCTAGCGCCTGCAGCGCCTGGCGGGGGGAGGCAGGCAGGGCACAGCAGGCCGGTGGCCCTATTTGTAGAGGATATCGTAGTGTCCAGGTCGGTAGAGAAGGTAGACCTTGGGCTCAGAGCCCTCAGGGAAGACGTGTGGGTTGGTGGTGCCGCCCTCACCGCGGTCCATGTACTCCACTTGGATGGACACGCTGAGGGCCTGGGCCAGTGCAATGATGTGGATATGGTCGCTCTCCTTGCACATAGGTTCCACCTCCTGTGGCATAGACGCAGGTCAGGCCTGTCTCGGGACCACTCCCCCAGGTCCCACAACTCACCCTGGCATGCCCCACCCAAACACAGAAGAGAAAAGGAGGGCCCCAGGGCAGAGTCAGAGAGGAGATAGCACCTGCTGGCAGAACTCCTTAACAGTCCGGCCACCCTCTATGAAGTGCTCGAAGAACTTGCTCTCCCGCTGAAGGTAGCCTGAGGTGAGCAGCCGCAGGTAGACTACAAGGTAGTCTGAGGTGCTCTGGTCATTGAAGGAGGCCAGCAGGTCAGCTACTGAGGTCTGCTTCTCCACCTGCTCAATTAGGTCCATGAACTGCTCCACCAAGGGACAAAAGATGAGTAAGAAGAGGCCACCCTCCCTGTTAGCCCAGCAAACACTACGCCATCTTCTACAGACAGGGCTGGCTGGCCTGCCCTGCCCTGCCTGCCTCCCCCTGCCAGGCGCTACACAGGCCAGCTCACCGTATTGTGGAAGTCCTCAATTGTGAACTCAGTGAAGCCCTGGGACACCAGGTCCTCTTTACTCTTGGCAGACACAGCCTTGAACCTGTGGGTGGGAAGGGATGGGAAGCTAGAATGGGCTCCTCAGGCAGTGGAGCAAGGCCCTGGCCAGTCCAGCCCTACCTCGACAAGAACACCCACCAAGCTCAAAAGGAAGCCCCCAAGCAGCCCAACTGATGGTTGGCCTACGGCCCCAGCTCCTATTCATCAGGGGCGGCCCAGAGCCCCCAGTGCCCATACGTCCTCCTCACCGCTGTAGCTCCTTGCTGTCATCTAGCAGAGCCTCCAAGTGGGAGAAGCCGAATGCTCGATAGAAGCAGTTGCCATCGGGCCTGGTCTTCCGGATGTAGGAGTACTTTTTGTGGAGGTCCTGCAGAGGAGCAGCCCAGCTTAACACCTAGCCAGGCAAGGAGCCGGCCAAAGCAGCAGTGGCAACCTCCTGACTGCTGAATGGGGACACCAAGTCCCCCACTGGAACAAAGTCCTGGAAGCTGTGTATTTATTTATGTGTCAACGGGTGTACGGTCATCCGCTGCTGGCCGTGTGGGTGCTGCTGGCTCCAAGAGCTCTGCTTATAAAAACAGGTGACTAAATCTGTCCTGACTAATGCAGCTTTTCAGGTCTTTCAATGCAAGCAAAGCAGGGGAACAGGACAGGCCTAGCAGGGCTCCGGCCACAGAGCAGCAATCTCTACAGCCTGAGGCTAACCCAGCTCCCCATCCACTTTCACCTTCTAACCATGCTGCCCACAGCAGGGAACATCTCCTTCAGCCTTTCTACTTCCTTCAAATGAAGCACCCCATGACAGTGATTCCACCTCTCACCCACCTGGACACCTTGCCCCTAGACACCTCTTTTGCCTGCTCCTTCCTCAGATGACTACCCTCAGACAACCGCCCTCAGGCAGCCCTCAGTAATGAGTCCGTTCACACTGAGAACACAGCCCTGACATCTCTCATCTGCCCCTAAGCTGCCTCAAAACTCACCACCAGCTCATGTCCTCCTTCAGATTCAAGGACAGCTCCCTGCTAGTTTTGACTCCAGAGGCATGTAAAATCCAGGCAGGTCTCCCAATTTAACAGAAACTACTATGGGAGGCTAGAGCTACCGTACCAGGCCCTCTCCACCCCCAGCCCATCTAGGCAGTGGCAGCACTACCACCCATGTCCTCCTTACCTGCTACCAGGCTACACCTTCTCTTTCTTCAATCTGAAGGGTAAGCCTCCCACCAACACACAGCAGCCTTCCTCAAGACACCTCTCAGCTACAACATAACCAAGCGGGACTTCCTGCCTGGCCTGTAAACACCACACGCCTGACAGTAACTTCACCCCTTGTGCACAGATAGCTTTTCCTTTCATTTTGGTTTTGAGACTGGATCTCCTTTTGAAAGCCAGGCTGGCTTTGAACTTGCAGTAACCTTCTTGCCTCAGGCTTCTGAGTGCTGAAATTATAGGTCACCAAACCCAGATAAAAGTTCTACCTTAGATGCTCTGCCTCCCTACACCTCTTCACTGTCTCGGACATCTCCAATGCCACAGCTGGGTTGCGCCAACTTACACTTTCTGAGGCTTTGAATTATCTGAGAGATGGCTCATTTCTCCAACATATCCACCCACCAGTAGCTCCCTCAGGCTTTTCCTTCAACACACCTAGCACCCAAATGTATCACGACACAGCCCACTCTCAGTCCATTACCCCTGCTTCCTATTCTACTGCCAAAGCCCTTTAATACTCCCTCTGGCTCCACCTTGTCCCCTGAAGCAACAGTAACCTTAAAGACAAGCCCTCTTCCTCCCTGCATCCTTGAAGGCACTCACACTCAGGCCAAACTGGCTTTCATGGTAGCCTCCACCTGCCCAGATGTCTCCTTCTTAAACCACCTCAGCCTCCACTCCTTTTGGATGCCCTGTCACTTGTTATCTTGTGCCTCTCTGTTCATCAAATACATCTTTCAGGGAGGCTCTTGCCCACTGCCCCTATTTAAAATGCAAATTCTTCTGCTCCTTATTTCTCTTCACAGCACTAACCACCTCCAACAACCAAACTTGGTGTGTAGGGAGGGTGCAGAGTTGGGACAGGGTTCTGCTATATTTAGCCAGGCTGCCTTTGATCCTCCTCCGCCTCATTTTCTCCCAGGGTTAAAGGCATGTACCACCACACACACCTTTTGGGTCCTCCCCACCTTGCACCATCCCCTGTAAGCATCACAGAAGCAGGACTGTGTTTTAGTCCCCAGTATCTGCAGGACCTCCAGGGCCTGAGGAATGTAACATGACCACTGCACTAAGGCTACTGAGAGCCCAGCCTATAAGCTCCCTGGGCAGATACTGTCAGGCACCCTGTGGAATGCTCATGACCACTTCCTCACAGAGTCTGTTCCACACAGCAGCTCTAACAAGCCTGGCTCTGCTATTACCATCAGGAAGAACAGGAGGGTCTGAGCACAGTACACAGAAAGGAAGTTTACTGGTGCTGAGGTATACTGCTGCAAACACCTCTCTTCAAACATTCAAACATTTTGCTAAATGACTCAACGATAAGAACCTGAGGCTCGGGGCTTGAAAGATGGCTCAGAGGTTAAGAGCACTGGCTGCTCTTCCAAAGGTCCTGAGTTCAATTCCCAGCAACCACATGGTGGCTCACAACCATCTATAATGAGACCTGGTGTCCTCTTCTGGTGTACATGCAGTCAGAACATTGTATACATAATAAATAAATCTTAAAAAAAAAAAAAAAGAAAAAGAACCTGAGGCTCATCCTGTTGGCTTTATAGGGCAGCCTAGTACAACAGGTGGCCCTTGATGGGGTATCACTCTACTAACTGGCCACATGGGCCCTTGCTGGGCAGCAACAGCAGCACTGAGTTCAACATCCTTCTTAAACTTGCCCCATAGGCTGAAAATAACTTTAGCCAGAGATCCACCATTGCCTGAGGTCACACAACTGGAGAGCAAAGGCCTACCTGGCTCAAAATTCAGGGCCTTTATCTCCTCGCATATATTTTGGAGAAATCCCAACCCCTAGCAGTGGGTATGAGCAGATTACAGACTGCGGACAGCTTCTCTAGGTTGAAGAGGAGTTATTTAGCTCACACATTTCACCTTGGGTGCTAAAGACAGAACTTAGAGCCTGGCAAATACTAGGCTCATGCTACTATTGAGCTAGCTGTACCTCAGCCCTACACATTTTAAGTTTTCATTAACTGCCAACTGCTCAAAGTCTAGGAAAGCAATGAATTCTGGCTTCTCTGGCAACAGGAGATTAACTGTAGATACTCCCTCCATGCCTGGCTCTTCTTGAACTGTGATGCCCTCCTAGTTAACCTCTCAGGCAGCTTCACTCACTGGGTTACCTGCTTGGCCACCTGAAGGCCCCAGCTCTAGGGAGAGGATATAAACATCCATGATCCCTGGAGGAAGACTGGAAGTACACCATTTCCTAATTCCTCAGGCTGTCTCCTAAATACTGTTTTCATAGCAGCACCACAGTTCAACCTCCATTGTTCCCAGCCTTTGGGATGGTGGCAAAGAAGCTTGTCTCAGTTTGAGTGATAGATGCAGCATGGACACACATAGGGGGCCTGTCCTCCACAAAGATCCAGTAGACAGACTATAGACAGGTCCCTGTGTGACCAATCGACCCATCCCAACACCAATGAGTTTGGCCCCTGGCTGGGTACTGAGTTGTCAGTGCCCACCTGGTCCCACCTGAGCATCACCTACCTCAACCTTACAGCCACCCTACAGGCAGGTGCTTTCACTGTCCCTATTTTACAGATGAGAACACCCAGGGCTCACAGACACTAAAGGACCTGTCAAGAAGACAGCTGCTGAATGGCAATCTGATATGAATGAAGATCTCAGTCCAGAGGCTGCATACGTCAAGAACTAGGAATGAGAGGTGTGTCCCCCCACCAACACCCTACCCTCTCAAAGATTAGGCCTAGCAAGAAGCAGGGCTGAAAGAGGTTCCCTCTTGCCCCTCTGGCCAGGACCCCACCTTGATCTTCTGTTGGTAGATGTTGTCATCCTCAGCATACTCCTTGTACAGGACTGAGAGTTCCAGCCGCTCTGACACCAGGGGATTCTGCACAGCAATCTGCAGGAGGCAGGGATCCATCATGCTCTGGCAAGGAGGTTGAGTGACACCTACCTTGCCTAACACCTACAAAAGGGGTTCTGGGCTGCTCATTCAGTGACACAGCAAGCCCCATAAAAGCATGAAGAGTCTAGAACAGACTGGAGACAGAAAGGCTTCAAAGTAGACACTGGGCATCAGGCCATGACTATACATCCCTACCACGAAGTCCTCAGCCTCCCCAACCTTCTTCAGCACCTCACCTCCTGCTGAATTCGGTCCTGCTGAGCCATAATGGCTTCATCATAGGCCAGACAGTTAACACCTAGAAAAAGGAGAAGAAAAAAAAGAAGTGCCAACCAGGGTTACTGTAGGGCCTGGCTAGCTCTAAGGGAGTCAGCTTTGGCAGAACAGGTTTGGAATCTGGAACCTTGTACAGTCTTAGCAAAGTCCTTTCCTCTTTAAGTTTTCACTTCCTCGTCTTTTGGAGAAGGTAGCTGGGTACGGTGTCATTTGGGAGTCTAAGGCAGGAAGACAACAAGTCTGTGTAGCTATCATGTAGCCAAGGCTACAAAAAAAAAAAAAAAAAAAAAAACCTGTCTCAAAAAAATAAATAAATAAATAAAATAGTAAAGAATAAATTTTTAAAAACGACAGAATAAAGAACCCCAAGGCGATATCCAGCTCTGATATTCCTTTCTTCCTGCTTTCTCTCATCATTTTGTAGCATCCTGGGAATGCTCTGGGAGTCTCTGGGGGAAGGCAAAATGAGGGGGTGGAGCCCTAGGTGGAGTGAGAACATCCCATAAACATGCACTTTACTAGAACACATCCTTTGTCCTTCTGGGGTCCTGTGTATTGTTAATGTTGTTAGTTTTTCAAAATGACAAAACAAATACAGAGAGCTGACTCCATCTTACCCAAGGTCAAAACCAGTAAAGAGCTGTGGCAAGTCCACATTTGCACAAGGGCAGTTTGAGCTCTTGGACTGCTTGCCATTCACTGCAAAGCCTTCTCCCCTCACCCGCATAATGAATTAATGCCATCACCTTGCTCCCATCATCAAAATATGCTGAGACTCTGAAAGCAGCAACTAATACCTAAACACTCTTAGAGTCATCCACAGATTCGGGGGGTTCATCCTGTGGACTCTACTCCAAGCAGCTACCGGAGAGTCAGGAGACACTAATTCTAGTCCTGGATCCTTCTTAGTGTGTGATGGAGAACAACTTTTTTCGTACCTGGGTTTCCTTGCCCTCAACCTCCATAGTGTGGAGTTAGAGTAAGGTGTACGTGTGCTGACTGACTTTTAAAGTCAATCCTTTGTGGCCTGGTTATCCCAGGTTCTCGGCTCAGCATCCCATGTCATACAACAGGACCGTCCCTCCAATTCAAGAGACTTACTCAACCCCACAGCCCAAGTTCTTGGTAGACATGGAGAGGGTGTGACCGTTTTTTGTCTTCGTTTTTTTGTTTTGTTTTTAAGGACCCGGGATCCAGAAAAACAATGCCTGGCTCTGCTCAAGGGGGGCTGGGAGGCAAGAACGAGCACTAAGGAAGAGGGCCGCCCGTGGCATCCCGAACGGCCCACCAGGAACTTCGTCTTTGGCAGCCCGGCGTCACTCAACGCCTTTCGGCAGCTCGGGCAAAGGCGGGCAGCTCCGGCCAGGCCTAGGCCTCAGCTAGACGGCAAGGACTCCCGCAGGCGGACTGTGGGAGCGGGCCGAGGCCGCGGGACGGCGGAGGCGGGGCGGTCCAGGCCCCGCCCCAGGCGTGCGCGAGAAGCCAAGCCGCAGACCCGGCCGCCCCGCCCGGCCGGGGGTCGCCGCAGCCCTGCTTCCATTGTGAGGGGGAGGGGAGAAGACGCGACGGAGGGCTCCGTCGCACGCTACGCCCGGTCCCCTGCGGCCCTGCTTTCCCAGGCTCCTCGGGAAAGGCCGGCCGAGCCTTGCCCCCGCTAGCCCAGGCAGGACATCCTTCCCTCAGTCCGTACCTTCGGAGTCGCTGCCCAGCGGCTCCTGCTTCTGCTGCTGAGGTTCCTCCGCCGCCATCTTTAAACAGCGCCGCACTGCCGACCGCTTCCGGGTTATTAATTGCCTTCCTCCCGGAAGGGAGCCCCTCCTTGTGACCCCTCCTTCGCAACGCCCCTAGCAACAGGCTCCCTTTGGCGGTTGTCAGGGGCTCCTGCGGCCAGAGAGCCTGGGGCCGGAGTACCCTGGAAAGGCTGACGGTCCGGGTGCACGCCTCCACATTCCCACTCTCCTGAAGGTCCTGCGGTGCTAAGGCCTCCCCGAGTCACTTCTGTTTTCTGTTTACTTAAGTTTGAAACGCGGATTGGGTAACTGAGACGAAGAACAAGATGGAATTAAAGTCACTGAAGGTTCATCTCTGCTGTGCTTGCCCTCCCGGTAGGCGACTGTAGCTGCAGTGCGGAGCGCGGAGCCACCTCGAGACAGGAAGTGGTGACAACATCCTGACGCCCTTCACAGACCCGAAATCTCGGCCTCTCGCCCCTCACTACTGAACCTGTTCTCTGCTGGCTTTGGAGACCTGTTTCCAACCAGGAAAGCATCTTCCCTCGATATCAAAACCATAAAACTCGACCTAACTTTGAGCTCTATGTCCTTCTAGTTGAGAAAGCAGGGCCATTTAAAAGCATGGAGTTAAGTCCATAATCCGAGCGGCGACACGGAAGATCAGTAGTTCAAGGTAATCATCGAATTTCAGGCTAGGCTTGGCTACTAGAGACCCTGTCTCAAAACGGGGCGGGAGAACTGAGCCAAAAAAAAAAAAAGACCATCATTGCCAGTTTTTACAAAGCTTCCCATTTTCCTTAGGTTTTGTCTACATTCTGAGAAATGGGGGCTGACCAGTGGGAAACTTCCCATTTGCAGGCCCTTGTACCCTGAAATGCAAGCACCAGACTGAGTTTGCAGAAGAAGGAATTCATTTACTTGGGCGGTAGTCTGGCTATAGGCAGCACCGGGTAACAAGGCCAGGGTGGAGTTTTGTAGCTCTCTTAAAGATTAAGAAAAATCAAGTACTGGCAGGGCATGGTGCACACCATTAATCATAGCACCCAGGAGGCAGAGGTAGGTAGGTGGATCTCGAGAAGACAGAGAAGCCAGCCTGGTCTACATAAGTTCTAGGCCACTAAGAAGTAAGACTCGGTCTCAAACAAAACATAAAAAGAAAAGCTAGGCCTGGCATGCCTTTGATCCCAGCACTAGGGAAGCAGTGGCAGAGGCAGAGCACCCACACCTCTGAGTTCGAGGCCAGCCTGGACTACAGAGTGAGTTCCAGGACAGCCAGGACTACACAGAGAAACCCTGTCTCAAAAAATAAAATAAAAAGGAAGAAAGAAAAAAGAAAAACAAAAAAGAAAGTGTGTCTTTGGTTATCAGCTATCCTTTTGTTAAAAAATTTATTGTGTCTATGATGTATCAAGGTGCTTGTGTGAATGGGTTTTATAAAACCCATTCTCTCCACTTCTATACGGGTTCTGGATATGGAACTTAGGTTGTCAGGTTTGTATGGCAAACACACTACCCACTGAGCCATCTTGCCAGCCAAGCTCTTTTAGTTATATTTTGAAGATTTATTTATGCATATGTTCCACATGCGTGCCTGGGGCCCGGGGAGGCTAGAGAGGCCATCCAGTAGAGTTAGCTCTGACCCACCCAACCTGGCAGTTCCACAAGTGCTGATGGACTATGGTCACAAGAAGGACCTTCTATGGTCTGGAGAGATGGCTCAGAGGTTAAGAGTACTGGGTGTTCTTCCTAAAGGTCCTGAGTTCAATTCCTAGCAACCACACAGTAGCTTATAACCATCTATAGTGAGATCTGGTGTCCTCTTTCGGCCTGCAGACACACATGCAGGCAGAATGCTGTGTAAATAATAATAATTTTTTTTTTTTTAAAAAAAAGGACCTTCTATAGTGACAAGTTGGGAACCAGAGCCTTAGATTATAACCTTAGTGTTTTTTGCCTTTAAAAAATTACTTATTATATATAATATATATATTACAAATATATATATGAGTGCTATGTCTTCATAAACATGAGAGAATCAGATCCCAATGCAGATGGTTGTGAGCCACTGTGTGGTTGCTGGGACTTCTACTCAGGATTTCTGGAAGAGCAGCCAGTGCTCTTAACCACTTAGCCATTTCTTCAGCTTCCTTCCAAAAGAATACTTTTTTTTTTTAAAGATTTATTTATTATGTACACAATGTTTTTCCTGCATGTGCACCTGCACACCAGAAGAGGGCATCAGATCTCATCATAGATGGTTGTGAGCCACCATGTAGTTGCTGGGAATTGAACTCAGGACCTTTGGAAGAGCAGTAGCCAATGCACCTAACCTCTGAGCCATCTCTCCAGGTCCCCAAATATGCTTATTAAACATTTTTGTGTGTGTTGGTATGTGGGAGATTGTGCTGTGGCACATGTAGAGGTCAGAGGACAACTTGCAGCAATTGATTCTCCCGTTCTATCGTGTGGATCCAACTCTGGTTGTCAGGCCTAACAGCAAGCACCCTTACCCTCTGAGCCTCTCTTCCTCCCCCAGTCTGTAACTTCTCTTAACAGCATCGTTAGTATCTGGTTTGTTGTTTTTTAAGACCAGGTTTCTCTGTGTATCCCTGTATGTCTTGGAACTTGCTCTGTAGAGCAGGCTGGCCTTGAACTCAGATATTCACCTGCCTCTGCCTCCCTAGTGCTGGGATTAAAGGTGTGTGCCACCACTGCCTAGCCCATATCTATACTCTTGCTATTGTTTTGTATTACACTTTCTGGATGATTCACAGGTGACTCATTTAACTGTGTACGTGGAGGAAGGAGTGTATTTACTTGAGTGCAGAAACCCATGGAGGCCAGAGGCATTAGATCCGTTGGAGTTAGAGGTGGCTGTGAACCGCATGAGAAAGGGTGCTGGAAAACAAAATCAGGTCCTTTGCAAGAGCAGTACATCTTTCAAACACAAAGCCATCTCTCCAGCCTTTTTATTATTTTAAATAAAGACCTTACATAGCATTCACTCAGTTTCCCCCACTGGTGGTAAGCACACAGCAGGACATTAATCTTCACACAGTAGAGATAAGCAGTATCTGTGTCTCTGCAGGGCCTGTTTTACAGTCACTCATTTCTTTCCAGCCCCTCCTGACCCCTTCCAGCCTCTCCTGTTCTCCTTTTCTATTAAGCCTTGGTTAACTTGCTCTTTTACGTAAGAGCTTCCCTCACACTAAGCTTATGTTCTACTGCTGAATCACATTACCAGTCAAGTCCTTGCTTTAATTTATATTTTATTTATATATGAGACAAGGTTTCATATAGCTCAGGTTGATTTCAAACCCACCTGCCTTTAATTCCTGAGCGCTGGTGCCGCAGGGCGGACAATCGAGCATTGCTTGCCCAGCCCTTTTCAGAGTCCATTTATATGGTAGTTAGTAACTGTTCTCTTACTCCCATTCTATCTGTCCTGCACATGTCACCATTCCCAAAGCCTGTAAACCCGCCAGCAGCCCCTGGCACAGCCTACCCGCTGTCCTTGCCTCCCAACTCACCAATCCACAACTGTCCAAGGCTGGTGACAAAAACAGGCAATACAAGTTGGCCTGGTCGTTCAGATCTGTAGTACCAACACTCAGGAGGCTGAGGCAGGAGAATGACTGAGTTCTAGGCCAGTCTGGGCTACAGATTAACTTCCATGCCAATCAGGACAGCAATATGAAATTTTTTTATCAAAAAGTGCACCTAACCTCTGAGCCATAGTGGCTGGGGAGATAGCTTAGTGGGTAGCATTTGCTGCAAATTCATGAGGACCTGAGTTTAGAGACCACATAAAAGCTGGGTGTAGTGGCATAACTCCAGCACTAGAGGAATGGCTGCTAGTGGGTCTTGGATCTTGTTCTGCCAATCTAGCCAAAACAGCAAGCTTTAGGTCCAAATGAGGACAATACCTGACTGAACTTCACACACACAAACACACACACACACACACACACACACACACACACACACACACGGGATAATATTCCCTGGGTGGAGTGCTTGCCTGGCACATACAAAGCTCTATTTGATCCCCATCACCACAAAAACTGGGCATGGCACTGTTGCATGCCTCTAATCCTAGGACCCTGGATGTAGAGGAAAACCAAAAGCAGGTGGTCATCTTCAGTTACACTGGGAGTTTGCAGCCAGCTTGGTGTATATGAGACCATGTCTCAGAACAATAAATAGCTAACACAAATGGATGGGTAGGTGGCTTCGGGCTGCATGTTGGAAGGTTGCAAATGTGACAGCAGCAAAGATTAATATGGCACAGGAGTCTCCTCCCACGCAGTCCTGCCACGTGGGAACATGTCAGCCCATCTATGTCCAGGGGATTGTCAGGTGGGAAACGAAGTCTCCATATGAGTCAATGATCTATGAAACCTCACAGAAATGCAGCTTCTCCAGGGTTGAAGCCGTGGTGAATGGCCAGGACAAAAGGGACAAGGCTCAGCGTAGCCATTTCTTTGTAGGAAGTCCTGGCGTCGGGAGGGTAGACCCTCCTTCCTGGGGCAAGCTTGTGAGTTTTGCAAGGCAAGAGCATGGGCATGTGAGCCCCAGATAAACATCTGGAGCTGTGCTAGTGGACCCACCAGGAACCCACAAGCCCCGCATAGGCCAGGCCTGCAATGCTGGGCAGGGGCTGGACTTTGGAGCTGGTAGTTCTACCCTTACTCCTGGTTGGGGGCCCATTTGGAAATGTCATATATGCAGTTCACTTCATGTCATCCCGAGGTCTGACCAGCTGCTACAACAGTCCTGATGGCCCATGCCCCAAGAACTCAGCTCTGGAGTGCAGAACAAGGTTCCCTTAGGCTTGCTCCTCTCCAGAGGCCGAGGGGTAATCCATCTCTTCCTTTCCATGATGACTGGCCAAATCCAGATCACCGTAGCTGTTGAAAGTCTCCCAATCCTTCCGGCAGTAAACTGAGAGCTGTTTTCTGCTCTGGCCACAGCACTCCTTAGCTGCAGCCCACTTCCTACAAAGTGACAGCCATCGAGAATGGGCTTGTTTACAGAGCGTCTGGTGATGACACTAGGCCAACCAGATAGTCCAGGATGATCTCCCATCTCAAGGCCCAGAATCCTAATCACATCTGCAAAATCACCTTGGTCATTTAAAATAACTTCATGGATTCCTGGGATTAGAGCTGTGACAGAATCCTGTCTATCACATTATCCTTAATTTGCAATTCCAAAAATTGAAACTAGATTAGATGACTTGCTAAGGTCATACAGGAGTCTCCAAACCCCCAGCCCACCTCAATTACTCAGCAGACAGAACACAAGACATGGCTCATAGCACAAAGCCTTACTTTGTGGGACACCATTTAAGGATCCCTGACTTGATGAAATAAAACCAATGACAGGTGACAGATGCCAGGCCTGTGAGGATGACTCCAAGCATGACAAATCAGTGGGAACCTTAAGTCCTCCTTCAGGTCCCCAAGCCTCTGCCCACTCCCACCTCCCCTGCGATGTTAAGCCTGCTTAAGAGCTCACACCAGGATCTGGGACTTAGAACCACTTGGCTTCCCTCCAGCCTGAACCAACTGACACAACTTTGCAGTTCCTCTGTGACAGGGTGTCTGTCATGTATTTCTTGAGTTCCAGGGCCACAAAAATAGATAACTAATCCCTGGCAGAGCAGTGAGGTTACTATAGAAACTGGAACAAAACTCTTTTGGTACCGCACGCATGCTTGCTTCAAGGCAGCCCAAGGATGAGATACAGGTATAATCTGTGCCTGTGTCCACAGAGCTGAGTCCTCTTCTGGCAGCAGAAGCCTAGCAAGGAGGGCCCTGCCATCCTACCCACCTCCTTCACTTCCAAGGTCAAGAAGCTGACTGACATGCAGCTTTTACCCTTCCTGTGCCCGTGAGCAGGAAGGGCTCCCAATGTGAGGTTTAAGCAACAATAACCATGCCGTGAAGGAGGGAACAGCTGTGAGGCCACTTGGCCAAGACACTGCGTTTGAGTATCTCAGGCTAGCCTGGAAATCAGGATCCTTCAGCCTCAGCCTCCAAGTGTTGGAACAGGGATGGTCCTCACACTGGGCCCTTGAGACCCAGCAATAATAGCCTATCTCCTCCTGGCCAACATCCCAAGCCATGCATTCTCTTCCCACTATGGCAACAAGTTCAGGAGGTTGGTCCACAATCCCTACAAAGTTGGTTTGCACTGAAGGAAACAGCCCCTCAGGAGGCAAGGAGCCCTTTCCTACCCTTAAGGAAGCATCTCTAGCCTTGGGTGTATGGGAAATATGTTTACAAAAGGGCACTAGAAAGGTGTGTGTCTGACATCTGGGGCCTAAAATTAACTATAACCCTCAGCTCTCATCTGCCATTTTTGCAGCCCCATGGCCACAGGGAATACTGTCGGTGTCTATCTGGAAGACAACCAAGTCATCAAGCAAAGCATGAAAAGTGAGGGAAAGCCATTTTACTCTCTGGGAAGCCAGAGCGCTGCTCCTTCCAGACCCTGGCAGGATCCAGCTCGGCAGGTGCGGCTTCAGATGGCGAGGCTGGCTCCTGCTGGCTCCTCTGAAGATCCAGAGGAGGAAGTACAACAAGGAAGACCACTCGGCTGATAGCATTTAGAGTGCTAAAAGCAAGGACCCTAAATTTGACATAAAGTGGTAGTAATGCCCGGCATAAAATACACTGGGTACCACCACACCCCTACTTGCAAGATTCTGCACATGGACATCCCAGCCAGGAACAATGCTTGATAAAGGGTCCCAGCTACAGAGCTGCCTGTAAAGAGGGAGCCCCATGCATGTGCACACACACTGCAGGCAGCCAATGTACTTGACACGGGCAAGGGCAGTGGAAGGGAGAAGCAGCAGGGTGGAATGCTCAGTAACAGGAACTGAAGCTGAGAATCACTTCAATGAAGGGGACACACACCTGACAAACCTCAGACAGTGCCAGGGCCTATACCAGCCATATCTTCTTCCATGGTCCCTAGTCCAACACCATCCTCAGTTCCCGTGTGCATGCAGGAGCCCAGTGCAGGAGGGCACAATATATTTCTGGAGCAAGGTTTAAATAGACTTTATTGTTACAAGGGGGACCCCAACAAGCAGATCGGGTATGTGGTCCCAGTTGTCACCGTGGAGACTTCGAGAGGTCATGATTGCAGAAGAGGTGACTGGAATGGAATACCATGATCCCAGGGAAGGCCAGCCAGGAATGCAGGACACATGATCAAGGTGGGCTGGCAAGAGCGGTCTAGTCACAGGATGAGAGGAGGACAGCTCCCTTCACTCCCGCTTCTTGTAGCTGTCCAGGTGTGACAGGACCCAGCCCGCAGGCAGAAGGCAACACACGAAGCTGCAAGTGAGCCCAATGGTGAGATCCTATAGAGCACAAGAAAGAGGGGTCCTTCAGGGCAAGAATTCTGTAGGCACTCCGGAGTTCCAGTAGTCCTTAGGCACTGGCAAGTCCCTCAGGCACAGACTAAGGCAGAAAGTCCAGCAGACCCACACGAAAGAAAGCAACTTGAGCTTGAGTTCAATCCCCAGCATAGGAGAGGGAGAGATACAGACACAGAGACTCTAAGGAGGGAGGAGACATCATGCCAAGCCCATTCTCAGCCTTGAAATAAAGGTCCTTGGGTTTTCTAAAATTGATGGATTTATTTATCCGTGTGCATGTGTATGTGTAAAGGTGAAGAGGCAGAAATCTTACTATGTACCCTACCAGGCATGGGCTTGAACTTGAGATCTTCCTGCCCCAGATTCTCTCATCCAGGAACTAATCATGTGCCACTAAGACCATTGGGGTGTGTGTGCATGCGTGTGTAAAGGTGCTTGCTGTGGGTAAAAGCCAGAGCTCAATGTCCGGCATCTCCCTTAACTGCTTTCCATCTTAGTTTTATTTTTTTGAGACAGGTTCTCTCACTGACCCTGGAGCTCACTGACCTAGCTTGACAAACTGAACAGTGGGTTCCAAGGAGCTCCTTGCCTCAGCACTAGGGTTAAAGACTAGCTGGCTGGGGCTGGAGAGATGGCTCAGAGGTTAACAGCACTGGCTGTTCTTCTAAAGGTCCTGAGTTCAATTCCCAGCAACCACATGGTGGCTCACAACCATCTATAATAAGATCTGGTGCCCTCTTCTTGCCTGCAGTCACACATGCAGGCAGAATGCTGTATAAAAAATAAATGAATCTTAAACAAACACTAGCTGTTCTTCCAAAAGTCCCTGAGTTCAATTCCCAGCAACCACTTGGTGGCTCATAACCATCTATAGTGAGATCTAGTGGTCTCTTCTGGTGTGTCTGGTGTGCAGGCAGAATGCTGTATTAACAATAAACAAATCTTTTAAAAACAAAAACAACAACAAAAAGACAACACAAAGCTGGCTGCTGGGTATCTAAACTCAAGTCCTCATGATTATGAGGCAAGTACTTAACCAAATAAGCCATTTCCCCAGATCCTTGTTTTTTGTATATTTTCTTTCTTCCTTTTTTCTGGTTGTTGTTTTATCAACACGGAAACAGAGTTTCTCCGGATAGCCCTGGCTGTCCTGGAACTCACTCTGTACACCAGACTAGCCTTGAACTCCGAGATCCACAGTCTCTGTCTTATGAGTGCTGGGGCTAACAGCATGTGCCACCACTGCCCTGTTTTTATTTTGTCTCTTTTAAGAAGATCTGTTTTATCTGTATTTGTGTGGCGTGTATGTGAAGGAGTGAACACAGGTATGTGCTCATGTGTTTTCATAAAGGCCAGGAGAGGGTGTCAGATCCCTTGGAGCTAGAGTTACAAGCATCTGGCTTGTTACATGGGTCCTGGGACCCAAACTCCAATCTTCAGGAGATTATGCACCAAATGCCCTTGGGTCCTGAGCCACCTCTCCAGCTCCCAGGTTCGTTTTTGAGGTGGGATCTCATGTTGCCCAAGGGGGCCTGAATTCCTGAGCTCCATCTTTATGCCTTAAGTGCCCCAGAAAATTGGAGTACAGAAGGACATGACTTGATTGTCATTGATTCCTCAGTGGCAACTCTTTGGTTCTATCCCTAATTCAATGCCCAGCTGTCTGGATCCACTGTTGCTTAAAACAGAAAAGCTCCATAAACGGGAAGCGGCCTGGAGTGAGGTGTAGCTTTTGAAGCGTGCTTGCCCAACACACACAAATCCTGGGTTTCATCCCCAGCACCACATAAAGAGTGGTGGCATATGCCTGCAATCCCAACAGTAAAGAGATGCAGACAAGATCATCAATCAATTCAAGGTCAAATATGACTATAAGTTCGAGGCCAGCATGGGTTACATAAGACCCTATCTCAATAAATAAATGTTTAAAAACTGAAAATCGTCCTCATACCTAAATGCTCCTTACATTTCTGGGAATCCCAAAGACCCGATGGGTCTTCTGCACCCCTTAACCCCTTAATAATAAAAAGCAGCGGTTACAACCACAGCGTCGCTGCCAGTTACCAGGCAATCCCCGCAAAAAAAAAAAAAAAAAAAAAAAAAAAAGGAAAGGGAAACGGGCTTGGAGAGGCTGAGCAGCGAATCAGCAAACACGCAGGGACTGGTGGGCTGACCTGAGGTCCAGGGATTTGGGCTTAGGCGCATCTGAACAACTTGTCCCTCCCTGCCCAGCATACAGGGCGCCCGGGCCAGAGCCGCAGGTTCCCAACCCCCGCGCGCGCCCTGTCCGTCCCGCTCACCACGACCCCGAGCTGCTCCCGCGGCGGCTTCGAGTGGATCTGAGCGCGCGGCACCACGAGCCGCCGGGCCGAGCCCGTCAGGCCCTTCAGCAGTAGCGGCGTAAGGGCAGACATGACGGCGCGGAACGACCGGAGACGAGCACTAGCGGGAGCCCAAGGTCAGGAAGCCAAGATGGCCGCACCAGCAGGAAGTTCCGGCGCTGAAGTTGCCGGACGCAGCAGCCCGGAAAAACTGAGGAACTGACGTCAGGAAGTGTCCCTTGCCTGCCGACGCTGTTTCTGGCGCGCTCCTCGAAACAGCCAATCGTCACCATCCCACCACAGGTGGGAGGAGAAAGGAGACCCCTTTTGTCCCACCTCCACTCTCGTCGACAGTGACAGGTATAGCTACCCAATCGCGCAGGCGAGAAGTCTACTGCCTTCTTGACTCCTCCCTCCATTCATAGAACTATTTAGGAGACCGTCTGCCCGCACTGAACTAGTTACTCCAGCGGCCTACCAAGACGCCTTTCATCTTAAAAACGCCGTTATTATTTGTGTGCGTGATGTCTGCATGTGCGCCTGTGCACCACATGCGAGCAGTGCGCACAGCGGCCTAAAGAGGGTGTTGGAGCCTCAGGAACTGAAGTTACAGGCAATAGTGAACTGTCCTGTGGGTGCTGGGAACTGAACTTGAACTGGTCTTTTACGGAAGCACTGAGTGAGTGCTTTCAACCTCTGCGCTACCTCTGCAGCCCCCAGATGCCTCTCATTTACTATTACCCTTTTAGACACTAGTGACAGTGTAACTGTTAACTGTTCTCAGCTTCTGCCTCTCTCCTTTTGTGTGTGTTGTGGGAATTTTTCTTTTCTTTATATGTATTGTCTCCTTTAGCCCGAACTGTCCAAAAAATCACTGTGTAGATGAGATGACCTTGAACTCCTGATTTCTCTGCTTCTACCTCCCAAATGTTGCTGTTACAGGTATGTGCTACCTTGCCCAGTGCCCTCTTCTTTATCCATCTCCCTTATGGGGGAAGGGGACAGAAGTCCACATTTGAATTATATAATAACCCTGTGCCTACACCTCCCTTTAGCCTAATAAAAGGCTTTCTCTTACAATAACAAACTATATGTAATAATGACAGTTATGAAAATTATTAGGTAAGATTTACATTTGTATTTTTGGCACCCTTGAATAAATTATTTTATTACCTATCAATTTCTATCATCCTAAACAATTTAACTGTGAAATTATAACTATCTACTCTTCAACCCCATCAGAGACTTAAGAATGAAAAAATATTACCTAAATATGTAGGAAGTGCAGCAAGCAGCTTCCAAAAGTATAGAGATGACAGAGACATTTAGCTGCCTGGGAAATCCCCCAAAATTCTTCCATAACATTGGAGCATCATCTTCACCCTTCTGGCTCAGAATATCAAACAGATTTTTCTGTGAAGCAGGGATTATAAAGGACTTGCCTACCTTGTCCTTGCAAAGCTCATCAGTCACCTCTCAGCAGAAGTCTATCCAGTTTTGGACAGTACTGTTGAAAGACCCCCAGAGGGTATCTTTCGTCTGAGAGACCCCCTCCCAAGGAACAGCGAGTCCAAGCGTTCGGATGCAAACAGCAAGAGGCTTTATTGGATACACGGGTACCCGGGCGGAAAGCCACTCAGATGACTTTGCGCGCCTTTCCGGGTGGAAAGCTGGGTTTTTTATAGGGTTAGAGCAGAAGCACTGATACAGAAGCGAGAAGCATAGTTACAGGGAGCTGATTGGCTCTTTCACATGAAACCATAACATGAATCAGGGTTGGCAGGGACACCAGAATTCCAGGAACTGGGTGGTCAAAACAATTATGACGACCTTGACTAGTGCCGCCATATGTTGCTTTTCCCAGGACTCCTATCTCAGCCGGACCACCTGTCAGATATCCCATGAGGGTGGTCAGGACAAGTTGTTTTTGGCTCAGTTGGGGCAGCCTTGACCGCAGATATCTTGAGGGGGTGACTTAGCTGGATTTCTCAGAGTAATTTTTAGTTCCCATCCGGCCTTTACTATTTTTCCCAGAACTGTGGTACACCACAAAATGGCATTAGCTATGTTTAACTCTGTTTATCTCAGGGTGATATGGGGTCTTTCATTCCCCCATTTCTTTGCTAACTTAGAATGGAATCTTTCATTCTAGGGCCTAGGGGCAAGTACTTTGTTTCCCGCTGTCAGAGTTGATGATACTGTTGGGTCAGTACCAACGCTTGTATGACAGAGAGCCGATCTTTTATGAACTGGACCAGCCGATTTAGAATACAAGGCCCGAATAACAGAATCAAGAGAATTATGATCAGGGGACCCATGAGGGAGGAAACGAGGGTGGTGAACCAGGGGGCTTTATTGAACCAACTTTCATACCAACTCTGTCCCTCTTTGAAGAGTTTCTCTCTCTGGCTAAGTCTTTCTCTGAGCTTGGCCATATTATCTCTTACTAAACCAGTATGGTCGGCATAGAAACAACATTCTTCTCTTAAGGCTGCACATAATCCCCCTTCTTGTAAGAAGAGGATATCTAGCCCCCTTCGATTCTGTAAGACCACTTCTGACAGAGAGGTTAAGGATTTCTCTAGGGCACTTACTGATTCTTCCAATGCCTGTAAGTCTGTATGCATAGCCTGCTGTAGCTGTTGGAATTGATTGGTTGCTGTCAAGGCGGTGGCCCCAGTCCCAATTCCGGCGGCAATGCCTCCGACTGTTAGCCCTCCCAGCATTATTGCCAAGGTTAAAGACACGGGTTCCCTATGGTACCGAATTCTTTCTTCAAAGTGTCTGCAGATATAGCCCGGTTTGTGATAGACTATCTTAGGCCATAATTCAATAAGGACACAAAAGTCAGAACCAGCATTCCAGCCTATAGCTGATATGCAGGGGGTTGGGCCGGTATTACATGCCCAATAGGTACCATTGGGACCAGTCAGGTAGTAATTTCCGGTATCAATATTGGCAGTGGAATCACAAAGTTGCTGATAAGCCACAGGTATCTTTCCGACACAAAGCCCCTGCCCGGACACTTCAGACAGAGTCAATCTATGTTGGGCAGAGGGGTAGCAGCTCGCTGGAGGGCTTGTATGGTTAGAAAAGTTACCCATTACGGCCAATCCTTCATAATAGGGTGGAGTTGAAACTAGGCATAACCAGCATTCTTGGGTCTGATCGGGATTGGAGTGGTTTAGCACCTGATAAGCTCCTGTTATTAGATCTAGAAGTCTATCTCCTGATCCAGGCCTCCGGGGAGGCTGTATAGTAGGGCCTATGACAGTCGGGCTAGGGGAAGAAACAGAAGCATTTGGGGCCGTGGGCCATAGGGATGGATGTTTTGGCTGAGAGGGTCTTTTCTGATCTGACAAGACCGGGTTGGGGCCCACAGACCTAGTAATAGGTAAGGCCTTTTTAAGCCTGATCCGAAAGGTGAGGCCTATGTCCTTTCGATCTTTATAAACCCGGAGGCCCCATCTAAATCCTTGTGAAGTCCAAATCTGGTGTTTGGCTTGTGGAGTAAATTGAATCAACAGGGGATTGCACCATCCTTTGGTTTTGCCCTGGGGATTACATACCCCCAACGTGGTTTGTTGGAGAGGTGTATTAAGAGGGACGGATGTGGGATTCTTTCTTTTTACTGTAATATAGTCCCAGGAGGAGGAGGGCTTCCAGTGAGTGTCTCCTGAGGTTTCACATCCCCATGAGGCACAAAAATATTGATCTGTCCACCCACATTTATGATGGAGAGTTCTATTCCGATGTGTACCGGGACAGACATAAATACCCCATACCCCACTGCCGGGAGGGCCCCGCAAAAGGGCCCTTCCAACCGAATTGATGCAGCTTGGATCAGTGGCCCGTCCTGGGGTTATCCGTTCAGGCGCTCGGCCCCCAGGTGGAGGCCAAAAAATATCAGGAACTGCCCAGTCGGTATCTGCTCCAAGGGCAAGGGCACAGAGATCCACTTCTAAATCTGGCCAATGGGGCTGGGCCCCAATAGAGGAGCTTGTCATGACTATATCCCCAGCTTGGTTTTCGATGACCCAAGTATAATTGTAAACCTGATGAGGGGAAGCATAAGTTATTTCTAGACTTAAAATTAGACACAAGCTTATTAGGGCTCCCCACGAGTCAATCTTATCTTTAAGGGATTTTGGGTGCGGTGAAGTTTCCATCTGGCTTTCGACTCCGGGTGGTCGGGTAGGAGTTCGGGATCGGCGGCCTTGACGTGGGAGGCGTGGACCCAGGCTGCGATGCCGTCTACCTTTAGGGCCGTGGGTGTCGTTAGTAGTACAGTGTAGGGTCCCTTCCAGCGCGGCTCTAGGTTCTTGGTCTGATGTCGTCGCACCCAGACCACGTCCCCGATCTGGAATTGGTGGGGTATCACAGGTTGATTTAGCTGTTCTTGGTACGCAGCTGCCAGTGGTTTCCAGACCTCCCGTTGTACGATTTGCAGAGCCTGTAAATGAGCTTGGAGAGAAGGTCGAGAGAAAGAGGCTATGTCAGGGTCGAGGAAGTGGGCAGCTGGCGGTGGGGCACCATAGAGGATTTCAAAAGGAGTGAGTCCATGAGGGCCAGGTGTATTTCAGGCCCGATACAGTGCTAAGGGGAGGAGGGTCACCCAATCCCTAACGCCAGTTGCAAGCGTCAATTTAGTTAAAGTCTCCTTAATAGTTCTATTCATTCGTTCTACCTGTCCTGAGCTTTGGGGACGATAAGCACAGTGTAATTTCCAATTAATCCCCAGTAGTGTGGCCACCGACTGACTTACCTGGGAGATGAATGCAGGGCCGTTGTCAGAGCCCAGTGCCTGTGGCATACCATACCTGGGGAAGATTTCTTCCAAAAGCTTTTTGGTGACAACTCTGGCAGTTTCATGTTTGGTAGGGTAGGCTTCTACCCATCCAGAGAAAGTGTCCACGAACACCAGCAGATACCGGTATCCATATAGTCCAGGCTTGACTTCTGTGAAATCAACTTCCCAATGGGTTCCGGGTCGGTGTCCCCGAACTCTGGCCCCAGGACCCACCTTACTGTGTCCAGCATTTACTTGTGCACACACGGTGCACCTTTCTGCCACTTGCTGTAGAATCTTGTCTTTCCCCAGCAGATGGTAGGTGTTTTCTTCTTTTTCAAGAAGGGCTTTCATCTTTCTGTAACTCAGGTGGGTCAGTTTATGGAGATGATCAACCAAGTAATAGGTCAGACGTTGGGGCCACACTAGTTTTCCCTCTAATGTCCATCTCTGCGTCTTAGGGTGGTAGGTAGCCCCCATTTCTTTTAGTAGGTTTTGGTCTTCCTGGCTATATTGAAAAACAGGCCCTTGATCTCGTGTAGGGGAGTCTATGATTGTTTCCTCTATTGTCAGGACTTGAGAAACAGTAGGGCTCTCCTGTTGAGCCACCCTGCGGGCAGTTTCATCTGCCAGGCGGTTACCTCGAGCCTCAGGGCTGTTCCCTTTTTGGTGGCCCGGACAGTGAATGATGCTCAACTTTAAGGGTAGGAACAACGCCTCGAGCAAGGCTAGTATTTCAGCCTTGTTTTTAATTTCTTTTCCCTCCGAGGTCAACAGTTCCCTTCTTCGGTATATTTCCCCATGAATATGGGCCGTGGCAAAGGCATAGCGGCTATCGGTATAGACGTTAAGCTTCTTACCTTCTGCCATCTGGAGGGCTTGAGTCAGGGCGATGAGTTCAGCCCGCTGTGCCGAGGTACCAGGTGGTAAGGCTCTAGCCCAAATTACCTTAGTCTCAGTGGTGACCGCAGCCCCTGCTCTTCGTTCTCCGTTGTCTAAAAAACTGCTCCCGTCTGTGTACCAGGTGAAGTCGGCGTCAGGGAGGGGCTGATCGGTCAAATCAGGCCGGGTGCCATGTACCTCTGCAAGTATCTGGAGACAGTCATGAGTTTCTGGACTCTCCGGTAGGGGAAGTAGTGATGCTGGATTGAGTGTTACCACAGAGCCAAAACGTACGCGATCAGTGTCTAGTAGTAGGGACTGATAGTGGGTCATGCGGGCATTTGAAAGCCATTGGCCCGGAGGTTGTTTGACCAGGGCTTCCACTGAATGAGGAGCCAAAATTGTTATCGGTTGCCCCATTGTTAGCTTACTTGAGTCTGTGGTTAGGAGGGCAATTGCCGCGACCATCCTCAAACAGGGAGGCCACCCTGAAGCCACCGGGTCAAGTTTCTTGGACAGGTAGGCAATCAGGTGCCTCCATGGTCCCAGTCTTTGAGTCAGGACTCCTTTTGCATAGCCTTGTTTCTCATCAACAAATAGCTCAAAGGGCTTATTTAAGTCGGGAAGCCCCAATGCGGGGGAGGTTATTAAGGCCTCTTTAATAGCTGTGAAGGCCGTTTGTTGCTCATTCCCCCAGGTGAAAAGGGTACCTGGTTTGGTGAGTGGGTAGAGCGGTGCAGCCATTTCGGCAAATCCTGGAATCCAGAGCCGGCAGAACCCTGCCGTTCCCAAGAACTCCCTTAACTGCTTTGGGCTTTTAGGCACTGGAATATTCAGGATTGTTTGTTTTCGTGCTCTTGTCAGCCATCTTTGACCATCCCTGATCTGATAGCCTAAGTAGGTGACTTGCCTCTGACATATTTGGGCCTTTTTAGCTGAGGCCCTATATCCCAGAGTTCCCAAAGCCCTCAAGAGGGCCTTTGTTCCTTCCCTACATTGTTCTTCAGTTCTTGCAGCCAGGAGGAGATCATCCACGTATTGGAGCAAGATTAGGGCTGGGTGTAATACCCTAAAGTTAGCCAGGTCTCGATGTAATGCCTCGTCAAACAGGGTAGGGCTATTCTTGAACCCTTGGGGGAGCCTAGTCCAAGTGAGTTGTCCTGATAACCCCAACTCTGGGTCCTTCCATTCAAAGGCAAAAATGGACTGGCTCTGAGGATGGAGCCTTAGGCAAAAGAATGCATCCTTGAGGTCCAGGACTGTATACCAAATATAGGCCGGTGGTAATCCGGTCAGCAAACTGTATGGATTAGGGACTGTTGGGTGTATATCCTCTACCCTCTTATTGACCTCTCTTAGGTCCTGAACGGGGCGATAATCGCCTGTGCCTGGCTTTTTGACCAGAAAGAGGGGAGTATTCCAGGGAGACTGGCAAGGGGTCAAGATTCCCTGTTCCAAGAGCCTCTTTATGTGGGGCCGGATTCCTTGGTAGGCCTCTCGAGACATAGGGTATTGTCTGATGGAGACCGGAGTTGCGGTCGCTTTGAGGGGTATAATTAGAGGTGGCTGTTGGGTAGGCAATCCCATTCCCCCTGTTTCTGCCCAGGCAGATGGGAAGTTGTCCAACCAGTCAGATATGTCCTCAGCCGGAGGCCCCTCAGGGGGCCTCTCAGGCTCATGTAACCGATATTCATCCTCCAGGTTAATGGTCAAGACATGTAATGGTTGTCCCTGTGGCCCCGTAATATGGGCTTTAGTCCCTTCAAAATGAATCTGCGCTTTAAGCTTCATTAATAGGTCTCTTCCAAGCAAAGGGTAAGGGCAATCAGGTACATGCAGAAAGGAATGGGTCACCTTACCAGTAGCAAGCAGTACCTTTCTTTCGGTGGTCCAGCGGCACTTCTTCCCTCCAGTAGCTCCCTGAACCCATGCTGACTTATCAGACAGGGGTCCTGGAGACGTGGTGAGCACTGAGTGTTGAGCTCCGGTGTCCACCAAGAAGGTGACGGGTTGGCCCCCCACGTTAAGGGTTATCCTGGGTTCAGGGGGGGGCTCCTGACCCCGACCTCCCTAATCCTCGAGATTGAGTAGGGTAGTTTGAGGCCGGAGTTTGCGTGGCCCCTTTGGCTTTTTCGGACAGTTTTGGACCCAATGACCTTTTTCTTTACAGTAAGCACATTGATCTTTATCCAGTGGGAAGTTTCTTCGACCTCCCAGGTCCTGTCTATTCTGCCTCTTACCTGTCACTACGGTGGCCAACAACTTACTGAATTCCCTGTTTCTCTTACGTTCTCTCACATTCTCTCTCTCCTCTGCTTCTTTCTTCAGTCTCTCATCTCTCTCTTCCTGTGTTTCTCTCTTGTTAAAAATCCGTTCTGCCTCCTTCAGCAAATCCTGCACTGAACACTCTCTTAAGTTTTCTAGTCTCTCTAACTTCCTTCTGATATCTGGGGCAGATTGCCAGATGAAGGACATGGCCACGTTAGTCGCCTGATCTGGGCTCTCTGGATCATAGGGAGTGTACATACGGTATGCCTCTTTAAGTCGCTCTAAGAAAGCAGAAGGGGACTCCTCAGATGTTTGAGTCACCAACTTAACCTGGGCCAAATTGGTAGGGCGCCTTGCAGCCCCACGGAGACCCGCTATAAGCAACTGGCGGTAGAGACGTAGGTGTTCCCTACCGCGTTCGGTGGAGAAATCCCAATTGGGTCGTTCCAAGGGGACGGCAGCGTCAATCCGGACGGGTAGTTGGGTAGGCTGTCCGTCATCTCCTGGAACATTTTTGCGGGCCTCTAAGATGACTCGCTGTTTCTCCTCTGTGGTCAGCAGCGCCTGAAGCAGCTGCTGGCAATCATCCCAGGTAGGCTGGTGGGTCACTAGAATGGACTCGATAAGGGCTGTTAACCTAGAAGGGTCCTTTGAAAAAGGGGGATTGTTATTTTTCCAATTATATAGGTCAGACGCGGAGAAGGGCCAGTATTGGAGTTGGCGGTCTGGCCCCATCCGCAACGGAAATGCCTGAGAGGAAGGATCAGGAGTTATTTCCCGACGTCCCCTCAGTCGCCCTGCTACCGGGGACGAGGGGGGTTCTTCTTGGGGTTCCCGTCTTGCAGCCGCCCCCTCCGGTTCCTCCACAGGTACAGGGTCCGGGTTCCCGTATGGAGGAGGTTGTTCAGTTAGGAGGTCCAGAAGGGGGCCATCATCTGCCGGCAGCACTGGGGGTGTCTTCTTTTGCCCAGAGGTCTCCTTTGGATCCGACTTCATACGAACCGGAAAAAGTGTAGAGTTAGCCGGGGCTGGAACTAGTGGAGGAGAAAGAAAAGGGGCGGACGGGGTGGACCTCGGCCGAGGGGGAAGGAAAGGTTTTACCCATGGTGGGGGATTCTTGACCAGAGATTCCCATGTGATGATATAGGGAATTTGGTCAGGATGTCCATGGGGTCCAAGATCCATGACTTTGACTTTAACCTGTAAAATAACTTCTAAGTTAAAAGTGCCATCTCATGGCCAGCCCACGTCAAAGGTGGGCCACTCCGATGAACAGAAGGTGTCCCATTTCCCTTTTTGCACATCCACCGAGAGGTTGTGGGCGATATCACGGACTTCCTTGAAATGCTGTAAAGTTAAACTTTTGGGGGTGGTGACAGTTTGTCCCATGTTTTCAGCTAGATAGAAAACACTTACTATACTTATAACAAAAATTAGACAGACAAAACACAACACAAGCCGCTCGGCACGAGATCGGCGCAAAACTGAAAGCAAAAATTCAGATGGAGACTGTGTTGGAGATCCGGTTTCTCTGTCTCCCAAATGGAGCACGTAGCCTTTGGTCAGGGGCGAAGCCCCAAAAAGCCCGAGTCGGCTCGTACTTCCAGTCAGACGGGGAGCCAAGCTGGCCCCCACTCAGATGAGAGTCGGTGGGACTTGAACCCACCCAAACTCTCTCAGACACCTCTGGGACGTCTCCCAAAGGTTGCGGAAGAGAAGACCAAGTCCGTCAGCTCCTTCTGATTTCCGCCTGATTCAGATGACCTGATCAAGTCTCAGATTGCACACTAAACAGACACAGAAATGCACGACAAAATGACAGATACACACAACAGAAAAGACGGCTGGCCAGCTTACCTCCCGAGGGTGGGTCGGTGGTCCCTGGGTGGGGGTCTCAAATCCCGGACGAGCCCCCACATGAAAGACCCCCAGAGGGTATCTTTCGTCTGAGAGACCCCCTCCCAAGGAACAGCGAGTCCAAGCGTTCGGATGCAAACAGCAAGAGGCTTTATTGGATACATGGGTACCCGGGCGGAAAGCCACTCAGATGACTTTGCGCGCCTTTCCGGGTGGAAAGCTGGGTTTTTTTATAGGGTTAGAGCAGAAGCACTGATACAGAAGCGAGAAGCATAGTTACAGGGAGCTGATTGGCTCTTTCACATGAAACCATAACATGAATCAGGGTTGGCAGGGACACCAGAATTCCAGGACCTGGGTGGTCAAAACAATTATGATGACCTTGACTAGTGCCGCCATATGTTGCTTTTCCCAGGACTCCTATCTCAGCCGGACCACCTGTCAGATATCCCATGAGGGTGGTCAGGACAAGTTGTTTTTGGCTCAGTTGGGGCAGCCTTGACCGCAGATATCTTGAGGGGGTGACTTAGCTGGATTTCTCAGAGTAATTTTTAGTTCCCATCCGGCCTTTACTATTTTTCCCAGAACTGTGGTACACCACAAAATGGCGTTAGCTATGTTTTACTCTGTTTATCTCAGGGTGATATGGGGTCTTTCACTGTAATTGACACAAGGGCATTTTCTCACCCAGTAGCTGGCTTGCCACATATGAAGCCTCGATACTCTTTGAAGTGGAATGGCGGTGCTGCCAGGAGCAGACCTGTCTGATGTCAAAAAAGCCTAAAGTTAATAAAATCTTAAAATGCCATATTCTGTAGCGCTCTGAGGTTTTGAAGACTATCTTATCTGAATTGTTTGTTTCTAGCTATTTTTTTTTATCTGTCAATCTAGGAAACATTTTTGTAATTAACTAAACTAGTATCTAATATGACCATAAGTTTGATTGTCTGCCTGCTAATATGCATTTTTAAAATATATACTTATTTACTTTATGGATATGAATGCTCTGTTTTCATGCACACCAGAAGAGGGCACTAGATCTCATTATAGATGGTTGTGAGCCACCATGTGGTGGCTGGGAATTGAACTTAGAACCTCTAATAATATGCATTTCTTAATATCCAAAACAGGGGCTGGAGAGGTGGCTCAGAGGTTAAGAGCACTAGCTGCTCTTCCAAAGGATCTGAGTTCAATTCCCAGCAACCACATGGCATCTTATAACCATCTATGAGATCTGGTGCCCTCTTCTGCCATGCAGGTGTACATGCAGGCAGAACACTGTATACATAAGTAAATCTTTTTTTAATTCTTAAAAAAAATTAAATAGTTGGTAATAGCAGCTTTCAAGAAGACTAGAATTTAACGTTGCAATTTTAAGAATTACATAGGTACAATACCTAGCATGTTGTAACCAAATATAATCTTAAATCTGGAGGTTTTTAAAAAAGATTTATTTATTATGCATACAATGTTCTGTCTGCAATAGGGCACCAGATCTCATTATAGATGGTTGTGAGCCACCATGTGGTTGTTGGGTATTGAAATCAGGACCCCTGGAAGAGCAATCACTGCTCTTAACCTCTGAGCCATCTCTCCAGTCCTTAAATCTATATTTATATACAAAGATCTATATCAATGTAATATTTTTGGCTTTTTTATGCTCTTTGGTCTAAAAGTAAATTCAACAATCTTTTATTTATAACTCCTATAACCAACCCTTTTAAAACAATAACAAACATCTATCACCTATAGAATGACCAAAATCCATCCACCCTGTCTTGGGAATGGAGTATAGTTTTCTTAAACTGCTTCTTGCTGATTTGGGACCTAGTTTTTCTTATTGCAGGCCCAAGAAGACTGGTATACTGTCCAGTCGTAAGAAAGCTAGCTGTAACTTTTGCTTTCCAGTCTCTGCGTGCTGAGGAAATTCAGAGCGTAATTGAAGTCCTGACTAAAACAGTCTGTGATGCTGGATGATCTAGACAGCCATTTTGAAATTCTCCCAGATGCAGATTTTTGAGGAAACGGTTATTGTGAAGTAGGATTACCTGGGCTAATTGTCTTGTCTTTTTTGGTGTCTGATCCTCTTGCTCTGTAAAATATATAAACTTTCAACAGCATTATACATTTTGTACTAATATATGCATTGACTATGCATTGAGCACAGCTCAATTAAAGATGACTCTCTGTAAAATAAAATTTTATCTGTTACTTAAGAATGGCATGATAAGTCTTGGGGATTTTGTTGCCAAAGATTGCTTGGCCGTGCATAGCTGAAGTCCTGGCTGGAGAGATTTTCATGTCTCAGTCAGTCTCAGAGATGTTCCCATGTGGAGGAATCACCAAATCATGTTAGCTGTCCTGTTTGGTCTTCTCGATTTCTTTCCTTTTGTTTGCAGCCAAGATCTTCAGGAGTTCTCTCTTTGTCAAATCTGATTTTTATCAATTTGGACAGACTACATAGCTTTTTGTTTCCTGTTGAAACAAGAGCATATTCTCCTCCCCAAAACAAAACATTTTCTGTCTTCTGTTTTGGAATTAGCACCTTCATATGCTGATCTAATTCAGCAGTCCTTTCTAAAATCCAGTGTATCTTAGCAGGTGTGCTACTTGTCTCATTTAATTTTGAAATCAATATATCATTATTTAATCTATTTGGGGGGTGAAATTATATTCCCCTTCTGTTTTTCATTTGTTTGTTTTGGTTCTTTGAGACAGGGTTTCTTTGTATAACCCTGGCTGTCCTGGACTCACTTTGTAGACCAGGCTGGCCTCAGACTCGCAGAGATCTTCCTGATTCTGCCTCCCGAGTGCTGGGATTAAAACCATGTGCTACACATCCGCACCCCCCTTCTGTTTGTGACCACCCTTTAAAATTTATTGTTAGATCTTTTTAATAAGTGTTTGACCTATAGGAGTATACATTATATCTGTAACAGGTTTCCTGTAATAATGTCTAAAATTATGTAGTATTCCAACAGAGATACATGTTGAAGCACCATCAGCCCCAATTTGCAAAGGCATCTCCAAGACAGTAACTAACTCTACAAATGTGTAACCTTAGAATCATGCTCTCTAGAATTTAAGGCCTATTGTAATTCTAAATCCGAATCTATGGTGTGCTGCATGTATTTCAGTTCTCCAAACTATGCAAATGGAGCACAAAAGCCACTGTATGACCTTGTTCCAAAGCAACACCAAATAGGATCTGCATTTCCACTTTAGCATATTAGACCTTCATCCAGTGATTGAACCTTGACAATACACACGCGCACACACACAATATCTAGTCTGACCATTTTGGCCTATAGCTGAAGCCTTTCTATCCCAATGGGCTGCCATTCTAGAGTTTCTTCAAGCCTTTATGGACTTTTCTCATCTGAAACTACCTCTTTTGGTGTTACTGTAAGTTCCAGCTTGGATTTATATGAAGGTTCCCTATTTTGATTCAAAGATTCCTCCAACCTCTGCTCTATGGCTTTAATTTAGTATCTAATTGTTAGGATATATTTTAAAATGCCACATACTCAACAGATCTGGATATGAAGAGATTTATTTGGGGGAAGGAAATGGGAGAGGAGTTAGAGGAGAAGAGAAAGAGGAGCACAGCACCCCTGCCCCAGAGAAAAGTCAGAGGGCGGGGAGGGGGGAAAGAAACTCAAGCAGAGAGAAAGAGTGGGTGGGAGTGGCAGATGGGTTATATCTGGAGCACCTGGCCCAGGTGAAGCCATAGGACACAGGTGGTGACATAGGACATTGTCAGGACCCAAAAGACCCCTGAGGGTAGGTCAGTTGAATTGCCTGTACAACATAACACTAATTTCTTAGGCTCTTCTTTCTCTAAGTCTGTCTTATTCTGATCTTTCACAAGGAGGATATACAAAACTGAAATTGTCACTGAAAAAAATTATTTGTACGCTAAGAGAAATAAACTCAAATGGGATCCAGAAGCACTGTTCACTGTGTCTTCCTCCATTTCCTTCTTTCTTTCTTTTCTTTTTTCTTTTCTTGAAACAGGGTTTCTCTGTGTAGTCCCAGCTGTCCTGGAACTCACTTTGCAGACTAGGCTGTCCTTGAACTCAGAGATCTGCCTGCCTTTGCCTACCAAGTGCTAGGATTAAAAACATGAGCCACCACCACCCCGCTTCTCCATTTTCAACATAGCAAATAATCTTCTTTAATCTCAAAACCTCTCCCTAGGGCTGGAGAGATGGCTCTGAGGTTAAGAGCACTGGCTGCTCTTCCAGAGGTCCTTCTTTCAATTCCCAACAACCGCTGGGTGGCTCACAACCATCTATAATGAGATCCAGTGCCCTCTTCTGGTGTGCAGGTGTACATGCAGGCAGAAAACTGTATAAATAATAAATTAATCTTAAACAAACAAACAAACAAAAAAAAAACACCTCTCCCCTAAGAACTTTACTTTCTTAGACCCAGCTTCCCTTCTAGACCTTACCAGTTCAAATGCTTGAGACTTCTTTGTCTCTGACTCATGCTTCTAAAGACAGGCTTTTTTTTCTGCCTCCCTCACTGGATCCTGACCCCTCCCCCACTTTGAGAAGTTTTTGGGTCCACAAGTGTTAGCATCCTCTGGCCTGCATGAGTCAGACCAGCAAGAGCCCCCTTCTCAAAGGGATTTAGCTTTCTAGGAAAGTCTGGCTTTGGGAAGCTTGCTTGTGTTAAAGAGTCACTTTTTTTTTTTTTTTCCCCCTGCAGCTGGCTGTAAACTTTCCTGCTCTGCAGAGGGTCTAAGCAGGAAGCTGTGCGCTCTGGCCTTAGAAACTGAGGTGTACATGCCTTTAATACCAACACTCTTTCTGTTGAGATTACCCTTGTCTACAAATAGTTCAGGGCTCTTTGTAACAGAAAAACCCTGTCTCAAAACAAAACAAAACAAAAAACCGAAAGAAAGGAGGAAAGAAAGAGAAAGAAATTGAGGCTGCTCTCTTAATGAACAGAACTAAGAAACTACTCTGTTTTACTTTCTATATAAATTCTGGCTAGATTTGTGTAAATTCTGCCCCACACTGGGCACCAGAATGTTAGTTATTTTTATAAAACTGTTTGTTTCTCAGTTTTTCTCTTAAACGAGCTATCTTACAACTAATCAAGACTAAACTAATCTCGTTTGTTTATTTAAACAAACTTCAAAGCACAAGAATTGAGAAATTATTACTCTATTCTTAACCCTTTAAAATAATCTGGTTTCCTCCCAGTGTACATCCCAAAGATAGTTGCACATTGTAGCTTTCTGCTCCAGCTTCTTCTCCTCTTGGACTCTGACCATGGCTGAATCTCTCTGTTCATACAACATTGACACAGGAGATTCTCAGAACAAAGATTACAACCAGATATGGGGGCAGGGGTACAGAAATCATCTTTTGAATTACACAATAACCTCCTGCCTACATTCCCTACTGCCTTTATTCTTTCTGTCCCTTTTCTTCCCTCCTTCTTTCTTGTTTTACAAGACATACATCTGACCAAGTGGTTCCCCATTGCTTTCTAGGAGATTCCCAGATTCTGGATATTGCCCTTCAGCCTTACTTCTCAATATCCCTTGTCTTTGTCCTGCCCCTATGTCCTTCCATCCCTTTGCTCTTTTTCCTCTTTTTTATTTATTTATTTAATTTTATGTGCATAGATGTGAGGGTGTTAGATTCCCCTGGAACTGGAATTACAGACAGTTGTGAGCTGCCATGTAGGTGCTGGGAATTGAACCTAGGTCCTCTGGAAGAGCAGCCAGTGCTCTTAACCACTGAGCCATCTCTCCAGCCCTGTTCTTTTTACTCTTTACATTCTACCTAGAACTCCTTTTCTATTGTCCTCCTTTTCATCATGCCCACTGTATACCCTGGCCTCAGCATACTAATGCAACCTTTTTTCAACAAATACTCATTAGCCCCAATGGTGTACCAGGAACTATTCTAAGCAATGTACTGAATGAGCAATCAAATTTCTCATCCTTCAAAAGAAAGATATAACAATAAGCAAACATTTAAAGGTATGAGGAAAATAAAACTGCCATATATTACAGGATGTAGTGGTGTACACCTTTAATCCCAGCACTTGGGAGACAGAGGCAGGTGGATCTCTATGAGTTCGAGGCCAGCCTGGTCTACATAGCGAGTTCCAGGACAGCCATGGCTAATAGACCCTGCACATAAATAAGCAACAAACACATAAACAACAAAACAAAAACCTGCCATCTAAAGCTAGGCAATGGTGGAGCACACCTTTAGTCCCAGCACTCATGGAGGCAGAGGCAGGTGGATTTCTGTGAGTTACAGGCTGCCCTGGTCTATAGAATGAGTTCCAGGACAGCTGAGGCTACAGAGGGAAACCCTGTCTCAAAAATCCGAAAACCAACCAACCAACCAAACTGCCATCTATTAGGCAGTATCTTTGGATGGACTCCAGATCTGTACCTCCTCCACATCCTAGAGTAGTAGTAGCTTATCATCTGGTGGGTCTCTAGCCTACACCTGGGAGGACACCTGAGAGCAGAGGCTGGCTGGCTGCCCACACTGTCTCCCAGTGATCCCTCGAACACTTGAAGACTGTATTGCATTCAGGTAGGTAGAAGGCAAAGTAGAAAATGAGGTAGGGCGCGCTTTAGGGCCAAGAGCAGCTGCACTGTCTTCCTCACAGCGCCATGAAAGAAGCTGCTACTGTTCCTGTGATGTTTCACCAAGAGGGAAACAGGCTGCTCAGAATGTGCAGCCAAGAGGCTGCCAGGCAGGATTCCAGGGCAGGTGTGTACCCTGAGGCCACACTTCGAACAGCACACCAGCTCAGGAGGGGTTTGTCTGTTTAAACAAGGTCTCGTGTATCACCAGCTCGAACCACTGGGCAGTACAGGCAGGCCCTGAACACCCCCTCCCTGCCACTGTCTCCTAACTGTTGGGGTCACACGCCTATACTGCCACCATGCCCAGTTAATTCAGGGCTGAGGCTTAACCCAGGGATTCACGCATGTCAGGCAAAAATCTCACCAAATGAACTATAACCACCGCCCTAAAGTTTTTGTTTGTTTGCTTGTTCCATTGTCTGATATGCTGAGACAGCACCTAGCTTTGTGGCCAAGTACTCAAACTGGTACTCTCCCTGCCTCAGCCTCCTAGATGCTGGGATTACAGGCCTCCACCATAACCCCAACTTCGGAAGTCCATTTTACAAAGGCATCAAAAGCTGTGGCAAAGGATGGGAGCACTAAAGAAAGACAGGGAAACGGGAGCTTCAAAGGGAACCTCAGCTTTTAGGATGAGGTGGTAGGGAAAGTGAAAGGCGGGCGAGGCTAGACCCAGGGTGTCTTACAGGACAAGCTGTGTCCTGTGCCTCCTCGGGATGTGTTCCCTGGTGCTAAATGAACCTGGTCTAGGTCCACTCTGTTACCCCCTGCCTTTGCGTTTTCCCTGGCAAACAGCCTAGGATATCTGCTTCTAAGTTCCTCACTCTCAAGCCTAGGGACATGATTGGAGCTGCTATCCCTGGGGAGAGGACTGGGCAAGGACATTCCTGCTGACATTCCTGGGCTTCTTGGGTTCTAGGAAACAAGGGAATACTTTTCCAGGGAGAAGCGCAGCCAGAAGGGCCTGGAAACGGGTTAGCAAGACTTCCTTGGAGATCAGCACCTTGAGATAAGGAAGAAAGCTTTAAGTTTGCCCCAGGGTTTCCTCAGGCCCCTTTGACAAGGCTTGTCCTAGAAGCCCATCAGAGAGGAAAGAAAGCGGGAGAAGGAGCTTGCCGTAGACCTTCCTGCTAAATTAATACCAACACCTCCACCTTCTTTAAAAAAAAAAAAAACAAACAAAAAAGTTATTCTGCCTGTATGTTCACCTGCACGCCAGAAGAGGACACCAGATAGACGGTTATGAGCCACCATGTGGTTGCTAGGAATTGAACTCAAGACCTTGGAAAGAACAGGCAGTGTTCCTCACCTCTGAGCCAGCTCTCCAAACCTTACCACCCCTCCACCTCCCACCCCTGAATTCTTTATTCAGCACTCTGTAGCCAGCAACCCTTTCAAAACAGACAAGCAAACAAACAAAAGCAGGAACGACCTTTCTATAGGAGAGGAGAGGTGGGCCGGCAAGATGGCTCAGTGTGTATAGGTGCTTACTGCCAAGTCTGGCGACCTGAGTTCGATCCCCAGGACCCACTCTCACAAGGTATCCTCTGACTTCTGCATGTGTGCTATGACATGTGCACCTGCACCTGCATGCACACGCACACACACACACACACACACACACACACACACACACACACAGAGAGAGAGAGAGCGCGAGCGATCACAGAACCCATGAGGAGGAGTAATTTCTATTTGGAACAATGGATATGTATAAACTAGACCTTGGTAGCATTTGACTGTAATCCCAGCTACCCAGAAGGCTGAAGTAGGAGGATCACAAGTTTAAGACCTGCCTGGACAACTTAGACTGTCTTGAAATGAAAATACAAACAAATAAGGGGTCTCAGAAGATGGCTTAGTAGATTAGTCCTGTAAAAACAAGAAGACCTGAGTTAAATAAATAAATAAATAAATAAAGTCTAAGGTTAGTTGTAGCACTAGCTTTTAAAACTATTTTATTTGGGGGTTTCTTAAGCCTCTCCCTTCCTTCAAGACCCCCCAACCCTAGGTAGGGGAGAAAGAAGGTTTGAAGGGAAAGGGGACGCAGGCCTCTTTACTTCTCCCCTTGGGTAGGGTTGTTGGGTTCTTTTGGGTCAATACCCACCTCAGCAGTCAGGATACCCAGCAGTCCGGGTAAGCAGCAAACCAGCAAATGCAGCAAGCAGTCTTCTTTGAAGTGTCATCAAAGTGTTCTCTCTGGCTGTCTTCTCCCAGCCCTTGAGCATTCTCCCTCTGGGCTCCCTTGTTTATACCCCTCAGAGTCCTCAGACTTCAACTAACTCCAGCTGGCAAGACCACGCCCCTGCACAAGGCAGTTATCAGCTCTGGACAAACTAAAATCCCACACTTAGGATTAAAACAAACACGTTTTCATAACCAAAACTTCCGTTACAGTCAGTCAGACTTCTCAGCAGGTAAAAACACTTGCCACCAGCCTGACAAACCTAAATCTGATCTCCAAAACCCACAGCAAAAGGAAAATATAGACTCGTAAAAGTTGTCCTCTGACTGACACACATGCCCCTGAAAATAAGTAAATGTAACGTAAAAAGCCAGGCACAGCCACCCGTGCCTGTAAGCCTAGTGCTGGGGACGTAGACTCGGGCAGCCAGCCTAGCATAAGCGGAAAGCTTAAGGCTCAGTGATCGATCCTGTCTCCCTTCCTCCGACCTTCAGATGTGTGTGCACAAGCATGTTTACCTACACACATCTGTGCAGAAACACACCCTCAGAAGAGCTAGAGTTTAGGTTAGTGGTAGAGCACTTACCTAGAGTGCACAATACTTAAAGTTCAGTCCCCAGTGATAAAAGTAAAGGGCTGGAGAGAGGGCTCCATGGTTAGGAGTACTAGGGCTCCTCTAGAGGACCTGGGTTCAATTCTCAGCACCAAATAAATGGCAGCTCACAGCTGTCTGTGACTCCAGTACCAGGGGATCTGTTTTTGTCCTCTTCTGGACTCTGTGAGTACTGCATGCATGTTTTGCACAGATATACATGTAGGCAAAATACCCACACACATAAAGGGATTTTTGTATTGTTTTGTTTTTGAAGAAAGACTGAGCACCAGGCGCAGTGGCACATGCGTGTAATCCCAACCCTCGGGGAGGCAGAGACAGGCAGATCTCTGTGAGTTCAAGGCCAGCTGGGTCTACAAAGTAAGTTCAGGACAACCAAGGCTACACAGAGAAACCCTGTCGAGAAAAAAGAAGGAAGGAAGGAAGGAAGGAAGGAAGGAAGGAAGGAAGGAAGGAAAGAAAGAAGGAAGGAAAGAAAGAAAGAAGGAAGGAAAGAAAGGAAGAAAGCAGGCCTGAGAGATGGCTCAGTGGTTAAGAGCACTGGCTGCTCTTTCTGAGGTCCTGAGTTCAATTCCCAGCAACCACATGGTGGCTCACAACCATCTATGATGAGATCTGGCGCCCTCTTCTGGTATATATGTAATAAAACAAATCCCTGTGTCAAAAACCAAAATAGATAACCCTCCCAAGACAAATAAACCCAGAAAACAAACAAACAAAAAATACCCACAGAAAGGAAGGAAATAAAGAAAGGAAGGGAAGAAAGGAAGGGGAGGGAGGGCATGATCCGACATTCTTTGAATCCCAGCACTGGGCGGAGGCATGTGGATGTCTGTGAGTAGGGGGCTTGCCTGATCTATGTAGTGCAGTTCCAAGCCAGCCTAGACTGCATAAGACACTGCCTGGTGCGGTGGCTCACACCTTTAATCCTAGCACTTGGGAGGCAGATGCAGGTGGATCTCTGTGAGTTCTAGTCTAGCCTGGTCTACAACTCCTGTGAGTTCCAGGACAGCCAAGGCTACACACAGAGAAACCCTGTCTCAAAAAAAATAAATAAATAAATTAAAAAAAATTATATATATATATATATATATATATATATTTGGGAGACAGTTCAGTTAGTCAAGGTTCTTGTGTGAAGGAAGACCCAAGTTCATATTCCCAGTACTCCCATAAAGGTGGGCAGTGCCTGCATAACCCCAGCAGGAGAACCCATCTCAAAATGACTTAAAAATAACTCTGCTGGGGGCTGGAGAGATGGCTCAGCGGTTCAGAGCACTGGCTGCTCTTCCAGAGGTCCTGAGTTCAATTCCCAGCACCCACATGGTGGTTCACGACCATCTACAACGGGATCTGACGCCCTCTTCTGTCATACATGCAGATAGAACACCCATATGTATGAATAAATAAACCTTTAAAAAAATAACTTTGCCAAGTGTCATGGAGTACATCTTTAGTCCCAGCATTTAGAAGATGCAGGCAGAGCAGAGCAGGGCAGGGCAGGGCGGGGCAGGGCAGATGGACCACGACTGTAATTCCAGCATTTAAGAGTGAGGAGAGGCAGAAATTCAAGATCATCCTTGACTATATATCAAGTTTCCAAGGAAATAGGGACTTTGGATGGGTATTCTTTTGTTTTATGAAATGTTCGCTGTTGTTTTAGAGACAAAGTCACACTCTGTGGACCTGGCTGGTCTGATATTTGCTATGTGGACTGAGCTGGCATCCGGCTTCCAGATAATCTTCTGCCTCTGCTGCCCATGCTGGAGTGACAGGAATGAATGCATACCACATCGAGCCTTGTCATTGTTGGCTATTGTTTTGTTTAATACAGTGTCTCACTCTTGTAGCCCTGACTGGCCTGGAACTCACTGTGTTGCTGAGGCTGGGGTTACACCTGTGGTAATCCTTGTGCTTCCGCCTCCCTGAGTGCTGGGATTAGAAGCATGAACCACATCCAGCTCTGTAGTAGTTACTTTTCTAGCTGTGATGTAACACCATGACCAAGGCAACTTAGGATAGGGTTTATTTGGGCTTACTGTTCCAGATGGTTAAAGATGATACCGGGCACAAAGAAGAAAGCCAGACTTGGGAATGGTGCCTGGCTTTGAAAGCTCAAAGCCTGTCCCCCATGACACAATTCATTCTTCCAAGGCCATACCTCCTAAACATACCCAAATAGCACTGTCCTCTGGGGATCAGGTATCCAAACTTCTGAACCTATGAGGAATATCCTCATTGAACCATCACTAGCACTCTGGGTTATTGGTGCTGTCTGCAAGGATATGGAGCACCATTGTGCTTGCCCATCAAGCTGACTGCTGGGGCCCTTCCCCACAGTCAGGTAAGGCTCAAAGGGCCCGACCTAGATCTTGCCTCTGGTTCAAGGGCCCAAACTGCTTCTACCATTCCTACCCCCCATTCCCTATGCAGGACACTAGGAAGAGATGGCAGGCCTTGAGGATTGGCAAGGGAGCTGGTCCCTAGCTCTCACATCTGCTTCACATGCCTGCCCTCAGTGCCTGATGGATATACATTGACCAGAATGATACCAGGTGTTCATTTCAGCTGGGCCTAGACGCCACTGGACAAACAGGAGGAACACCAGGTGTCCTTTACTCATTTTTGAAAGGCTTGGGCCCAGTAGTGCTGAGGCAGATAGAATACCTCGGAGATGCCTGCCTCAGTCCTATCTGAACCCGCCACCCTGGCAGCAGTGGTGACTGGCTAACAGATGACTTTCCCAGTGTGCTTCTACCTCACAGACTTCCAGCCAAGTGAAACTGGCCCTGAGGCTGGAGGGCCCAGGCAGCAGCTCCAGGAGCTATTCCACATGTGGGTAAGGTGGCAGAAATGGGTACCAATGGCAACTCTCCTAGACCTCAGCCTTGTTGACAGGCCCTAATGTTTCAGCTCCACTCACCACTTACCCCCAAGCAAAGGGATGTCCATTTAGAGAAAAACACCAGTTTAAGCCAGGTGTGACAGTGAAGGGTACCCCAGCACTGGGGTGTTGGAAACAGGACTGGCATGAGTTAAGGGATAGCCTCAGCTACACAATGAGTGCCAAGCCTGACTTCAGTAAATGCCACCCTTTTCCTGCAAAAACAAAACCCAAGGGCTGGGCTTCTAGTTCAGTGGTGGGGCACCTGTACTGAGCATGCACAGAAAAAATAAAAGGCAGCTTTCAAAGAACTAGAGGGGCAGAACTTTGTTAGTTTATGGTATGCAGTCAAGCAAACCACCCCCCCTTCCCCACAGCTGTGACACCTTCCCCCCAGGCTACAAAGACAAGGTGGGGCACCAGCCACGCCCTTGGTGATTTCCCATTCAGGGAACAGGCCCCAACTTGCCATAGCTGGCACCCACTGAACAAATGCTCTCCTGCTTTCCCCAGATCTGCTGGGGCACAGGCACATGTCCTGTCTTCCACCTAGCACCACACTGACCAAGCATACGGTGAAGTTCTGTCTGCAGGAAGTTCTGAGCTCCAGTTCCCAGGCCCATTTCCTGACTCTCTGATCCTTGCCTGGCAGGAGCTCAGCTTGGGGATCAAGCTGTGTAATTCTGCCATGCTAGACTAGTGTAACTTTCCAGTCAGGCCTGACAGGTTAACTCTTCCTTTGGGTCTTTGCCCTGTGAGACTTCAGAGTCCTCGTTGAAGACTTTGATGAGGAATATTCTGAGTAATGCAGTAAACAAAGGGACAAAAATTCATCCTTCAACTCATACAGGGCACTGAATTCATGTCTGGGTGTTAATGTCCAAAGTCACAGTGTCTGGCTCAGGACCTGCCCCAGGATGCCAAGCAGACAGTATTCCGAACATCCCTGGCCTCTCCCCACAACTTCTGGGCTATGTCAAACACATGCACTTGGGTTCCATTTACCCGGGGCTTCCTTTGCAGGAAGGGTGCAGGGCCAGCACAGCTCTGTGCCTCCCAAAGCCAATGCCTGATTCCCACTACCCACGGCACCCACCATCTGTACACTATCCCAGCACCTGAACAAAGTGTCTTTTATTAATGACACACAAATAAAACTGAGACAAAGAGATGCTTTTCCCTCTCGATTCCAGTGGTAACAAGCTGCTAGAAAAAAACACATAAAACAGGAAATTTATCTTCCAACTTTCCTCTTAAAAAAAAAACAAAAAAACAAAAAAACAACAACAGAAACAAAACTGAAATGCCCCCCAGACACCCCCCCCCAAAAAAAAACCAAACCTCCAGAAAGGGTAAGAACCATACACATTTAACAGCAACAAATAACCCAAAATGAGAAAGGTTCACTAAACAAAACAAAACCCTTTAAAACCATTTTAACACGCCCAAAACAAAACCCAAGAGTCTGGTACAGAAGGCTAGACCTGCTGTTTCTCAAAATCAAGAGGGTGGCAGAGGAAAATTTATGCCTGATAAGCCACTGGGCTCAACACCCATGGGAGCTGGTCTTGGCCACCACCCCTCTGGTCCAGTGAACAATCCTGAAGGACCCTTTGGGATGTGGCCTGCAGAGGGTGAGGAGCAGGGCAGGCACCGAACACCATCAGAGTCCTGGTGTCCAGCGACTGGAGAGAAGACACTCAATTCACCTCACATAAGGTTTGCAGTAGGGTTTCCTTTTGGACCCCTAAGTGGGAGGTATCAGAAATTCATGATCTAAGACAGATGAGGATCAGGGAGTGACTCTTCCAAGATTGCTTCATGATTCTTGGAAGGAACCTACCAATCCCCTCTGGGCAGCTTCAACTCTCACCAGGGATACAGGCCCCAGAAGCTAGCAAGCCAGATAAACGCAGACCTATTCCAGTGTAAAGCTGTAAAGGCCTTCTCCAAGGCAAGGCTAACAGGGCTAACAACAGCACAGGGTGCTCAACAGGGGTCAGACCAGGCAAGAAAGGGCCCTCCATGCCCAGGCCACTGCACAAGCTGAGGAGGTGTGTGACAGGTGACTGCTCTGGGGACACTTGCCAGGACAGCCAGCCTGAGTCAGGCAGGGAGTGCGGTGAGGAGACTGAGGTCAGGAGCAGAGGGGCTCAGAGAGAAACTGCACAAAGGCAAGCTCTTTGCTATGCTTCCCAAGGCAGAACTCAGGGATGCCAAAAAGGAAGTGGCAAGTGTGTTTTCCTAAGTGAGGAATTGGTTTTGCGTCCTTGGAAGAACACAGCCTAGAGGTCAGGACCAGTTCAAGTCCAAAGCCTGGATCCTTTCTGAAGAGGAAGGCCTTCTCCTGGCTCTAGCCTGCCACTGTAGGGTGATGACAGTGACAGAAAAGCAGCAGTAGGCCACTGAAAGGCATTCCTGATGCATCCCTGTGGTGCCAGGAAAGTGGCAGGAGTGTCTCATTGAGGCAGTGAGGGATGGGGCTAGGGAGGACAGGCAAAGGGGCCTGCTGCTGGCTGGGGCTCCTCAGAGTGTAGGGGGTACCCCATCTTCAGAGCTATCAGCACCAAGAACAGGAGAAACAGCATCACCTATACACTGGGGGAAGACAAGGGGTTCCCTGATGTTACTACCCTTGAGACTAAGAACAGAGGTATTTGGGCTGAGGTGAGAGGTGTAAGAACAGGCAGAACTGTGACTTCCTTCTTGAATAAAAAAGCTGAGTAATGAAAATGCAGCAAAGTCCAAAGGCCCAGAGATGCCACATCCCTATGGCAAGCACATAAGAGACGGCTCTTCCTGGTTTCCTCTGCCTTACTGACAGTGTAGAGGGAGTCTCCCTCGTGAAGTTGGCTGGTCCCCTGAGATGCCCCCCTGTGGATCTATACGAACACGGATAAACCCTTGCATCCTGGCATCAAGGGCTATATGGTCTCTGGGAGAGCACATGGTCCAAGGGCTGTTCTGTGCCCAGTTCTTTCTGGGGGCCATCAGACTCCAGGTCTTTCACAAAGGTGGCTATAAACATTCCATCTGTCCATATGGGGCACGGTGTGGGGCTCTGTCAGAAATCCAGCTGCAGACAAGTGGGGAGCCTTCCATTCTAGGGGCCCAAGGACTAATCACAGAGGCAGCCACTGTGCAGGGATGGGCTCAGTGGACATCCTGTCATCATTCTCACAGCACCCTCTACTCTGTGTCCCTTCCTGGCACTCTGCTTTTCCAGGAGGGAAGTGGAAAGGCAGCTGGAGTCACTGCTCCTCAAAGTTCTGTGTTCTCAGGGTACACCTGGCTCATACAGAGCTAAGGTACCCACAGCTCCGGAGGTACCTTACAAGTGGCATAAGACCAGGGAAGAGGAAAGGCCTAAGGAGAATGACTTCCCTTGCAAGTGGTTCTAGGAGTTCAGTGGCAACAGCCACCACAGTGCCCGCCTGTGTGGGAGTGCTGACTGTCCCCAAACTTGGTCCTCCGGCTCAGTATCTCATAGGAGCAGTCCTCCCCACAGCAACCGGACATGCTGGGAGAAGAGTCATCGATTTCAAACCTGCAAGACAGATAGGAGAAAGGCTTGGCTGCTGACAGCTGACTGCTTTTTGCTTCCTGAACCAAGAACTTTCCAACAGTTCTGAGATCTCTGGAATGAGGCACAAGACTAAGTCAGAGAGCACTGGCACATCACCTCACACACCCAAATGCCCATGGAGCACTGACTAGAATCAGGAGGAGGACAAGCAGGTACCGGGGAACCAGCAGAGGGAGGACCCTAACCACCCAGGAGGACCACACCAGAGCCTTGCTCCTTACTGCAGTGCTTCTCGGAAGAACTGATAGGCACCATGATTGTGTTTAAATACAGTTAACATCACCTTCTTCATCTGTGTGCTGGAAGAAAGCAGAGTGAGCACCTTTTAGAAACAGAATCAAGGAGCTAGACAGATGGTTTAGTACTGTCTACTACTTCTGTTCTTCCAGAGGACTGGAGTTTGGCTCCTAGCCATAGGGTGACTCCATGTACCTGCCTGTAACTCATGATCTAGGGTAGCCCACATCCTTCTGGCCTCTGAAGGCACTGCAGTCACATGGCAGACACACAAATACACATGAATAAAAATGTATACTTAAAAAAGTTTGGAGACATGTCTCAGGGGTTCAAGAGCACTGGCTACTCTTGCAGAGGACCTGGGGTTCAAGCCCAAGCATTGACATGATGGTGCACAACCACCTGTAACTTTAGTTCCAAGGAATGACACCCTCTTCAGGCTTCCAAAAGAACCAAGCACCCACACGGTGCATATGCATACATGCAGGAAAAATACCCATACAAAAAAAAAAAAAAAAAAAAGCCTGCAGTGGTGGTGTCACACACCTATTTTCCCAGCACTCCGGGAGGCAGAGGATCTCTTGTGAGTCTACAAAGCGAGTCCAAGGCTACACAGAGAAACCCTGTCTCGAAAAACCAAACCAAACAAAAACAAAAACACCCAGTTGGACAGTTTCTCATGACTGTAACATCAACAGTCGGGAGGCGGAGGCAAGAGGAGTTCCCTGACTGAGTTCAAGGCTACCCTGGGCTAGAGACCCTGCCTCAAAAAACAAAAACATACCAACAACAACAAAAAGTGAATAACCAAAAAATAAAACATAACAACACAACAACAAAAAAAGTGAACAAAGTGGCACACACCTTTAATCCCAGCACCCAAGAGGAAACCCTCTCTCAAATAACAAAAAAAAAAAAAAACAAAAAACAGCGAACAGAGACGACTAAGGTCAGGCTTCCCCTCTCTCCTACTTCTGTTTTGCCTCAACAGGAGTCCTCCAGGCCCTCCTCCAGCCTGCAGAGGTCTGGGGTACTGAGTCCTTCCTCAGGGATCTTCCCCACTTGCCCTCTAACTTTGAGCCACAGCAAAGCAGGGTCCTCTTCCTGACAGGGTCTAGAGCCTTTGTCCTCCAAGGAAGCTGTCCCCTTGGTGCAGCTCTTCCACCCAGCAGCAGAGCAGCACCTTACCTGTTAGCCATGAGCTGCAGGATCTGAATGAGGAACTTCCCTAGGCCTTTCCGCCGTACCTTGCTTTCCAACTGTACTTCATAGCTAACAAAGAAAGCAGAGGAGTTGAGTACCCAGACCCACTGGAAGAGCCTGCAGCCCCACAGAGCGCTCAGGCCCAGAGTGTCTGTGGGCTCTGCCACTTGGTTTCCTCCCCTCTATCCCACTTTAAGCCTCAGTTCCTACCAGTAAAGGACTTCATCCCCGCACTCCACATCAAACCGGAAGTGAGAAAAGGCAACTGGGATGGAACTGTTTTCCCAAGCAATGAGGTACCAGGCTCGATCATCAGTCATTTCCTCCCGTTTTTCTCGGTCCTTCCAGCCCCACTCACTTTGCTCATACCTGGGGAGTTGGGGCAATCAGGACGGGGGGCCTTGGAGAAAAGCCGCTGGGGTACAGGGCTGCCCTTGGTAGGGCCATGCTTACATTGCCTGCATATTGGTTTTAGTCAGGTCGAAGGCCCAATCCACAGTGGCTGGCTCCAATCCAGACACTCGCTTACATTCAATGGAGACATTCAACCTGAGAAGTGGACAGGGAGGCATCAGGCCTGGGGTTCTCACCAGGACGCTGCTATTCCTCCTTGAATATCTGTTGGGAGGCATGCCAACAGATAAGGCAAATTTTCTAGACCCAGGATTAACAACTGCCATCATATGGCCACCATCCTGCCACAGGGCACATTTCTTACCTCACCAGCATTGTTGTTTTTTTTAATTAAATGTTTATTTTTTTATATTAATTACAGTTTACTCACTTTGTATCCCAGCTGTTGAGCCCTCCCTTATTCCCTCTAATCCCACCCTCTCTTCCTCATTTCTTCCCATGCCCCTCTCCAAGTCCACTGATAGGGGAGGTCCTTCCTCCCCTTCCATCTGACCCTAGCTTATCAGGTCTCATCAGGACTAGCTGCATTGTCCTCCTCTGTGGCTTGGTAAGGCTGTACGCCCCTCAGGGGATGGTGATCAAAGAGCCCACCACTGAGTTCATATCAGAGACAGTCCCTTACTAGGGAACCTACTTGGATACTGAGCTGCAATGGGCTACATCTGAGCAGGGGTTCTAGGTTATATCCATGAATGGTTCTTGGTTGGAGTAGCAGTCTCAGAAAAGACCCCTGTGCCCAGATTTTTTGGTTCAGTTGTTCTCCTTGCAGAGCTTCTGTCCTCTCCAGGTCCCACTATCTCCCCCTTCTTTCATAGGATTCCCTGCACTCTGCCCAAAGTTTGGTTGAGAGTCTCAGCATCTACACTGGGACTGTTTTAATCAGACTCATTCTGTCAAATACTCTCTTTCTTGTACCTTTTCTCACTGGACCAAGTCTCTCTTACCTATCATGCCTTGAAAGCATCTGGGTGACCTGGGCCTTTCAAGAAGACTGAAACTCAACACCCCTCTGCAGCCTAGTCCCAAGTGCCTCTTGTTCCTCAACAGGAACTGAAAGCTGGTTGGACAGGTGGAGCAAGGTCTAAACCACGGCTCTATGCATAAGGCCCCGCTTTCCAAAGAGACTGAGAAGAACTAGTTGGAAAAACTCAAGCTTTAAACAAAACAAAAATTGGAAAATGGGGCTGGAGTAATGGCTTAGCAGTTAAGGTCACCTGCTGCTCTTCCAGAACCTGAGTTTAGCACCCAGCAGCCATATCAGACCATTCACAGTGCCATGTTAACTGGAGCTCCAGAGGTGATCTGATGCCCTTGGCCTCAGGAGACTTGCATTCATGTGCACATACCCATATACCCACATACAATTTAAAATTAAATGAAACAAATATTTAAAATATATATATTTTACATTGAGTGTGGTGGGGCATACCTTTAATCCCAGCACTCAAGAGACAGAGGCAGACAGATCTCTTGACAATTTGAAACCAGCTTGGTCTGTAAGACCAGGTCTATAGACCATAGCAAGCTAGTTCTAGGCCAGCGAAGACTAGATAGTCTATATAGTAAGACCCTGTCCTAAAAAATAAAAAACAAAGTTTGTGTATGTCTGTGTGTGTGCATGATGTTACAAGTGAAAACCTACACAGAAGTCAGAGGACAATTTCAGGAAACAGATTTTCCTCTTCTACCATGGACTATCTGGGGATCAAACTCAGGCCATCAGGTTTATGTAGCAAGCACTTAGCTTCAGAACCACCTCACCAGCCTTTTTGCTTGTTTGGAAACAGTCTCTATGTAGCTTTGGCTGTCCTGGAAGTCACTATGAAGACCAGGCTAGCCTCAAACTCAAGAGATCCAACTGCCTCTGCCGCCTGAGTACTAGGATTATAGGTATGCACCAAGAATCCACCCCCACCCCACTAGTCTTTATTTATTTTTTTAAAGGCAGGGTCTATGTACCTCAGACTAACTTCCCACTGGAATCCACTGTCCTCTGTTGACTGGCAAGATCTTAAGCTCCTGCCTTGGAAGAACCTTTCTTCACAAGTACCAACCACATAAGAACCATCTTGCACTGAACCTACTTGCTAGAAAATACCCAAAGGCCAGCCTATAGTAATCTGCATGTTCTTATTTTTGGTTTTATGAGATAGGGTCTCTCAACATGGCTCGGGCTGGCCTTGAATCAGTATGCTACCCTCAAACTCATGGAAATCCCTCTGCTTCAGCTTCTCAGGTGCTGTCACAGGCATGCTGAAGGAGGATCACAGCTCTAGGAACCACATGAAATGCAAGGCATTAGAGCAGGTCCAGATTTTTGAAAGTCAATAGAAACACAGCACGCACACACACCCCCAAAAAACAACAACAACAACAACAACAAAAAAACACAAAGAAAAATCTGGGCAAGAGATCTCTAAAAAATGCCACAACTTCCAAGAAACTGAGTAACAAAGCTGCTCTAGAAACTGTCATACGTCAGCTCCCAGAGGGGAAAGTAACAGGGTGTGAACTGCCTCCATGACTGCCACGTGGCTATCCAAAGCCAAGGGGCTGCCCCTCTACCCCGTTCACTTTCTACCGGGGTATTCGCTCCTACCTCCTCAGCATACCTCATACCTTTCTAGCAACATCAACAAACAAGATTTGAGGGGTGTGAGTGACTTATTCCGGGGTACTAATGAAAGGTCCAGCTACTCTTCACCATAACATAGAAAAACTGTAACCTCTGACCTCCCTGAGCCAAGGCAGCACAGCAGAGACACCACTCAGGAGGGCAGAGAAGAGCCTGAACCCAGACCCAAATGCCAGCTGGAACAGCAGTCACAAAAGCCATATTTACCATCAGTAGGCTCCATGAACCTAACCTTAACTCCTCAGGAAAGGACCATTAAACCCCAATCTTTTTTTTTCTTCTCTTTTGCTTTTTTTTTTTTTTAAGGTTTATTTATTATTTATACAACATTCTGCCTATACACCAGATCTTACTATAGATGGTTATGAGCCACCATGTGGCTGCTGGGAATTGAACTCAGGACCTTTGGAAGAACCGTGAGTGTTCTTAACCTCTGAGCCATCTCTCCAGTCCTTGCTCTGTTTTTAAGGCAGTGTCTTAATGCCTAAGCTAGTCTCAAACCCAATCCTTTTGCTTCTCCAAGCCAAGGGTTTTTTTTGTTTGTTTTGTTTTGCTTTGTTTTTCCGAGACAGGGTTTCTCTGAGTAGCCCTGGCCATCCTGGAACTTGCTCTGTAGACCAGGCTGGCCTTGAACTCAGAGATCTGCCTGCCTCTGCTTCCCTAGAGCTGGGATTAAAGGTGTGTGCTACCACTGCAGGCCCACCAAGTTTTTAAACTCATTTCTAATTACAAAACTGAGGCAAGACAGGCTATGTAATTAAACCAGTGTTAAACAGTTAGCATAATTATATACTGTACACTCAAGGAAAAAAGCTCTGAATTGGGAATTAAAGCTCTTAGATGAGAGGGGGTACTCAATAAACTCAGAAACCTCATTCAAACTTTCTGAGCCTCAGTTTTCCAATCATTCAGTATGACAACAGGTTGATGAGTTTTCAAGTTTCTTTGAACAAAAAAAATTTGAGTCTTAAAGGGGCATCAGTTCTCATTCATACAACCTCAATTACACACACTCTTTGGACACCACCAATTCATGCATCGCCTTAACTGGGAGACTGCATCAACAGAAGGCAACAGCCAGTCGTTGCTTTTTCATAGTGGAGGAAAACCTGTCAGACTGCTCTGGAGGAGTGAACTCCCAAGGACCCCAGGTGACATACCAGGAATGCTGAGCGCAACTTACCCATTTCGGTCGTACTTCTTGAAGACTGGGAATGCCTCCAGAGGGTCTCCAAGCTGTGGAGAGAGTAGACACAGATGAAGGAAAACACGGGTGAGGAGGTACGAGACCATGATGTCAGCTTTCTGTGGTGACAGAGAACAGACACCACTGGCCTGTGCCATAATGCCTGCTCCTGTACAACTATCAGGAAAGAAGTGACTGATGTGCTTGAGTACTTCAGGGACAAGGCTGTCAATAAACTACAACCTATCACCCCAGATGGAAAAGCATGATCTCAAAGGACATCCTTCCAGAGGCAGGGCCATTTACAAAGATGGAAGTTAATGAAAAATGACATAATAGGCTAGAGATGGCTTAGGAGTTAAGAGTGCTCACAGCACTTCCAGAGGGCCTGAGCTCATTTCCCAGCACCCATACAGGACACTTACAACTTCTAGTAACACCAGCTCCAGGGGACTTAAAAACTCCAGCCCCACCCCATGGACACCCACACTCACATGTACCCCCCCCACACACCAATAACTGGGACGGAGGAAGGTGAAATACAGTGTGAGGTAGGAAGGCTACCAAGGTCAAACTCTCAGGCTTGGCCTGAAAGTTTGCAGAAGCCCCCAGAGCTGGGTCACAGCTGCTGCTCCTCTGACTACAGTCTCAGGGATCAGGACGTTGAGGTCTTAGGTAAAGCAGAGCTTACAGCACCTATGGGCAGCCAGTAACCACTGAAAGAAGGAACATGTACCATGTCTCATGAGGCAGGTTTCCTCACGTCCAAAAAAAATCTCCCCACTAGCCACATCAGGAAGACCTATACCCTCTTTCCACACTTCCCTGAACACATGAACCAACCACAGCCCCCTCCTCCCAACTCCACATGGGCACAGGCCTGTGCGGACAGTCCTACAGATCTGCCACTGGGTGGCGCCAAGAAGTCAAATAAAAAAAAAAAGGGAAGAACTGAGAGTCACCCTGTTGGCAGCATCCACTTTGGCACAGACAGCATCCATGGCCGCTCTCTCCTCCAGTCGCTTCTGCTTCTTCTCTTTGGCCTTACTTGACTTTCTCTGCAACAAGAAAAACATCACCACTGGAAGGGTTGGAGTAAATCCCCTCAGAGGAACCCAAGGGGCCTTATACCTGTTGACCTGGCCCTGTGGCAGGAAACCTGGCTGTGTGGCACAGCAGGGAACACTGTTCCTTCATGGTTTTGAGGTTGGGCAGGGGAAGGATGGACCACTAGACTTCTCAGCTTCCTTCCAGGAAGAGCAGTGATCCAGCTGTGTGATCCCAGCTGAGTGCTGACCATGTTGTAGCCTGTTGGCCTAGCACTGATACATATTCACTTGGTTGCTTCCTCCTAAGGAGGAAATGCCCACTTTCAGGAACAGTTAGCAGAACTCTCTGGGATCCAAGATGATCTCAGACCACTTTCTGACTATGAGACACAGTCCTGTGGAAGCAGGATCCTTTGCACATGAGGACCAGGGCACACTGGCTTCAAGACACAGTAAAGAGCCACTTCCAGAAGCTCTGTCCAGCCAAGGCGCACCATGCACCTTTAATGACAAGGGTAAACGGAGGGCCTCATGGGTTTACCTCAGGACAGAGGTGCCACAGGTCAGCAAGACCAAGCATAACAGCAGGAACAGGCAAAGGCAAGTTATCCCTATCTGCATCTTGACCACACCCTACTTGAAAGTTAATATGGGGGCTCTCTCAAAATACCTCTTCTGAGCTGGGCTCAGTGCAGGGACATGATTGTAATCCCAGCACTCAGGGAGGCAGAGACAGACACATTGATGTGAGTTCAAGGCCAGTCTGGTATACACAGAGAGTCCAGGACAGTGAAGGCTACACAGAGAAACTTTTTTTTTTTTGGGGGGGGGGGGCAAGGGAAGAGGGTGGTTTCATTCTGTATGTAGCTCAGGCAAGTCTCCAACTGAACAGCAACTGTCCTGCTTCATCCTCCCAAGTGTTAGGATTACAGGTGTGAGCCCCAGCCCCAGCCCCAGCTTCTCATCAAAGGTGCTTTCTACTCTTTCCCTGCCAGGTCCTAAAATAAAAGAGCCTCATCCCTGCTCTAGGCAAGGCTTCCAATACCTTCCTGGTGCTGTTAACATTACGGCTACAAAAAGGTGCTCAATGACAGCTCTTGTTCACCCTCCCAGGGAGGACCAGGAGGGTCCGGATCTCCCGACTCCAGCCCCACATCTCCTACAGCTCACTGGCAAGAAGTCAGACAACACCAATGCCAATGTGACTGCGGCACTGCCTGGCTCTAGGAGAGGATCCTATTCACATATTCACATCAATTGAAAACCAGTTGTTAAACAGCTGGGCAAGTTCCAAAGCATAACTTCAACCTGGATGTTCTAAGGAACAACACTGCTTACCTCTCGTTTCATCAACCAGAAAGTGAAAAGAATGAGACACACAGAACTCATAGGAGTCTTTTGACAGGCCACATGCCAGCACCAGCTTCTACTTCCAAGCACTGTGATAGGAGCCAGGCTAGCCCTTGTGTCTCAGCTCCTCTAAGAAAAGCACACACAGAGACTAGAGCAGGTTTTTGTCTTTGTAGTGCTGGGAATGGAACGCAGGGCCTTGCACATGCCAGGCCAGTGATCTAACCCTCAGCTACACCCCCAGCCTGAGGCTGTCTTCACAGAGGTGGCAATGGCAGAAGCAGGCCCCCTACCAGACAGGTTTCCCAGCATTCATTTTCCTCTGGAATCTGAACTTCAGCACAACACGGAAATTGATCAACAAAGCACAGGAACACATAATTCAAGGGTCTGGGTAAAAGCCATCACTCACCTGTACATGTTAAGAAACTGAGGCTCAAGGGAACCTGAGTTATGCACAGTTCCCAGACAGCAAGTAGCCAAATGGAGACAACTTGAGGGGCCAGGCCACAGATGCAGTGTCTGTGCAGTGGGCCACCTGTCTACCTGGGGCACAAGCACATCTAGACTTCAACTCAGGCAACAAAGACCTCCTCGTACCCTCTGGAGGCCCCAAGCGCTCTCAGAGAAACACTGAGCAGCTCATTTCTTGATGCCCATGTTTTGCTCGTAACCTGAGGGCCAGTTTCCTGGAGTGCCACCCCCTACACTACCTCCACACTAACTCAAAGGCAGGGAAAAGGGCAACTGCAGATGGAGCACCAGGAACATGAGCTTCCCATCGACCAGACAAGGCCATGCCCTGTCCACCACCCACAAATAACCATCTGAACATCACCAGGGAAACTGGAATGCTAACATATCTTCATCTTCACAGACGTAAGCTCCCTTCTCCACCCTGTCAAGTCAACATTGCCTGCCACATGGCACGGTGTGGGGCCAATGAAAGGCAAATGTGATTCCCAGGACCCCAAAAGCACGAAACCTGGGTTCCTTCCACAACATCTCACTTCCGGACACAGGAATGTAGTTCCTGATACTTATGAAGGCTGATGGGCAAACCAGGCAACCCTCAAAATGAGGCCCAAGGCCACCACCATGAGGACAGATAATGCAAACACCCCTTCCGCACTTGGCTTCCAGCACAGAGTGGTGGGTGGAGCAGGCTGTGCCACACAGGCAGGGGCTCTCCTGCAGCCCCAGCAAACACTAGTTAGAGTGGTCCCCCACTGTTCCAGTTAGCTTCACTGAAGCTTGTGAAGGTAAGGCTGTCCTGCGGGGGCTCGGAAAAACTTGCCTAATTAAAATGGGAAATAAGCACAGTGAACAGTAAAGCTCATTGTGGTTAAGTGTCTTTCCCAGGGGAGCTTTATATAATAAAACGAGTGTGGGCTTTTGAGTCAAGAGACCTGGATTTGATTCTCAGCTCTTTCACTAACAGCTGTGACTTTAGGCATGTTACTTAAAACCTTTTGGCAAGTTACTCAATTTGTCAGAACCTCAGTTTCCTCAACCACAGAATGGAGCTAGTAATTCCAACACCAACAAAGAGCTGTTACATAGATAAAAATGGTAGAATGCCTCTTTTTGGCTATTCCTGCTCTAGGACCAAACCTCATTCATAGCAAGGACTGTGTTACACTGAGCTTTTATCTCCAGCTTTAAAAATGGTTGGTTTCCAGGAACCCACTAGAGTCACGCTCTGACAGTGCATTCTGGGGGGAATGTGGGGTGGGGACAGGATCTCTTTAGCTCAGGCTGGTTTCTAAACTGCTATGTAAAGGATGACCTTGAACTTCTGTTCCTCCTGCCGCTACTTCCTGCAAGCAGGCTTGAGTCACCTCACCCAGTTTATGCAATACTACGGATTAAACCCAGTGCTTCATGCATGCTAGGCAGGCACTCTACAGAACAGATTTCCCCTTGCCCTCTGCCACTGCTTTTCTAAAGATGTGCTAGACAGCTCGGCTGTGAGAAGTAACCTGCAAGAAGCTACTCAAGTCAGAGCCAGCAGAATTCTCAACAGTCTTACCAATAATCTCCGCTGGACTCGGCTCCAGCAGGCAGCGGTGGCTCTACTTTACTTACCAGTGTGTGCCTCCAGTGCTCATACACAGGAGGCCCAGAATCAAATTCAGGCTTGAATATTCAACTATTCCTCCCTCCCACGGCATCACGCACGGCTCATTTTCATGCTATATAAATACTGCTTTCACAGGTAGCTGCAGATCCGATATCCCTTTACTAGTCTCAGAACCTTAGGTCCAGGAATCACAAAGAGAAATAAAACCACAAAAGTGGCTGTTTTCAGAAGGGAGTTGACATTACTTAGATTTCAGTATCAATGCCTCCATCCAACTAGTTTTGGCAATAGGCGAGAGATCTAACTTCTAACTCAAACCCAACGAGTAGCAGCTGGTACGAAAGAAGCTTGGAGAGGTGTTCCACCTGGTTCCACCTGGTGACATCGCTCAGCCTGTGGTAAAGAAGCAGGGTACTTGCTATGGGAATGGATGGGGTCTATTAGGACGTCTAGCCACACAGGTGGGGCATGGGGGTGGGGCCTGATGAGAGCAAAGGGAGGATTCCCGATCTGATCCAGTGAAGGTAATTCAAGTTTCTATGTTTTGAGTTTTAGGCCAGGAGACATTGTAAAGGGAGCTGTTGTGGGCAACATCTCCACAGTATGAGCAATGCACTGGGACCCAAAGGAAGCAAAGTCTGTGGTGTATCTGGGCCCCGAGACTTCAGTGGCATCGATGAGGAAGTACAGAATCTGAGGCTTGCTACCCTTCTTGCTGAGGGCTTAATTTGCAATACGAGAAGCTTGGGTTTCATTTAGCCTCAATAAGAGCTGGGGCCTGGGCTTGCTCACTATAAAGTTAAATATGCCAGCATTTCCTTCATATTGGTAAATAGTAGTAAAAATTACTGCCTGAACTATCCAAATGCTTTGGAAGGTTTTGTTCTTTTTGCTGCTGGAGACTGAAGTACTCAAGGCCTCACATATGCTAAGCACACACTCTACTACAGAGCTATAAAACCCAGGACCCCCCAGGGATTGTTTTGACATGGATTCCCAAAAAGCGTTTTGACACACAGGCTAGACTATTTTTGTCTAATAAGCTGGTTTGTTTGTGAGATTAAAAAAAAAAAAATCTAGGTTAGTGGCAGTAAGGATAAACCCAAAGGGATAAAAATAGCACCAATCTATTTTAGATCCTAAAGTGAGGCTGAGAATACGAGCAAAACAGCAGCTACCACTTAAAGGCACCTAGTGAGCTATTTAATTATCTTGCTGACTCTTCACCACTATCCTAAGAGGGAGGTCATGTGCATCCGACAGGTGAGAATAAAATTCAGAAAGGCCACATGGCTAGCGAAGTGTCATGCCGCTGGCCTTCAAAGATGGGGCTGCCACAGAAGCACATCTAGTTCCAAAGTCAGGACTCCCTAAAGGTGTTGCAAATTCCACACGAACCCTAAGAAGCCAGGATCAGGTAGGAGGGTGAATTCAAAAACAAGAAACCGCTTTTACCCAATTCTATTATCTGCACATGCCGGAGAAGGACATGGAAATGCATCTTCTTGCTGTCAGCGCCTAACAGGTGGTTACCAGCCATCCAGGCTGGGCCATCACCAGTGGCTTCATCCTCCCTGCTCATCCATACACCTCCACCCCTCCTCGCAAGCCATCTGCAGTGATATGACTAAGGACAATCCAACTTCTAAGACCCACTTTACTGCAGCCAGGGGCTGAGCGGGCATGCCCGTGTGGAAAGGAAGACTGCGTTTTATCAGGAGCAGGAGGAAGCTGGTAGCAACGGTTCAAAAGTGTAGGGAACTGGCTGGCCTGAGGCTTGAGCAGCGGGAAGCAGATTCCATTACAACTCCGGAGGCGCCGGATGGGGTCCAGCGCCCAAACCATTGTCAGTGTGACCTTGGCCGTGAGCTTTCTTGACTCCCGGCCTCTGTCCCCTCAAGTCCCCTCAAGTCCGGGTTACAGGTAACTACTGGGACCGTGACAACCAGATGATGGGTGACCTTAGGGAGCAAGGGGCTAACCTCAGGAGGTCAGGAGTGGGGTGGTCCGATAGGGAGGGGGTCAGAGAGGCAGGAAGGGGCACCGGGAGCGCGGGGTGCGGAGGTGGGAGGGAGACGGGGACTCCCAGAGGATTTCGGGGCTAGGCTCAACGACGGGACCCTTACAATGAGGGGGAATTCTGGTCAAATGGGGGGCCGGGGTCACGTGAGGCTGGAGGGGGTCAGGGTCACGTGAGGGGGGTTCAAAAAACAATGAGGAGATGGAGGATGACGGGCAGCTGTGGACTTCCCATTACTTCTCCAGCCTCACTTACCCCCATGGTGGTGGCGGCGGCGGCGGCGACCCTCGGCTCCCACTTCTCGCACTTGCCGGTAGGGAGGCGGCAACGGCGGTGCCCGAGCAACAGCGGAGCGGCGGGCCGCGCACTACGCATGCGCCTCACAGATCCCCCGCGCGTCCTAGCGGGCCCCGCGCCGGCGCAGAACCGGACAGGGGGTGGGCGGCGAGCGCGAAGGCGCGCAGGTGGAACGGTTGCGGTGCGCGCGGAGGGCCTGAGGACAGAAAGGCGGGAGGCGCGGCGGAGCGTCGCGCTAGGAATGACGCGTACGCGCCGGCCCCGCCCCCTCGGCAGTGCGCGTCCGTAGCTATGGCAACGACCACGTGGAGCAGGAGGGCGCGCGCTCGGGCTCGGAGCCGGCGGTCTGGGAGTCGCCTGGTGGGCGGCGGCGCGGGCGGGCGCAGCCCAGTCTCTTGAAGCGTTCCGGCCTTCTGGAAGCTGACCCTCGGCATGCCTTTTCTAACCAGTCCTGTTACACTCTCTGGTCCTGCTCGGCATTCATTCCCACAGCTTTCCCGTGCACCTGCGCTGCGCTGAGGACTCAGAGGTTGCTGCAGTCCCAAACTTCGCTCTTTAGAGGGGAAATAGACTTGGAGTGCTTGTAAGAGTTGCTTAGAAGGCTGCTGTTAAAAATAAGACCTCAGGTGTTCTGGGTCGTATTCCTTTCAGTTTGTGCCGACACCTGGGCGTGTGACCTACACACGACCTGCATGTGAATCACCTGGAGAGATAGGGCAGTTTGCAAACTTCTGGGACTAACCCAGGATTGGGGGCGGGGGGGGGGGGGGGGGGGCTGGGCGCGAATCAAGAGTCTTGGCTTTCTTGCGTTTTTTTTTGTTTTTGTTTTTGTTTTTGCTTGGCTTGGGTTCCCAGAGAAGAAAACAGGAAAAAGAGATGAGAGAGTGAGAGAAGGAAGGGACTGGAGAGGTGGCTCAGCAGTTAAGACCACCGGCTGTTCTCCCTGAAGATGGGGCTTCACTTCCCAGCATCCAGCATTTATCACAATTATCTGTAACTCCAGCCCCAGAGCATCTCCACAGACACTGCGTGCACGTGGTGCATAGAGACAGGCAATTTTGTACAATTTTGTCGGATGGTGGTGTCACACCACACATCTTTAATCCCAGCATTCAGGAGGCAGAGGCAAGCGGATCTCTGAGTTTGAGGTCAGCCTGGTCTACAGAGCAAGTTCCAGGATGGCCAGGGCTACACAGAGGAACCCTGTCTCGAAAAAACTAAATAAATAAAATCTCAAAAAAAAAAAGAAAAAAAACTTTAAAAAGAAGGACAAAAGGAAATAGTATCAACTAGGAAAGGCACGGCTGATATTTTCTAGAAAAGCGATAATAAAGCAATTAAATCAGTAATATGCACAGAACATTCTGTAACCTAGGTTCTGTGAAGGAAAATTATGCATGTCAGGAAAGGGCTTACAATTATATCTAGGATGATTGCGGAAGACGACATGGAGTGGTGGTTGAGCCAAGATCTTTAGGGATACGTGGGAGCAGGCGTTCCAGATTGGGGGAGTCCAAAGAGTCCAAGACATTTACCTGCAAGTGGGAACGCTATTAGTTGGCACTCCTAGCAGTAAGTACAGAGTGGCCAGGGCAGATGGGACCTGCAGGAGGGTAATATGAGGTAGTCTCAGTTAGGTAAGAGTGTTTCCTTTGGCTTGTATAGACTTGGGCACTTAGAACACTGTTGGGAAAGTTTGAGTGGAGGAGCCCACTGAGCTGCTGATTTGAAAAGAGTATAGAGGCAAGGTTACAGGAAGAGGAGTCAGTACTATACCCCAGGCAAGGAGGGAGACGGTGACCCACCACAGCCAGGTGGGAGAAGGTCAGGAGGCAATGTGCACTGAGGACAGAGACAGCAGGACTTGCTGCCAGAGTGGACGTGGGGTGTAAGGGAAGTGTCAAAATCCATCCCATTAAGCCTGGCTTGGTATCGCAGGTCTGTAATCCCAGCACTAAGGGAGGCAGAAGCAGGTGCATCTCTGTGAGCTCGAGGCCAGCCTGGTCTACAAAGTAAGTCCAGAACAGCCAAGGCTACACAGAGACACCCTCTCTCGATAAAAAGAAAGAAAGAAAGAAAGAAAGAAAAGAAAGAAAGAAAGAAAAGAAAGAAAGAAAGAAAGAAAGAAAGAAAAGAAAGAATCCATCATCTTATCTTCGGGTGGGGCAGGATGGGGAGAATCACAAATTCTATTTTTATTTATTTGTTTCATTTCTTTTTATTTTCTTTCTTTCTTTCTTTCTTTCTTTCTTTCTTTCTTTCTTTTTTTTTTTTTTTGACACAGGGTTTCTCTGTGTAGTCTTGGCTGTCCTTACTCAGTAGACCAGGCTGGCCTCCAACTTACAAAGATCCCCCTGCCTCTGCCTCCCAAGTGCTGATTAAAGGAATGTACCACTATCACCTGACCAGGAATTCTATGTATGGTTGTTGTCTCTTTCTTTTTTGAGACAGAGTCTCTTTTTTTCAAATTTAAATCTTTTCAAATTTAAATCTATTTTATATGTCCTGGTGTTTTACCTGTATGTATGTCTGTGTGAGGGTGTTGGATCCCCTGGAACTGGAGCCTCAGACCCTTGTGAGCTGCCATGTGGGTGCTGGGAATTGAACCCAGGTCCTCTAAAAGAGTAGCCAGTGCCCTTAACTGCTGAGTCTCTGCAGCCCCAGAGTGCCTTGCTGGCACTCTGGAGACCAGACCAGTGGGAGAGGGAGCTAAGGTGGGTGGGTGGAGAGGACATCCGAGTTCACTCTTGAAGGACAAGGCAAGAGTCCAGCAGAAAAACCTTCCTGCCGTTTGGCTTTTCTCATGTCCTTCCCAGAATTCGCTGTCATGCTCAGTTCTTTCTGTGCTGATGAAGTCACCATATCTCTTCTGCCATCCTTGCTTCACCCTCTCAGGCTGCTGGAGTTTTCTTGCTTTGGGGTTTTGGGTATTGGTTTTGTTTTGTTTTTGCAATGTTGGAGATTGAAGCCAGAGCATCATTGATTTGCCTTTAAGCCCTGCTACAAGTAATCTAGACAACCCCTCCCCAACCAGAGACACCTGAGAAGGCCCAATACCCGACTATTTGCCCCAAGGAAGCATTCCCCTGGATGTTCTAAATATTGTCTTTCTCCTTGCTCATGGCTTCCTCATCCTTGGTCTGGACAGAGCCTTAGAGTCAGATCAGTTTAGCTTTAAACCTATTCCTTGATGCTCACTGGCTTTCTTACTTTTCGTTTCTTTGTTTCCTTTTTTTTGTTTTTGTTTTCCTTTTCTTTTTTGGTTTTCTGAGACACGGTTTCTCTGTGTAGCCTTGGGTGGGATTAACAATGTGTACCACCACCACCTGGCCTCTTTTTTGTTTTTTTGAGGCATGTTTTCTCTGTGTAGCCCTAGCTGTCCTGGAAATTGTGCTATAAACCAGGCTGGCCTCAAACTCAAGAGATCCAATTGTCTTTCTCCTTTTTCTCTCTCTCCAGAGCTGAGGATCGAACCCAGGGCCTTGCGCTTGCTACACAAGCACTCTGCCACTGAGCTAAAGTCCTAACCTCCACCCTCCACACCTGTCTCTATCATACCCTGCAGTTAACATTTCTAAAACTAAGTTTCCTTATTTGTGAATGAGACCACTGTGAGCAAGCCTCTTCTTCCAGGCCTTGCAGCTCTCTTTAAGTCATGAGAGCCGCAAGGCCTGGCAAGGAAAGGTCCTTCTTTCTCGGCAAACATCCTTCCATTCTGAAGATACTTATGTTGTTGTTTTGTTTTGTTGTTTGTTTTCTTGCGACAAAGTATTATAGTAAATAAAAAAAATGAGTGTTGGGCTATATAATGTTTATATTATTAGCCCTAAGATTATCATGGCAGTATTATTTAATCCGCTATCACAAATAATAAGACACAGACACCTGTTAGACTTATAATTGCCTTATTTACCTTGGACTGGGCAGATATTTCACTTACACTGTCTCAGTATCCTCACCATCCATCTCCCAGCCCCCATCCAATGCCGTCGACCTTAATCCTTTCTGTCTGGACTACCTTCCATCCATAATCCCATGATACTCACTTGTGTCCTTAATCTGGGCCTTTTCACGACATTATTGGAGTCCTTCCTTCAGGCCTACATAATTTCTTCTCCATACTAACCCATCATGGCATCCTCCTTCCTCCTCTATTCCTGTCCATCAGTCTGTTTCCTGTGATTGTCTCTTGTCCAGAAGTACAGGGAACCCTACTCACGACTACCCTATTCTGCCCTGCCCAGGTATAGAGACCATTTAATCAACCAGTCAGGTATGTCTTAGGCAGGTTTGTAGAACAAGGATAGGTGTAACCAGATCTTGAGGGCCAGTCACACACATCAGACCAACCTCCAACAACAGGGCTTCTCTGTGTAGTTTTGGCTGTCCTGGAACTCACTCTGTAGACCAAGCTGGACTTGAACTCACAGAGATCCACCTGCCTCTGCCTCCCAAGTGCTGGGATTAAAGGTGTGTGCCGCCACTGCCTGGCTTGAAGATGCTTTTTGTGAACACCTCATTAGCCATTCCTCTAGGGTTGAAGAGCCCCTTCTCCATTCTCTTTTTCTCTGACTTTATGGATGGACATTAATGCTGGTCTCCCCCATGGCTGGAGGGTCTCTGGCAGCTCCCTCCCCCCTCATTCTCCTTTTTTTCCTTGACATAAGGTCTCATGTAGCCCAAGCTGGCCCCAAATTCAAGGCTGAATTTGAACCTCTGATCTTCCTGTTTTACCTTTCAACTGCTGGGGCTTCAGGGTGAGCCAGTACACCTGACTTTTCTTCCTCCCTTTCCTCTAACGTGGCCAGTCCTCCAAATATCTGCGGCCCTCAGGCACCCACTCATTCTCCTGCTAGTGTTGTGTTCTGGTCTCAGGAACAAGAGAGGGAAGTGTGTGTGTGTGTGTGTGTGTGTGTGTATGTGACAGACAGGATGCCCTCCTACCTGGAAATACAGTGGGAAAGGAAAATCCTATCAGGTGAGAGTCCTCTACTTCCTTCTCAGGGAGAATACAAGGTTAGCTTCCTCACTCCTACCACCGTGGGCTTCATCCCGGAACATACTCAGGATTCCCTCGCTTTCCCCTGCTCTGCTCCTCGCTGGTTCTTGCCTGCTTCAGGGCCTCCCCTCTACAAGGATTGCATCCCGCCCACTGCCTGTGCAGGCTGGGCCAGTGAGCTTCCGGCTTCCCCCTCTCCTCATGCCCACAGGAGTTTTATCAACTCCAGCTGTGATTCTCTTATCATTCTGGCCCTCTGCACACATCTGCCTCTCTTCTCTACCCTCTCTCTCCTTCACTCCAGTAACCCTGTACAGCCCTGTTCTTATGAGGTGAGCATTTAGCTAAGTCAGGGAAGCTGCCTTTGCAAGCCTATAATCCCAGACCTGAGCAAGGTGAGGCAAGAGAATGATGGGTTCTAGGCCGCCCTGAAATGCACATTGAAGTCTTGTCTTTTGTATTTTTTCCTGTCTCCATACCACACATCGGGAATATGGCCACTGTTGTTAGTTTGGTTGCTGAGGTTTGAACTCAGGACCTCGTGCATGCTAGACAAGGGCTCTGCTGGAGCTGCATTCCCTGCCCTCTTCCTGAATTTTATATTTTGTGCTGTACCCTCTGCCGGAAACCATCTTTCTTCTCTTAATGATTCCCGTCCCAGCTTAGATGGCAACCACCTTCCCTCATTCTACATGGCTGGCCTGGGCACCCTACTGAGGGCTTCCACTGTCCTTGCCATTTTCCCTATTGCTCACATATCCAGCCATTTTTTGTTTGTTTGTTTGTTTGTTTGAGACAGGATTTCACATAGCCCAGGTTGCCTCCAAATTTATCTTGTAGCTGAAAATGGCCTTTAAATAATTTGTCTGTTTTATTTTACTATCCTATGTATGTTGGGGGTTGGTCTGATGCTTGTATTTTGATGCTAATTACTGACTCTCAAGATCTGGTTACCTCTGGATAAACCTATCCGTGTTGTGTAAACCTGCCTAAGACATTAATACCTGATTAGTTGATTAAAGGCTTAAAACCCGGGCAGGCCAGAATGAGGTAAGCAGGTGTGGCTAAGGTCCCCAGGCTTTGGGTTCAAGAGAATCATGAGAAAGAGGATGGGAAGAAAGGAGGAAGGACACCATGATGGGTTTGTATAGAGAAGAAACCATGTGGGTTGGGAGGAAGGACTCCAACAATGGCGTGGGAAGGCCCAGATGAAGAATAGAAGCAAGTATCTTGGGATTATGGATAGCAGGTAGCCCAGACAGGAATGGTTAAGGCAGATGGCATTGGATGGGGGCTGGGAGGTTATTGAAATAGCATTGATGGAATTAGCCCAAGGTGTTTCAAGGCAATTATAAAATCTAAGAGGTGTCTGTGTTATTGATTGTGATAGCAGGTTAAATAATACTGCTGCAAAAATTATAGGAAAATAATAATAAACATTGTGTAGCCCAACACCAGATTTATTTACAGCAACATATGTATATGGGTGTTACAACTGTATGTATGTGGGTCTGGTGCCCAAAAGGGCCAGAAGAGAGCACATCAGATAGCCTGGGCCTGGAGTTACAGGTGGTTGTGAGCTGCCTTGTCAGGGCTGGAATTGGACCCAGGTCTTCTGATGCCGCCCTTAACCATTAAGCCATCTCTTCAGCATCAGCCTTGAACTCTTGATCCCCCTGACTCTGCCTCCCAAGTGCTGGGATCACAGGAGTGTGCCACCATTATGTAGTGCTGTCAATCAAACTCAGGGTTTCCTGCTTGCTAGGCAATTGCTCTCTCTACTCAGCTACATTCCCAGCCTCTTCCATCACTCTGTTGGCTCCCTGCAGCTCGGAACTGTGCTTTTTCTCTGCTATTGCTGTTAGGGCAGCAGATTCAATACACAACTCCGCCGTATCTGACACCACCACTGAACCCCCGAGTGTGTTTCAGATGCTAAGGTTAGTAACCCTAACCCTCTGTACCTCTGGGACCCAGCTGGTAACTAGCAGAGAACAGTACATTTCAGCAGGAGAAACTGTGGCAAGCATAGGTGCCATCATGAGTCACAGAGGGAGCAAACTCCCTAGATGAGGTGACACCTGAGCCAAAGCAGGTGGAGACATTAGGTCCCAGTATCAACTCTCCCCTCCATCGTGAGCTTTCTGTGGTAACTTGAGCAGGGTTCTCCCAGGTGCTAGGTCCCAGTCCTCACTCTCTAGTACCTGGGACCCATGCATGTAATCCAAACATCATGCTGTTGAGAGCCTGTTGTTCCCTGTCCCTTCTTGGGAGACAGGGATCAGAGAGAAAGGCAAGGAAGAGACCAAGTCAAGAAATCTCTCCAGGGACATAGCCCAGTGATGACTTCCTCTCACTAGGTACTACCTCTCACTAGGTACTCCCAATAATTCCATCATATGAATCTGATCCCTTCATGAAATCAGAACAATCAAGATACCTTCATAGAAATATCTAAAGGAGTATTTCATTAATCTAGCTATTTTTATAAGATTTATTTATTTTATGAGTGCTCTATCTGCATGCACACCTGCACATCAGAGGGCATCAAATCCCAATAGATGATTGTGAACCACCACATGGTTGCTGGGAATTGAACTCAGGACCTTTGGACAAGCAGACAGTACTCTTAACCACTGAGCCATCTCTCCAGCCCTGAGAAACAAGTCTTGTAAGTTGTCTCTGACCTCCATGCAAATGTGTGTGACCCCACATATATTAAAAAAGTATATTTAATAAATAAAGCTTATTAGAAATTTGTAAAAGAAAAAATGAATGAAAAAAGAAAAGGTGGTTTTTTAAAATAAAAATTTTTAAATTTTATTCTTGTTATTTTAGAGACAGGATCTCACTGTACACTGCCTTCACTAGCCTTGATCTGTGTAGAGAAGGCTAGCCTCAAATTCACAAAGATCCATTTGCCTCTGTTGTACTCATTTTAAAACTGTTTTATTTGGGGTTCCTTAAAGCCTCTCCCTTTCAACACCCCCCCAACCCTAGGTAGGAGAGAGAATGTTAGTGGGGAGAGAGGGCACAGACCCTGCCCTGCTGTTTAGGGTCGATGGGTTCATTTAGGGCTATACCAATTCTCCCTCGACAGCAAAAGCAACAAGCAGTCTCTTCCAAGCCACTGCCTTGAAACAGTTCTCTTTATCTGTCTCCAAGCCACCACACTGACCTCAGTCTCTGGTCTCTCCAGACTGCCGCTTGCCACACTTTCTCTCCGCAAGCTCTCCTATTTATATCCCTCAGAGTCCTAGACCCCCTCTGTGAAGCACAAGGCAGGTCTTTACTAGCTGGCAAAGACCATGCCCCACAGGAGGCAAGCATCAGCTGTAGACAAACTAACCCCCCACACACACACACTTGGAATCAAAACAAAAACATATTATATAACATAGCTGATGTTTAAAACTAAAGAGATGGCTCAGCAGTTAAGAGCACTGTCAGCTCTTTCAGAAGACCCATGTTCAAATCCCAGCACTGACATGGCGCCTCACAATTGTCTGTAACTCCAGTTCCAGTGAAATCTGACACCCTTACACAGATGTACAGGCAAATAATAAATCAATAAATAAATAGATAGATAAATAAATAATAAGCTCCATTATATGTCTCTGCCCCTCAAGTGCTGGGTACCACCAAGCCTGGTCTCTCTTTTTTATATTTTTTTTAAATAATTTAATTTTTATTTTATGTGCATTAGGGTAAAGGTGTCAGATCTGTTACAGACAGTTGTGAGCTCCCATGTGGGTGCTGTGAATTGAACCCAGGTCCTTTGGAAGAGCAGTCAGTGCCCTTAACCACTGAGCCATCTCTCCAGCCCAAAAGCCTGGTTGGTCTCTTAATATTTCCTAATCCAATTAAATTGACAGCCACAATTAACCAGCACAGTTTCCATCCCCAGTGCCACCAAACACATAATTAAACATTATAGCCTTTAAGTAAACTCTACAAAACAACCAGCCAACAATAATAACAAGAAAAAGTAACAACCTACCTGAGGTACAGTTTACAAAACACGGCCAACAATAATAACAAGAAAAAGTAACAACCTCCCTCAGGTATTTTGTCAGACCAAGAGCAAATGGACAGCTATACAGATAAAATGTAGACTCTCAAGCTAGCCAGGTGTGCTGGCGCATGCCTTCAGTCCTAGCCCTCAGGGTGCAGAAGCCTTTGTAAGTCTGCGGCCAACCTTGGCTCTATAGTAAGTTACAGATCAACCAGAGCTATACAGAAAGACCCTGTCTCAAAAGAAGAGAGAGAGAGAAAGAAAGAAAAGAGAATTCGTTTAAGTACTTTTTCTTCCTGAAGACCCAGAAACCAGTTCCCAGCACCCAAATCAGGCAGCTAGCTAACACCTGTGACTCCTGCTCCCCGGGGGGAGGGGGGATCTGACATCTGCTCCGCTTCTGGCCTCTACAGCTACTTACACACACACACACACAAACACACACGCACATGCAAGTACAAATAAACCTCTAGGTGCTGGAGAGATGGTTTAGCAGTTGCAAGAACATAAAATAAAAAATAAATCCTTGGGACTGGAGAGAGGGGTGGGGTGTTTCCGTGGTTAAGAGCACTGGCTGCTGTTCCAAAGAGTCCAGGTTCAAGTCCCAACACCCACATTCAGCTCACAAATAACTCCAGTTCCATAGGATCTGACAACTTCTGCTTCGTGCACCAGGCGCGTGCACAGTGCACAGATAGACATGCAGGTAGAATACCCATACACATAAAGAATAAAATAATAAGTCAATTTTGAAGGAAAGACAGGCAAGACTGAAACCATGCGGCTTCCAGCCAGTAGACACCAAGGAGAAAGTACTGAACAGGCCCTCCCTCAGCACCTCCCAGAGGAAACAACATGGCAGACACCTTGGCTTTGGTCTTCTGGCCTACAAGCCCTGGGAGAAAATTAATTGCTCTTATCTCCGTTTTGTGGGACATTGAGACAGCGCCCACAGAAACTAGTACACTCTAGAGCTGTTTCCTAAGCTCAGTTGTGAGATTCTCCTTCCGGGTCCCTGACCTCTAGAAACCCCCTAGTCCCAGATCATACATCCAGCTTGTAGCCACCGGCTGCTGAGATGGTCCCAGTGCCACACAAAGTCTAGTATTCATGCCTTTGCAAGCGCCCTCCTGCACTGGACAGAACGTTTTTGCAGAACTGATGGTTTGAGGTCTCCAAGACCAGGTTCCCCTGGGGAGCCATGCTCCACACTTTAGGACTAGAAAGCAGCTCTGGTCATGTTGTTCTGGGTGCTGAGTGTTCCAGAAGGGTGAGAAGCCTATGTCTCAAGGAAGCCCAGCCCGCTAGCTGAGGGACCACTTGCCCAGTATTCCTCATACTTTTCAAAGACTGAAGTCCTGACCAACGTTCTGATCTCATGGGAGATCCCAAGTCACAACCACTCAGTTGAAACTGTTCCTTGAAGCCACGCCTGGTAACTGTAGTGGTTTTAATGAAACGTGTCTCCACAGTCTTTGTTTGAACACTTGGTCCTGGGTGGTGCCTTTTTTGTTTGTTTGTTTTATTTTTGGTTTTTTTTTTGAGACAGGGCTTCTCTGTGTAGCCTTGGCTGTCCTGGACTTCCTTTTGTAGACCAGACTGGACTTGAACTCAGAGATGCTCCTGCCTCTGCCTCCTGAGTGCTGGGATCACAGGTGTGCACCACCACAACCAACCAGGTGCTGCCTTTGGGAGAGGTTTCGGTAGTGGGGCCTCACTGGAGGAAGTATGTCACTGGGGGTAGGCTTTCAGAACTAAAGGCCTCACCCTATTTCCAATTCTCTCTCTACTTCATGCTTGCCATTCAAGGTATGGGCTCCTAGCTGGCTGCTCCCCACCCTCATGCCTGCTGCCTCCCCACCATGGACTCTCATCCTTCTGGAGCCATAAGCCCAAATAAAGGCTTCCTCCTCCTCCTCCTCATTATTATTATTATTATTATTATTATTATTATTATTATTATTATTTTCTTCCTCTTCTTCTTTTTTAAGATTTATTTTATATATGTGAGTGCTCTGTCTTCATGCACACCAGAAGAGGAAATCATAATCCATTACAGATGGTTGTGAGCCACCATGTGGGTGCTGGGAATTGAGCTGAGGACCTCTGGAAGAGGAGCCAGTGCTTGTCACCACGGAGCCATCCCCCCAGCCCGAAGGCTTCCTTCTGTATGTTGTCTTGGCCATGGCAGTTTTTGTTTGTGTGTGAAGTGGGGTGGGATGTTTTACCTGTGAGCATGTGTGTGCACTCCCTGCATGCCTGGTGCCGGATGAGGCTAGAGAAAAGCGTGGGTCCCTTGTGACTTGGGTTACAAATGAGTTTGTAAACCAGAATGTGGGTACAGGGAAATGATCCACTTTTCACTGCTGAGTCATCTCTCCAGTCCCAGTCATGGTGTTTTCATACATCAACAGAAAAACAACTAATACAGTGACACATACCTGTTATCCTAGCACTTGGGAGGTGGAGGCAGGAGGATTAGGAGTGTGGAGAGTTTAAGGTAAGCCTGGCTATGTGGGACCCTGTCTCAAAAGTAAAAACCAGAGTTGGACAGTGGGCTTGGGAGGTAGAGTCAGGCAGATCTCTGAGTTTGAGGCCAGCCTGGTCTACAGAGCAAGTTCCAGGACAGCCAAGGCTACACAGAGAAACCCTGTCTCAAAAAACAAAACAAATAAACAAAAAGTCAAAACCTTGGACAAATGAGATGGCTTTGTGGTGCAAGGCTCAGGACCTGAAGGTGAACCTGAGAACCCACAATGGGAGGAAAGAACCAGCTCCTGAAAGTTGTCCTCCACATGCACACTGTGGCTATGCACATCTCTCTCTCACACACATAACATTAACTAATTAATTAAACTAAATCTGTCATGTTCTTCTGTAAGAAAAACTCCAATGGCAGATGACACAGCTGCATTGGGAAGGCCCAGGGAACCAAACCTGAGTAGCTACTGTGTCTCCTGAGCCCAGTTGTGTCCTGGAGGCCCCCAGGGCCCAGGAAGTAAAGCTGAACCAAGCTGGGCCACCTGGTTAAGCACAGGAACCCTGGAGGAGATTCACCTTCCTCCTTCCTCCTTAAGGAATCTGAGACTATTGCCTTTCACCTGGAGTGTCCCTTAAGGTTGAGGTTTTTTTTTTCTTTTCTTTTTTTTTTTTGTTAACAGCTGGAGAGAGGGCTCTGTGACTAAGAGCCAGTGCTGCTCTTCCAGAGGATATGAGTTCAGTTCCCAACACCCATGTTGAGAGGCTCACATCCACTTAACATCAGTTCCAGATGAGCAGACCCCTCTGACCTCTCTGGCATCCACATTTAAGTGCATCTACAAACATACATGCACATAATTTTAAAAAAAATTTGTTTTGTTTTTCAAGACAGGGTTTCTCTGTGTAGCCTTAGCTGTCCTGAACTTGATTTGTAGACCAGGCTGGCCTCGAACTCACAGAGATCCACCTGCCTCTGTCTCCCAAGTGCTGGGGTGTGCCAATGCACCTGGCAAATGTCCTGGTTTTTATAGGAGAAAAATACAATGAATTAAGCTTGCTTAAAAATAAAACAAAGCTAGGTGTGGAGGTACAGGCCTTTAATCCCCAAGCTGGGAGGCAGAGGCAGGCAGATTTCTAAGTTTGAGGCCAGCTTGGTCTACAGAGCAAGTTCCAGGGCTATAGAGGGAAATCTTGTCTCATAAGAAACAAAAAGTTACTGAATAAATACATTTTAAAGAAAAGAAGAAAGTTCAAGGCCAGACTGGGCACCATAGTGAGATTGTCTCAGTATAAGAAAGTAGGGCCAGAGATAATGGCTCAGGGATTAAGAGCACTGCCTGCTCTTCCAAAGGACCAGGGTTGGATTTCCAGCACCCACAGGGCCTCACAACCACCTGTAGCCCCAGTCCAGAGAATCCCATGCAGTGGTCACTGCATGTACTAGGTTAACAGACATAAAAGCAGGCAAAACACTCAAACACACTAGATAGATAGATGATAGATAGATAGATAGATAGATAGATAGATAGATAGATAGATGGATAGATGGATGGATAGGTAGATTAGATAGAGGATAGAGGGCTGGAAATTCAGTGATAGATCACTAACTAGCATGTGTAAGGCCCTGACTTCCATCCTCAGGGAGTTAATTCCCTGCTTGTTCTCATGTGCAAGTTCCTCCAGCTCTGCTCCTGGCACTAGAATACTGAAGCAGGCCATAAGTGGCATCTGGAGTATAAGACGGGAGTCTTAATGGCCTCTGGAGGGTGTTTCACTGTCAGGAGTCATATGTTAGTCACTCTTTTTTTTTTTTTTTTTTTTGAGACAGGGTTTCTCTGTGTAGCCTTAGCTGTCCTGAACTTGGTTTGTAGATCAGGCTGGTCTCAAACCCACAGATATCTACCTGACTCTGCCTCCCTGAGTGCTGGCATCACTGCGCCACCATGCCTGGCTGTGTATTAGTCACCCTTTTTGTCACTGTGACAAAATACTGGAGGAAAAAAGTTAAGCAAGGGAGGATTTGTTTTGGTTTATGGCGTCACAGGTCTCCTTATAGCTAGCTGGCTCCATGGCTTTTAGGCTTTCGTGAGGGAGAACAACATGGCAGCATCAGGGGTGGTGGGGGAAGGAAGGAACGTGTTCATCCCTTGGTGGCTAGGAAGAAAGAAAGAGGGGAGAGGAACAGATGAGAAGGAGGAATGAAAGCCAGGGACAAAATATAGCCTTCAAAGGCCCCTGCCAATAACCTAGTCCCATCACTTAATGCCCAACTCAGACAAGAAGTCATCATTAGGGTCGCCCATCTATGACCCAAAAGCATCTCAGTGCCATCAGCTGGAGACACAGCCTTCAGCACATGAGTCTTCGGAGGTAGCTATAACAACTATGCAATGTTCATCTAGACTGGACTTCTCTTTGCTTCTTTTTTCCTTCTTCCTTGTTTCTGTCTTTCTTTTTCTGTATGTGGGTTTTTTTTTATTTTTATTTTTTATTGTGACAGGATTTCTCTGTGTAGCCCTGGCTATCTTGGACTTACTTGGTAGACCAGGCTGGCCTGGAACTCACAGAGATCTGCCTGCCTCTGCCTCCCAAATGCTGGCATTACAGGCATGTGCCACCACAACTGGCTCTGCTTTTGTTTTTTTCAAGACAGGGTTTCTCTCTGTAGCCCTGGCTGTCCCCAAACTCACTCTGTAGAACAGGCTGGTCTCAAACTCAGAGATCCATCTGCCTCTGCTGCCCCATGTGCTGGGAGTAAAGGCGTGTGCCACTCCGCTCCATACTTCTTTTTTCAGAGTTGGAAATCAAGGCTAGAGAGAGGGGCAGCCACTTCCCAACAGGGGCCAGGAGGGAGAAGTCCCGGTTTGACACCCTTTTAGTTTTTTTTAACTAAGTAGTCATTTACTTATTTGATGTGTTTTAGAGAGGGTCTCAGTTATGTAGCCCAGGCTGGCCTGGAACTCACGGAGACCCGCATGCCTCTGCCAAGTGCTGGGATTAAATGTGTGCACCACCATACCTTCAGCTCCCCATACCTTTTGCTAAAGTGTAGTTTATTATTGTTGTCTGTGTGTAGGCACATATGCCACAGTGCACACGTGCAATCAGGGGGATCTTTGGAGTTGGGTCTCCCTTCCCTGGGATTCCAAGGGTCCAGTCCAGATCATAAGGCACACATGCAAAGAACCTCTTCGTGGAGAAACGGCAGAAACACCCGTGTAGGAGCCAGGGTCTCCTGTATCCTAGGCTGGCTTCAAGCAGACTAACAGAGGAGGAGCAGAACCCCTAGAAGCCCCTGCCTCCAGCTCCTGGGCCCTGAAATGGCCTGTTCAGTTCTCGGCCCAGCTAACTCTTGTGCAGAGACTATCGCCCTTTGCCTCGCTTTGCTAGGTCGGTTGGCAGGAGCCAAGCAGCACACATTCAGGGGGCTTCAGCCACAGGAGCTCACCATCTTCCAGTCCTGGGGCTGTGAACTCAGGGCTGTGAAAAAAGGCACCGGACTGCCTTTCTTTTTGGTTTCTAGAGGAATGTGATCATGTCACAGAGTGTGCTCCTTGTATGGCTTGTCTGAATCCTAATACCATCTTTCTTAGAAAAAAGCTGTCTGTCTATCTATCTATCTATCTATCTATCTATCTATCTACCTACCTATCTGTCTATCATCTATCTGTCTGTAGTGTTTTCAGCTTAAGGGGATGTGCCATATTGTAAGTTTAAAGGCCGGAAGACTATTTGTAGAAGTTGGTTCTCTCCTTCCATCAGCTGAGCCCTGGGAATTGAACTTAGGTTATCAGGCTTTGTGGCAAGTGCCTTATCCTGCTGAGTCACCTCATCAGTTCTACATCCTTACCAGTGACCCTGATTTAATTGGTTTTGCCTCTGAAAATACCAGATCTACAAGCCAGGTATGGTGGTTCTGCTAGATTAGTGTTTTGTCAATTTGACATAAACTAATGTCATCTAGGAGGATGGAGTATCAGTTGGGGATTTGCCTCCATCAGACTGACCTGTAGGTCTGTCTGTGGGGTAATTTTCTTGATTGGTGTGGGGGAGCCCAGCCCACCACCCCTGGGCTGGTAGTCCTTGGTTGTGTAAGAAAGCAGGTTGAACAACCATGAAGAGCAAACTATTAAGAAATGTTCCTTGCCCAGCCAGGTGGGGTATGCCTGTCATCCCAGCACTCCGGAGGCAAAGGCAGGCAGATCTCTGTAAGTTCGAGGCCAGCCTGGTACACAAAGAGTCCAGAACAGCCAAGGCTACACAGAGAAACCCTGTTTTGAAAACAAAACAAAACACACAAAAAAAAAAAAAAAAGAAAAAGAAAACAAAGGAAGAAAAAAAACAAATGTTCCTTTGTGGCCTCGGCTTCAGTTTCTGCCTCTAGGATCTTGATTTGGGTTCCTAGAGTTACGAGATGAAATAAGCCCTTCCCCAGCTTGCTTTTGGTCATGTTTTTATCGGAACATAAGGCTAACTAGGACAGTTGAATAAGCTTATACTCAATCCTTGTGAAGTTAAGGCCAGAGGATTGGGAAGTCAAGGCTAACCACCCTTGTCTCAAAAGAATAGCAATACCCCCCACCCACCCAAGACAAGAGTTTTCTCTGTGTAGCCCTGGCTGTTCTGGAACTCACTCTGGGTAGAACAGGCTAACTGGAACTCAGACATCTGCCTGCCTCTGCCTCCTGAGTGCTGGGATAGAAGACATGCTCTACCATGCCTGGCTGGAGCAGTCCTTCTAGGACAACAAAAACACCCTATCTCTAGCATGGAGTTGCTCAGTGGTAGAGTGCTGGCATGGCATAGGGCCCACCTATACTACCTGACAAAAACAAACACACCCAACCTAGTAGAAGATCAGGGGCTTGTATCTCATGCCTGTAATCCTGTCACCTAGGAGGCAAAGGCAAGCAGGATATGGAGTTTAAGGTCATCCTTGGCTGCATATTGAATTGGATTTGCGGCCAGCCTGGTTTACAGGAAGTCATGTCTATTTTATTTTATTTTGAGACAGGGTTTCTCTACATATCCCTGGCTGTCCTGGGATTCACTGTGTAGACCAGGCTGGCTTCAGACTCATAGAAATCTGCCTGCCTCTGTCTCTTGAGTGCTGGGACTAAAGGCATGCACCACCACGAGGGGCTTGAACTCTTTTTTGTATGTTTGTTTGTTTGTTCGAGACAGGGTTTCTCTGCATGGTCTTGGCTGTCCTGGAACTCACTCTGTAGACCAGATTGGTTTTGAACTCAGAGATCTGCCTGCCTCTGCTTCCCAAATGCTGGGATTAAGGTCGTGTGCCACCATGCAGGTTTGAATTCTTAATTGATTCTCCTGCTTCCAAATCCTAGGGTTACAGTAGTGTGCCACCATGTCTAGGCTTATGCAGTGCTGGAGATCAAGCTTGGGACTTTATGCACACCACAGAAGCTTTCTATCAACTGAGCTAAAATAATTAGCCCCAACACTGAAAGTTTTTAAACTGTACATTTAAACTGTAGCCAGGAAGGCTGGAGAAATGGCTCAGCAGATGAGAGCACTGGCTGCTCTTCCAGGGGTCCTGAGTTCAATTCCCAGCAACCACATGGTGGCTCATGACTGTCTGTACTGGAATCTGATGCCCTCTTCTGGCATGCAGGCATACATGCAGATAGAGCACCCATACATAAAATAAATAAATAAAATCTTAAACAAACAAACAAACAAACAAACAAACAAAAAAAACCCAAACAACAACAACAACAACAAAACCCTATAAACTGTAGCCAGGAGGAACTGTGGTAACTGGGTGTTGATAACAATGCCCGTGCCCACGCCCTGAAACAGCGCCTTCCCTGCAGTACTGCCAGTCTGTTAGTTGTAGTAGGATCAGGAAAAGGTTCCAACCTTCTCAGTCTTTTTTTGTGGCAGGTCTGGGCTTGAAAGCTACAGCCATGTCCCAGAGGTGAAAGAAGATTTCCCCGGTGGTTCCAGCTGTGAACCCACAGGGACAGGTGACCCAGCAAGCTGAGAGATGGTAGGATGTTTATGAGTGTGGTCCAGTCATTCATTTAACAAATGCTTCCTGCCCACCTACTCCCCTGCACGGCGTGGCCTCGGCCGGCGGATATTGGTCGGCATAGAGCCTGAGACTGCTGACAGGGGCCGTGCTCTGTAGCTTGCTTCAGCAAGAAAGCCTGCCAGGAGGGATTAGCAATGTCTGCCGCCGGCGTGAAATGGGACGGCAGGGAGGCAGATGGAGGAAAAGAGGCCAGACACAGAACAAATGAGGCACAGAAAGGCAGTGACTTTGAAGGGGACATCGGGGCTTCAGGAGCTAAGCTGTGTCTTCCCCAACACCCCTACACTGAAGTCCTGACTCCCAGCACCTCCAAAGGTGACTTTGTTACAAGTAGGCTGTTTTGTTTTGTGTGTGTTTGGTTGATTGGTTTTGGTTTTACCAGACCTGGTTTCTCTGAGTAGCCCTGGCTTTCCTGGAACTCGCTTTGTAGACCAGGCTGGCCTAGGAGAGATCTGCCTGTCTCTGCTTCCTAAGTGCTAGGATTAAAGGCATGTGCCACAGCTGCATAGCTAGGCTTGGTTTTCTTTGAGCCAGGGTTTTTCTATGCAGCCCAAGCTGTCCTAGAACTCACTATGTTGACTATGATGGCCTCAAAGAGATCTACTCATCGCCTTCCAAGTGCTGGAATAAAGGCTTGTACCACCAGCCATAGCTTGTTTGGGCTTTCAGAGCACTCCCTATTTTAAAATGTCTATTATTACATTATTAATATGTGTGTTGCAAAATGTGGTGGTCAGAGGACAAGCCTTGGGAGTCGGTTCTCTCTTGTTAATGATGTGGGTCCTGGGGTCCAAATTCAGATTCTCAGATTTGGCAGCAAGTAGCTTTGCCCACTGAGCCACCTCACCACACCTGTTTATCTTTTTGTTCGTCCAACAGTCTCAGCCTCTTTTAGTGGAGCCACGCACCTTTAATCCTACCACTGGGATTAATGTGCTCTGAGTTCAAGGCCAGCCTGGTCTACAGAGAGAGAGTTCTAGGACAGCCAGGACTACATAGAGAGACCCTCTCTCAAAAAAAAAAAAAAAAAAAGCAAAGAAATAAAGAAAAAAAAAAAAGGAATTCAAAGCCAGTCTCTGCTTTATAGTGAGTTCAAGTCGACTACTTGACCAAAAAAAAAAAGACAAAACAGAGGAGAGGAGAGAAAAAGAGAGAGGAGAGAGACAGAGTCAGACAGATAGACAGAGGGACACAGAGACAAAGAGAAATTGACAGAATAATGAGCTAGGGCTTTGGCTGTGCTTGGTGTCAGCTCCTCTCCTCTGCTGATGTCAAGCCGGTGATCTGCAGGTGACCTCAGCTTCTCACCTGTTACAGTAGGATTCTCAGGAGAGTGGAGGAACAGGATAACTCAGGTGGGGCCCATTGCACACAGTGGTATTTATAAGCATTCAATTCACTTGCTTATTCATCCACTAATTTATTCAATAATAGTTATTGAGTGCCTGCTGTGTACTTCTGCTAATTAGGGTCTCAGAATGGAGTGTAAAAAACTAACTAATAGGCACTTCAAGTTCATTCTTATTTCTATGATTATTGCAAGTCTTTGGCTTCAAGCTGCTCCTGATATGTTGGTGGAATAAAGGTAGCCTTGGTCCTGACCTAGGACCTAGCAGTGAGGCCTGAGGAATGAGAAGGCTCCCAGGCAGTTAGAAGCCGAGGACAGATTTCCTGGGGATGCAGAGGCCTCAGCAGGCCTGTGTTGAGAATCTACTTTGTCTATGTCTATACCACCCTTGTCTGATCTAGGAAGCTAAGCAGGGTTGGGCCTGCTTAGTACTTGGATGTCATGGAAACCTATGAGGAGCTGGAGGGGCTCAGGAGGGAGTGATAGCAGCCTCTCTCTGAGCTCACGGTAAGCAGGTCAGTGGTGTTGAAATGGAGAGGCCACAGATATACCAGACATGGTGACACCTGAGCTACATTTGAAAGATTTGTTAGCCAGCTGCATTACAGTGACCAGCGCTCACACACAGCCTAAAGGGAACACAGGGAGCTCCATGCTGGGAGCAACAGGGTTGCTGTGGTCAAAGCCAGGGGACCGATATGGACAGTCACATCTGTTTTGGAGGCTGCGGTTTCAGGTAGCAGAGAATGGAGATTACCAAATGTGTTGACCAATGAGAGAGAAGTTCATAGGTTCAGTGAATTCACTGGGGTTGGCCTAAAGGCTCAGTGTCACTAGGAAACCAACATTTTCTCACCTCTTTAGGGTGCCCTTGAATATGTTACGTTTCTTCTCCCTTCCCTCTTCCTCCTACCTTTCCTCATATGTGCACACACATGTGTGTTCATGTATGTGTGTGGATGTAAAGGCTAAAGATCAGCAGTATATCCCTTCCTCAGTTGCTCTCCAACTTATTTTTGTTTCTCTGTGTAGCCTTGGCTGTCCTGGAATCTATTTGTAGACTAGGCTGGCATCGAACTCACAGATGCCTCTGCCTCCCTGAGTGCTAGGAGCATAGGTGTGTGCCACCACACCAAGAACATTATTTGTTTTTTCCAGACAAGGTTTCTTTGTGTATTCTTGGCTGTCCTAGAATTAGTTCTGTAGCCCAGGCTGGCCTCAAAGTCACAGAGATCCACCTGTTGGGGTTAAAGGCATGTACTACCACCACCTGGCTTCCGACTTACATCTATCTATTTATTTATATTTTATTCATATGGATGTATTGTCTGCATCTATGTTCATCCACCATGTGCATGCAGTGCCCATGATGGCCTGAAGAGGGCATTGGACACTGTGGAACTGGAGTTGTGAACTGCCTGTGTGTGTGTTAGATTGAACCCAGGTCCTCTGGGAGAGCAGCTCTTAACCTCTGGGCTGTCTCCAGCCCCTCCAACTTATTTTAATACCTGGAGATGGACAACAAGCCTCAGATATCCTTCTATCTCCCCCTCCCAGTGACATGGCTACAGAAGCCTACCACCGTTTCTGCCTCTGTTTTGTTGTTTTGTTTTTAGAGACAGGGTTTCTCTGTGTAGCCCTGGCTGTCCTGGAACTGTAGATCAGGCTGGCCTTGCACTCATAGATCTGCCTGCCTCTGCCTCCTGAGTGCTGGGATTAAAAGTATGCACCAACACCACCCAGCTTCTTTAACTTACTTATTTAAGATTTTTGAGACAGGGTTGCTCTGTGTAGCTTTGGCTGTCCTTGGAACTCACTCTGTTGACCAGGCTGACCTCAAAATCACAGAGATTGACATGCTTCCACCTCCAAAGGCTTGGGTCACCACAGCCCTGCTAAATTAATTATTTTTGTTTGTTTGTTTGTTTGGTTTTTTGTTTTTCAAGGTAGGGTTTCTCTGTGTAGCCTTGGCTGTCCTGGATTCACTTTGAAGAGCAGGCTAGCCTTGAACTCAGAGATCTGTCTGCCTCTTCCTCCCTGAGTGGTGGGATTATAGGCATGAGCCACCATGCAACCTAATTTTATTATTATTATTATTATTATTATTTATTTTTAATGTAGGTGCAAGAGATTGAATTTGGACCCTTATGCTTATTCAGTGAGCATTTTACCAAATAAGCCATCTCTCTGATTCGTTGCCTGCCTTTTATTTTATTTTATTTTTGTGCTGGGTGTGTGGCTCATGCCTTTGATCCAAGCCCTTGGGAGGCAGGGGCAGGCAGATCTCTGTGAGTTTGAGGCTATCCTGGTCTATATGGTGAGTCCAGGACAACCAGGGCTACATAGAAACCTTGTTTTTTTTTAAAAAAATTTTTTTTGATAGTTTTTTGCTCTGTAGCCCAGGCTGGCCTTGAGCTTTGTTTTTTCTGCCTCAGTCTCCTGAGGACCTGAGAGGATAATGTGCACCACCAATTAGTTGGCTAACATTTCTAAAACATTTTTTACATCCATCTTATTTATTTATTGGGGGGGGGAGGGGCAAGAGTGTGTCACACTACCCATGTGGTTGTCAAATGACAGTTTGCAGTTGATTATCTTTCTTTATCACGTAGGCCCTCGGGATCAAACTCAGGTCGTCAGGCTTGGTAGCAAGCGCCTTTATCTGTTGTGCATTTTGTCTGCTGGTTAGGTCTTCTTGAGGATCAAAAACAGCTACCAGCCTGCTTCGGTGGTGCAGGCCTGTAATCTCTGCCCTGGGGGAGGAAGAGGCAGGTGGATCTCTGTGAGTTCAAGGCCAGCCTGGTCTACAAAGCCAGTCCAGGGCAGCCAAGGCCACACAGAGAAACCCTGTCATGAAAAACCAAAAAAGAAAAAAATGAATAAATAAAAGAAGAAACCAAAACAACCACCAAGGGCGGGGATATACTTACATAGATAGCATGCATAAAGCCCTGGCCAGCATGGAACTAACAGCATGGTGGTACACTGTCATCTAAGCACTCTGGAGGTGAAGGAGGGCAACAGGAGCAGGACCAGATCATCTGAGATCATCCTTTCTTACACGTGAGGTCCAGTCTGGGATACACAATGTCCAAGTTTGCTTTCTTTTGTTGTAATAAAGACACATGACCAAAAGTAATTTGGTGAGGAAAAGGTAATACATCTGACAGGTTTCAGCCCATTAATGAAGAAAGCCAAGCAGGAACTCAAGGCAGGAACCTGCAGGCTGGAACTGATGCAGAAACCACAGAGCAATGTTGCTTACTGGCTTGCTCCTCCATGGCTTGCCCAGACTGCCTTTTTTTTTTTTTAATTTTAATTTATTTACATCTACCTTTGTTTAAAGATATATTTATTTACTTTACACATTTGAATGTTCTACCTGCATGTACAGCTACATGCCAGAAATGGGCACCAAATCCCAGTATAGATGGTTGTGAATCACCATGCAGCTGCTGGGAATTGAACTCAGGACCTCTGGAAGAGCAGACGGTGCTCATAACCACTGAGCCATCTCTCCAGCCCCAGACTGCTTTCTTATGTCACTCAGGACCACTGGCCCAGGGTGACACTATCCATAGTGGTTGAATAGATCAATCTCCCCACACACGTGCAGACAGGTCGGTGTAATGGATGGACTTTCTTAGTTGAGGGTCCCTCTTCCTAGAAGACAATAGCTTGTGTCAACTTGGCAAACAAACAAACAAAACCTCACAGGGCACTCTGTGTGTGTGTGCTGTACCAAGAATGTGGAAATCGGACGACAACTTGCCAGACTCAGGGTTTTGCTTTTGTTTCCTATCTTGCGGGTCTCCCTGGAGACTGAACTCGGGTCATCAGATTTGGTGGCAAGCGCCTTTTCCCACTGAGCCAGCTTGCTCTCTTCTCTGGGGACAGGATACTGAGAAGCAGGGGACTTAATGTGGTCATGTTTTAGAAAGATCACTCTGACTGAAATAACAGACACGGTGAGAATCTGGAAGGATGGCTCAGTGGTCCAGAGGGCTGGCTGCTCTTCTAGAGGGCCTGAGTTTGATTCCCAGCACTCATATGGGAGGGATCACCACTGTCTGTAACTCCTGTCCCTGGGGGAACTGATGCCTTTTTCTGGCCTCTGAAGGCATTGCACGCACATGGAAACATAAAAACACTCAGGCAAAATACCCATAAACATACAAAAGAAATGGATGTGGGGCAAATTAGAAGTGGGCCAAAGAGGAGGCAGGAAGGTGGGGGTGAGGCTGGATGGTGGGGGAGGGCCATCAACAGCAGTTTTGGAGAGGGAGAGAGGGATGGCAGGCAGCTGGGAGCAAAGACTTCATGGTCAGCTTTGCAGCCTTGAGGGAGCCTGGGACTAGGGGCTACTTATAGCCTAGATGGTAAACGTTGGAGCCGGGAGAGTTGGGGAACTCAGAGCCCCAAGGACTAACCACCCAGGCTTTGGAGACTGGTGTCCAGGATGCCCCGGGGCAGAATGAGCCCCTGCCCAACACCTTTGGCATTAGAGCTAACCACACCGCTGGTGACCTTGGCAGACAGCTTCTGTGGCGTGGCACTGCTTGGATTAGGAAGTGAGTGGGAGGTGAGGACAAGGAGAGAAGGGTGTGAACAACCCTTTCAAGAAGCCTAGCTTGGGGGAAGGGGAGCAGCAGCAGCTTTAGCTGGAAAGGGAAGCCATAGTGAAAGAGGCTGGAGAGAGGAAGGTGAGAGGGGTTTGGCTGGGGTCCAGACGCAAGGCTGAGGCCGATTTCTGGTTTGAGGGAAAAGAATCTTGCCGAGGTGGATGAGAACAGAGCACTATGAGGTGCCTTGGGAGGGAGGAAAAAGCAGAATATATCCTCTGACTCTTTCTTGGAGGGGCCTTGCCCCTGAGGCTGGTGTTTGCAGGGTGGGTGAGGTACCAGGTGAGGGTCATGGGGGATGGTGAACAGACAGACCTGTTTGGCTGGACAAGGCACAGGTTAGAAAGCCATCCAGGCTGGGCAGGCTTTGCAGGAAGATATTAGGGAACCGTGGAAGTTTATTGAATGGGCGTGGTCCATGATGGAAAGCGGTACTGAAGAAATTGTATCCAGCTATGTGTTCATTATGGGTTGACAGGATCACTGTGGCAGGAATCCGGAATTGTTGTTAAGTCTAAAAGGAAGCTGCAGATTGTCTGATGTCACTGAGAAGGAGCCTCTTGGTCAGAAGTCAGACCCTCTGTGGGTCTGTTAGGCCAGCGGCCATGGCCTTGAGTTGGTGCAGGGTGCGGGGCCTACCTCATGCAGCAGTAAGCCAAAGGCCTGCTGGGGTGCTGTGTGGGTTGCATCTCGGCTCCACAAGGAAACCAGCTTTGAAGGATGTGCTTGCTGCATTCCACCGGAGATGTTATTGGATCCTCTTAATAAATGATGAAGTGAAAGTTATCCCCCTTCAGAAGTGGAGGAGCAAAGGGTGAGAGAGGGCAAGTCGTTTACCTGTGGCTACACAGCAAGCAAGAAGCATAGCTGGAGCCACATTGGAGCTCCCTGGTTGGCTTTGGTCTAGCATGTTCCACTCTGAGAGGTTCTAGGTAGCTCTGGGGTAGGGCTCACTGGTTCGGTGACTCTAAGGTTCGGTGGCTCTCATGGCCCAGGGTAGGCAGGTGGGCAGCAATGGTCAGGTACCCAGTGCAGGAGCTTGGATCCTCAGGGTGCCCGGGTGAAGGTGGGGCTCCTCTGGTCTGGACTGCCACCACCAGAGGGCGCAGCTGTTGCTCAGGTGAGGGGTGAGGGGCGGCCCACTTCTAAAAGCTTCTGGAACCCAGTGGCCTACTGGAGCGGGAAGCTGCCTCTTATGTAGTGTGGGAGGCCCCTGTCGCTTTCCTGTCTGTAAGCCAAGGCCTTTCGGATCCTTCTCTCCTAGCTTCCCACACGCTTGGCTCCAGGTATCAGATTTCTTCAGCCCTGGGGGTCAGGAAGCCTGGGGTCCGACAGCGCTCAGACTTCATAACTGCTTCTGCTTGGCCCAGAGCCTCCGTTAGTCTCTAGGCTGAAGTTGTGCCAAACACTGGATCGCCACCTCTGTCACCTCTGGTTATTATTATTATTGTCGTTGTTATTTGCATGAGTTGGGGTGGCGTGGGTGTTGCTGGAGGGAGCTGTGATCACTAATAGGGCCCTGAGATGGGGAGGAAGCATCCTGGGTTCCCAGCCTGCCAGGAGGCCCCTAGAGGGGCACAGAGGGCTCCGAATTTCTGCCTGAGTAACACTGAAGCAGCCAGGGAAAACTCCCTATGCTCAGACACCTCCCTCTCCACCTCCTGTGAAAGGGGAGCATCTCCCCTCCCCCATTGCTCTACCAGGTTTCTGCCTGGGTCCTGCCACCCTCCTTCCTCCACCCTAGGCCTACCAGCCTGCCTCCCTCCCCAAGTTTAGGCCCTTGGCTGTGGCCACCTAGGGCCTGGCGAGGGTCCCAGGCACCACACCGCAGCAGCCAGCCTCCAGCCTCTGCTCCGGACAGTCCCAGTCTGTCTGGCAGGGCTGGCAGATTAGGGATTGGCTGGAGCTGCCCCCGCCTTTGCGAGGAGGGGAGGCCCGGTGGCTCACCCAAGGTCACCCTTCCTTTTCTTTCCCAGCATCCCTGTCCAACCCTTGTCCCTCTGCCTCACCTTGAAGAGCGAGGAGGCAAGATGCCTAGCAGGTCTAGCACACAGGAGCTCAGCTGAGGGGAAGGGCTGTGGGTTCCTGATATCCGTTGTCTCCTTCAGCAAATGCTGAGTGCCTGCTGTATGCTAGGCTTTAAGAACACAGCAGGGAACACAATGACACAAGCTATCAAGCACGTTTGTGTCTGTGAACTGGGTGGTAAATCAATGAGTTGCCGGAGCAGGCTTTCCTGAGGAGCTGAGGGCCAAGGAGCCTTTCAGCGCCTAGGCGAGGGAGGCAAGCTTCAGGCAGAGACCTGTATGGAGCCAAGAAAGCCCCAGATCCCTCATCTGGAAGATCACAGAGGATAAATGTGGCTGGTTGTGGGCTTGGGCTTGCTGAGAGGCAGCCTGTGCCCTGGCTTGCAGCCCTAAGAAGAAGGCAGGGCGCTGTTGTTCCCTCCCTGTGGGCCAAGAGTAGAAGCTCATCCGTCAAAATGGCGGGAGAGCATTCCCGGGAGACCTGAGCTCTAGCCAGGCTTGCAGGTGGCCTCAGGGAGGTGAGGGACCCGATTCTTGCTGCTCGCTTCTGTGCTTCCTCAGGCTGCCTGAGAGGAGGGGCTGGTCCCTAGCTGCCTGGCTCCCTTATCACATCCCCTATTTCTGGCCACGTGGCACCTCTGAGGGAAGAAGATTCTTCACCTTAGGACTTGGGGAACTAGAGTGGGTGGGACCTGGGGTACGCCTTGACTGGGTTCTGTGGCATAGCCACACCCCACAGCCCCAGGGCCAGCAGGGAGGGGGAGCTGTCTCTTTAAGAGCCTCCAGCCTGCTAGGAGCAGATGGCCAGACCGGCCGGGGCCCCTTGTCCTTTGTGTGCCTTCGCACAAAAGAGGGGGCCAGCTGGGGAGGGGGTGGCTGCAGCAGGTGGGAGGGGCGGGACCTTGCCTCTCCTTGCAGCTTGGGGATGAAATAGATCACTTGGAAGCAGCCCTTCCCTGTACCCTGTGGCCCCCACAGTTGTCCCTAAACTCCTCTGATGCCCCTCCTGTGTTGTGTCTGACCTCCTTGGCTCACTCTGTCAGGGCTTCCAGACAGCTCCCTTACCTCAATAAACAAACAAATAAATAAATGAAGACTAAAGCTTCCCTGCCCCCCTCCCAGAGTAGGATCTTCCTTTGGTGTGTGTCTTGGAGGGTGGAGGGCGGCAGCAGGGTTGGCACCAGGGATAAGTGAGAACGGAATTGGGTCCCAGCGGGTGAGAGAAGTGGCCGTGGGACAGAAGAGAAGCCAGTGGCTTGGGACCCTTGCTAGGCCTCGTGTTGGGGCACCTGGGGCAGCCCTGGAGGAAGGAAACAAGAACTAACCTTGATGCTTGAGGGGTGGGTAAGGCCTTGGCCTAGCATCCTAGGTTCTACTATGGAAGGAAGCAAGTGGAGGATGAGAGATCCAAGAAGCCTTCCCTAATGGGCACCAGAAGCAAGAAAGACGCCATTGTAGGAGAGGGTGGAGTGCCCAGTGGTTGCTAGCTAGGCGAAGGCACAGAAATAGGAACACTCACTAAAAGGTAGAGGTGTTGGGGACAGGTCTGGACCCCTGGCACTCATTTCTAGGGGTCACCGGCAAGTCACTTTGCCTCTTGGAACAGACCCCTTCAGCTCAGATCGCCTCTGGTTCATTCATTCTTTCTTTGTCCCAGATCTCCCCTCCCTGGGGCTTGGTGCCCAGCTCATGATTTAAGGGGAGGAAAAAGGCCCCATAACCCTGGCCCGAGGTGTGGCCAGAGGCAACGTGGCCTCTGACTGGGTGGCCCTATGTGGCTCGACAGCGCTGAAGTCGGGTGAGGTCGTGTTTGACTCTGCTGGCCGCAGGCAAGGAGCCCCCAGGAACAGGATGCCCCAGCCAGGTCGTGGCCTGACCGCAGGACCCGGGCCGGTCAGCCACAGCCAGTGGGTGGGGGCAGGGATCCCCGGTTGGGGCCAGGGCTGCTTCTAAATTTAGGAATCTGATTACAGAGTGGCCAAGGAAGGGAAGGGAGAGGAGGGTGCGAGTGCAGGCTCGGCTCGATCTGGGCATAGCGGGGTGTGCCCTGATAGAGGCGTGTCCAGGAGTCCGGGCTCCCCGTGGGAGGGGCAGCGGGCGGGGGCTTCGGCCTGTGTGAGCTGCAGCACGTGCCCCAGGCGGCGGGGACGGGCACAGGCGCAGCTCGCAGGATTCGAGCTGCTGCCGGTGAGTGCGCTGGCTCTTTGTGTGCCTGGCAGGGTGGCTGGGTCTGGCTTTGAAAGTCTCTGCCCACCCCCTCCCCCAACTCCGTCTGTGCCTCCCAACCCGCTTCCCTGTCTGTCACTCTGCCCGTGCCTGTCCTGGGGGAGGGGGATGCTGCTTCCAGCTGGGGTGACAGTGAACCCAGTGGGGGTCTCACCCCCTTCAGCCCAGACCTGGGCCTATAGCTTCCATGCCCATCCATCAGTCTTTGGTACCACTGTTTTGGGGAGCAGACTGCAGCAGTTGAGAGACACTAGGTGACCCCTGGGGACCCACAGACCCAACAGAAGTCAGGTTCTGGCCCAGTAGCTCTTGGAGAGATTCATCCTGCGCCTGTCCGCCCTCCCATCCGCCTTGGCCCCCAAGGGCGCATGAAAGGGGGGGTCCCCCTGCGGAAGGGGGGGCAGGGAGTTCCTTGGCAGGAAGGGAAATGGAAGGAAAAGCTGGGCTCCACCCGGGCGGGCGGACAGGCAGCCTCGGGGCCCCCGGGGCAGGCCACAGTAACCGGAGCCCACTAGTGTGTGGAACCCGTGTGCTTGTGGGTGAGGTTGACCCCGGGCTTCTCCTGGGGGGCACTGGGGTCTACCCACAGGGGCTGAGTCTGAGAGCTCAGAGACACCAGGGGTGCTCCCTGGGGGGTACGAGTGCCCCATCCTGGTCCTGACCCCACCCCCTGGAGGTCTAGCCCCGGCCCCAGGCCCCGCCCCCCGGGCCCTCCCTCCCACCCCAGGGCCAGATGTTCAGCTGGCGGAGGCATCGGCTGGGGGAGGGGTGCTGAGGCCGCAGCCGGCACTACTTCCCTGCCAGCAGCTTCATTGTGTGCGCGAGGAGCGAGCGGCGGCGGAGAGCGGGCGAGCGAGCGGCGGCAGCGCGAGCGCGGCGAGGCGAGCGAGCGCGCCGGGGAGGGTGCGAGGCGGCGCCCGCGGCTGCGCTCCGCCCGCCTCCCGGCAACTCTGCTCCAGCGCCGCACGCCGTGCGCGTCGTCCCGCCGCCAGGGCCACCTCTGGCTGGCGTGGCTGCCGTGGGGTCTGGTCGGGCAGGGTCCCCTCATTGGGGACCGGGGCATCCTCGGCACAACCGAGGGACGCGGAGTCCGCAGCGGCGGCTACTGCGCGGCAGCCCTCGCCCGCCGAACGGCGTGGGCAGGCGCGCGGCGCGGCTCCGGGGCTCCCCGAGGGCAGCGCGCCCCGACTCTTCCCGGGGGGAGCCCCAACCCTGAGGGGCGTACGGAGCGAGCGTGCCCCCGGCCGCGCCGTCCCCCACGTATCCCCATCCCCACTTCTTCACAAACTTTTCTGCCGTCCTCGCCCGTGGGGGTCGCAGTGAGCGTTAGGGCTGCCCTCCGGGCCCTCGACCTCTCGGACCCTAGCCACGCTGACCTCCCGCCTCTCGTAGCCTCAGTGGCGACCCCTCCAGGCCGGGCCGGGCGCGGCACTCGAGGCAAGCGCGGCAAGCTCCGGCGCTCTCCAAAGGCTCCTGCGCCCCCCGGGGCAGCCGGGCAGGGTAATGCCCTCAGTGATGGAGAAGCCCAGTGCGGGCTCCGGGATCCTGTCCCGAAGTCGGGCCAAGACGGCACCCAACGGCGCACAGCCGCACTCGGAGGATGACAGCAGCGAGGAGGAGCACTCTCACGGTGAGCCCCTGGTGGCCTAGGGTTAAAGGCGCGCTGGTCCGGGGAGGGAACACGGAAGGTGGGGATGGGGAGAGTTGCAAACCACAGATGGTTTTCTGCCGCTCCTGGATTGCAGCCTCTGCCTTCTCATGCTTACTGCTGCCGGCACGGGAAATCTACAAGCCGGGCCCTTGACCACCCACCTTCCTTCTGCCCTCAGTCGCTGAGGGTGCTTAGGGTGCCTCACTGAGATGGATTGGGTCCCTCGTACCTTACAGCCTTGCAGGGGATTGAGGTGTGATTGGATCAGGGGCTGGAAAGACACCTCCATGCGGGGCTGTGAAGCTCGTGGTGGGGAGGAGTCCCAGGTTCCTGGCAAGGCTGTGGTCCAGGTCTAGGGGCAGCCCTCCAAGCTCCCACCCCCAGCCAGAACAAAGCACTTTGCTCTGGCCTGGGCTTTTAAAGTGTCCTCTTAACCTCCCCCTCCCCCCATGGCCATGACTAGGCAGGGTCCCTCTCTCCTAGTCCCCTCTGTCTCAGAGGGTAGCTGGGGGAGGGAGGGCGACCATCAAGGAAGTCTCCTGGGAGGTGGGGCCCCTGAGCGGTCAGGAAGGAGAACTCCAGATGAGCCACTTCTCCCACCATGTCCTTCCCCCCACTTCCCTGGAGTCTTGACTGCCTCCTCTGGCTCCACAGACAGCATGATCCGTGTTGGAACCAATTACCAAGCAGTAATTCCAGAGTGCAAGCCTGGTGAGTGGCAGGACAGACATGGAGGGAGGGGTGGAGGCTGATGGCTTGGCCTGCAGCCCCACCTGGGAACTCTTGGCTGCTTCCTGCTTGAGGGCCAGGCGGTGGGCGGGGTGGGTGGCCCCGTGGCACTGTTACTTTTCCTGCTCTGCTTTCTTGTCTGGGTCTCTGCTCCTCCTTCCCTTCTGGGCCTCACCTTCCAGCTTGACTGTGTTGCTCAGTGGTGTCCTGTTTCTGTGAGTTCCACCAGACTAATTCTGCTCTTCTGCTTTTCAGAGAGCCCTGCGCGCTATAGCAACAAGGAGCTGAAGGGGATGCTGGTGTGGTCCCCCAACCACTGTGTATCAGATGCCAAACGTGAGTGGGGTGGGCCCCAGTCAGGCTCAGTCTTGGGAGCCCGGCTCCAGGTCCTGTCCGCAAGCCAGCTCTTCCTTAGAAGTGGGCTGTTAGTCCCATCTACATGGAAGTCTGTGGTAGGCGCATTGCTATAGCCTAGGAGCCTGAGACCAGCCTGGGCAATATAAAGAAGGCAGCTATAGGCCGACAAGTGGTCCTTGCTTTGGCGGGCATTCCCCTTAGTGACCCCCCTCCTTCCCCTTACAGTTGACAAGTACATTGCCATGGCCAAGGAGAAGCATGGCTACAACATTGAGCAGGTGGGCTGGGGGTCCTGAGGGATGGGAGTGGGACAGGGTAATACAGTACTGGGGTGGCAGAACCTGAGCTGCTTCTGTCCTGGGCCAGGCACTCGGTATGCTTCTGTGGCATAAACATGATGTGGAGAAATCGCTGGCTGACCTCGCCAACTTCACCCCCTTCCCTGATGAGTGGACGGTAGAGGACAAGGTGCTGTTTGAACAGGCCTTTGGATTCCATGGCAAGTGCTTCCAGCGGATCCAGCAGATGGTAAGCTTACGTCCATGGTCCATCTAGTGCTCCTCAGCCCTTCATCAGTCCCAAACAGCTTACCTGGGGCCAGAGTCTCAGGTGGACTCCTATTTCTGGCCTTGCCTCCCCAGCTACCTGACAAGCTGATTCCCAGCCTGGTGAAGTATTACTACTCTTGGAAGAAGACCCGAAGTCGAACTAGTGTGATGGACAGGCAGGCCAGGCGGCTGGGTGGCCGCAAGGACAAAGAAGACAGGTGGGGGTGGGGGCTGCTGGTAGGGGGCAGGGGTCTGACAATAATCTGGGTTGGGCCTTCCCTCATTTTCTCCATGGCCCTGTGTCAGCAGTGATGAACTTGAAGAGGGACGAGGAACTGTGAGTGAGGGAGAACCAGATACTGGAGACCCCAAGCGAGAGGTGAGTTCCCTGGCTGCTCTGCCCTGCCCACTCCTCAGCTTGTCCCCAGACTGCACACAGTATTCTTTCCCTTCAGCCTCTGCCATCTCGACCTCTGAATGCACGGCCTGGTCCTGGGAAGAAGGAGGTCCAGGTGTCTCAGTACCGCCACCACCCGCTTCGAACTCGGAGACGTCCGCCCAAGGGCATGTACCTGAGCCCTGAAGGCCTCACTGCAGTCTCGGGAAGCCCAGACCTCGCTAACCTCACACTCCGAGGTCTCGACTCACAGCTCATCTCTCTTAAGCGCCAGGTGGGGGCCCAAGGAAAGGGGGCCATCAGTTCCTGAGACCTGTGATGAGGCAGCTGAGGTATAAGGGAGATGGTGCAGTGCCAAGCCTGGCTCTGTCCCACTGTCAGGAACGTAGGATAACTTGACATTCTTTTCTGCTTTGTGTGTATGTGTGCGCGTGTGCTCATGCATGCATGCACACACCATGATACTCCTGTGGTTCTCTGTTTACCTTTATATGAGTTCTGGTGATCAGGTTAAGGTCTTTGGGCTTTGTAGCAAGCGCTTTTACCCTGCCAGCTCCCTAGCCTCTTTTTGGAATGGGGAACTAGGTCTCCTGTATCCCAGGATAGTCTCAAATTTGTTCTGTAATAGGATAACTTTGAGATCAAACTCAAGTCAGTGATCAAACTCAGGATCAGGATCAGTGGCAAGAAAGGCCGTGCAAGATGTATGTGTACATAGCGTGCACACGAGCACACGCCCTGTGGTGCCTGTGTGCCTCTCTCCACCTTTACACAGCCTGGTCTGGGGGATAAGTTCAAGTCTTCAGGCTTGTGGTAAGCACCTTTATCTGCCTAACTGTCTCACCCCTTGGCCTAGCAAGCTCCAAGACCTGGTCTTAGTGAAAAAGAAAGCTTGGTGCTGCAGTAAGCGCCTGTAATCCTGACACTTGGGTGGTGGAGGTAGAGAATTAGGAGGTCAAGGCTAGCCTCAGCTTTATAACAAGTTTGAGGTCAGTGGGTCCCTCCAAACAAAACAAAACACCAGTAACTCAAACAAAAAGGCCTGCCAACATAGCCCAGTCACCAGTGTTCTGAGGTTGTAAGGAAGGAATGGCCTGGTGGTGGGAGCCCAGTTCTCTCCTGGGAGAAGGAGGGCCTGGGTGAGGGGGTGGTGCTGGCCTTCGTGGGATGCGGATGTCCCTGCTCTTTTCTCCTTCTTGACCTTTGTAGGTTCAGAGCATGAAGCAGACCAACAGCAGCCTCCGCCAAGCACTGGAGGGCGGCATTGACCCCCTCCGCCCGCCTGAGGTATGGTTGTTCTGTTTATTTGGGGTGCAGAAGGGTTTTCCCCAGAGGCAGGACAACTGGGGAGGGCCAGGGCTCACCTAGGAATCATACATTTTTCTAAAACTTGCAGGGATCGGTTCTATCTTTCCATGCTGTGGGTCTTGGGGATCCAACAAATCATCAGGCTTGGTGGAAGAAGCCTTTACCTGCTAACTAGCTTCCATACACAGTTTTAAAGACTTTTTTTCTGTGTATGAGTGTTTGCCTGTATCTGTGTAAGCGCATATGTGTATCTGCTGCCCGTGGAGGCCAGAAGAGGGCACCAGATACCCGAGGTTGTGAGCCATCTCTCTTTCCCCTCCCTCCCTTTCCATATTTTTAGTATAATGGTTATTTATATTCCTTGCTTCCTGCTTTCCAGGCCAATACCAAGTTCAACTCCCGCTGGACCACAGATGAGCAACTTCTGGCTGTACAAGGTAGGTCAGGCCATGGCTAGTACCAAGAACTCTAGAGACCTCGGTACTCTAGAAACCTCTCTTACCTTTCCAGGAGCTGAAAGTGGAGGGGAAGTAAGTAGTCCGGAGGGGCATTTACAGTCTGCTGCCCTTTTTGACCCTTGCAGCTATTCGTAGATATGGCAAAGACTTTGGGGCTATTGCAGAGGTGATTGGGAACAAGACTTTGACCCAAGTGAAGACCTTCTTTGTGAGCTACCGTCGCCGCTTCAACTTGGAAGAGGTGCTACAAGAATGGGAGGCTGAGCAGGATGGGGCCCCTGCAGCTCCAGTCCCCGTGGAAGAGGCCAGGCGAGGGGCTCCCGTGCCAGCCCCAGCCCTAGAAGAAGATGATGAGGTGAGAAGCAGGGGATGTAGTCTTCAGAGAGGAGAGGCCAGTGTGCAGGAACAGCCTCCTCACTCTTTTCTCTCCCCTCAGGTACAGATTACATCTGTCTCAACATCAGTCCCCCGCCCAGTCCCCCCTGCGCCGCCCCCGCCTCCGCCGCCCACCTCGCTTTCCCAGCCACCTCCACTGCTGAGGCCACCTCTGCCCACAGCTCCCACATTGCTCCGCCAGCCACCTCCCCTGCAGCAGGGACGCTTCCTGCAACCCCGGCTGGCCCCCAACCAGCCCCCACCACCGCTCATCCGCCCTGCCCTGGCTGCCTCTCGCCACAGTGCCCGCCCTGGGCCTCAGCCTCCACCCACCCTGATTGGAGCCCCCTTGGAGCCCCCTGCACCCTCACTTTGAGCCCTGGATCTTCCACTGCCCAGAAGCTCCTGAAGCCTTTGGCTGGATATTGCTGGCATCACTAAGGACAGAAGGGACTAGGGCTCTTGCCAGGTCTTTCAAATACCCAGAGCTGCCAGTTGGCACAGATTGGACCTGTGGGTTCTGCATGTGTTCCTGGCAGCTGAGCTTGTCAACCCCCAGCCAGGGGCTAGAGCTCAGGATCTGCAGGGACTCTGCTTCCTGGCTGTGACTGGAATGGCTGCCTCCTTGCCTGCCTGCCTGCCTAGGGCTTGGCCTCTGGGCCTACCCTTTGTGTGGGGGTAGTGACTTTAGCATGGGGGATGGGGGAGAGGCCAGTTGGGTTTGCTGGCCTCATTCACCTTTCCCTCCTTTTAGCAATAAGTCAGGTGCAGTGGGAGGGTACTGGGGTGGGGACGCCAGAGACCCCGTGGGAAGAATGTCAGAAGCTGTGAGGAGGTCTACTTTGTCCACCCTGAAAAGGCTTGGAGAAAGGAGGGTTGGGGACTTACACAGACATGGGTTTATTTTTCAACATTTTTAAAAAAGAAATAAATGCGACATCTTAAATGTATGAGCCTTTCATGTCTGTGCTGAGGGTGGGAGGGATCTGGCCATCCAGCATTGGCCTCCCCTAGGATCTAGACAGTAACTAGTTCTCTTCTGCAAGGCAGGCAGGCTAGGCCACATCTTGCCCTGCGGGTGGGGGTGTGCTTGTGTGCCTGTGCAAGTGGGGTTGAGTACTGGGTCCCTGCCCAGCAGGGAGAAGGAACAGGAGGCAGTAGCTCAGATTCCAAACATTCTCTTTATTACGTGTTTGATCCAGAGGAGAAACTAAGTGCAGGGTGGGGGAAGAGGGGGCTAGGCAGGGAGGGGCCACCTTGCCTGGGTGTCCCAGCCCCCACCCCATTCGTTGGGAGCCAAGCCATGCCCTCCCGGCCCCCTTGGAGCACCCGGGCTGTTCCATAGGGCAAGAGGGAGGAGGAGGAGGAGCCCTTGGTCTGAGCCATAGCCAGTGGAGCACGGGGCTGGAGGGTTGAGGTTGGCAAGGTTTCTTCCTGGAACCCAAGGACCCAACATGTGGCTGAGTCTGGCCTGGTCTGGGAGCCAGGGTGATAAACGGGTGAGGGTGGGGAGTGACAGGACGACACTGGGGCTAGGGGTGGAGTCATCGTAAGTCAAAACGAAACAAAAAAAAAAAAAAAAGAAAAAAATAAGATAAAATAAAAAAAACCCATCACAAAAAAAAAATATACAACTCAGGTGAGGGCAGGGGCAGCCTCTGTGGGACTCCCCCAATTTCTCAGGAACTGAAACAGCAGAGAAATAAATTAAGGGATGCAGTGGCCACCACCAGCCAAGCGCCTATAGCCACCCATTCACACACTGGCCATGGAGGTTAGCAAGCAGGAGTCACTTTGCCCCACCCTGTGGAGGACAGAGGTTCCTGGCCCTGCCGCCCAATCCAGCCTTCCGCCAGGCAGCCATGGAGGCCCTGGACAGTCTCCTGAGAGGAGGGGCAGCAGCGCCAGGAAGAAAAGGCAAGGCTGAGAGATGAGAACGGTGCCCAGATTAATGCCAAGGAAGGGGAAGCAGTAGGGGGGATGGTGAGGGGCTGTGCTTTCAGACAAAGACACCCAGAACGGAGAAGCCTGTGTCCCTGTTCCCAAGCGGCCCCCTGGAGGCTGAGAATCCATGGCCCAATCCCCTCCCCTCTCCCAGTACTGGGGTCAGCCCCGCCTTCCACCGGAGAGGTGGGAGAAGATGGCACAGACTTCTGAGGAGGGAACAAATGTCCCCACAGCAGCTCATGAAAGGAAATGCCCAGCTCTGGGGAAGGAGGGCAGAGGATATGGTATGGAGGGAGCCAGGGTCCCACCGCCCACCCTCTCCAGGGCTGTGCAGTAACCCCCACCGGGCCCCAGTGTGAAGGCCTGTAGCCCAAGGGCCTGGAGGCAGGGGAAGGCCACCTCTGGTGGGTCGCTTAGAGGGGAAAGAAGTGGGGAGAGGGGAGAAGCCCAAAGTGGGCCTGGCGGAGGGCCTGCCAGGGAACTCCACCACTCTTGCCTGAGAGTGTTCCAGCCCTGAGCCACCCTCCCAGGAACCCCACAGATCCAGTCTTGACTGTCCCAATGGGGCAGGGAGGAAAGGTGGCCGCTGGGATTTTTTTTTTTTCTTTTTTTTTTCTTTTTGGTAATAAAAAATTTCTTAGTTTAGGCGAAATACTCTGTGCAACCGCAGTACCGAGGGGGAGCCCTGCCCCCCCCCACCCCTTCCCCTTCTTTGCCTCCTGTACGGGGAGAGGGGAAGGGGGGGCTTCTGGGCAGGGGTGAATGTGAGAGGGGAAGAACCATTTCCCATCCCCCACAAACATGGAAGAAAAAACTGTAAAGGGCCTGGAAGGGGACAAGTGCCAGCAGGGGAGACACACCAATTCATCCTGCAGTTTCTCCCAGAGGGGGATGCAGGGTTGGCCCAAGCAGCCAAGTCCACTGGTGGGTCTCTGCTGCCCCCCTCCCGACAGCCTGTTAAAGCTTCAGCTCATTGGCTATTTTGGAGGCAATGTTTTTGAAGGCCATGGAGGTGCCCGATATCCGCTTAAACCGAACACCGTTGAGAGACAGCCGGGGCAGTTTGCACACCTCCATCTCCCACTGCACAAAGTTCTCGTGGCCTGGTGTGCCATGCATGCACAGCAGCATGTATCGCTCGTGCAGCTCGCTTTGGCAGCTGTTGGCGTCCAGCACCTTGCGGATCTCCCGCATCATCTCATTGGGCTCCATAGAGCTCGTGGTCTTCATGCTCCATGTGAAGCGCAGGGAACGAGGCTTGGCCTCCCGAAATTCTTCCTTTTCCTTGTCATTGCCTCCACTGCCTACCACGTGAGGTCTGTGAAGAGGGTAGAGGGAGGCATAAAATGGGGGCTGAGATATCCCTCCCATAGGGGAACCACCCTGGCAGACAGACCCTGAGGCCGGAGAGGAAAGCAGGAAAGAGTGCAGCAACGGCTGGAAGAGGGAGCAGTTGGTCCCTTGTCCTGGAGTGACACATGGGATATGGGAGGCCTCTGGCTCTTGTCTCTCAGGATGGAGGGGTGAGAAGAAATCAGCTGGGGTAGGGTGACCGTTCCATGCTGTTACTGGTTCTTTTCTTTAGGGGATCAGGCAGGAAACGAGTGCACTGAGAAGCACCAAGCAGACTGTCCTACATGAGGATAAGGATGAGCAGCAAGGCCAGCAGGGGTGGGAACCTAGAGTGACCCCACCCTGCCAGGGCTCTGGTTCCATAACGCACCATGACCCAAACAGGGCTCAGAACTACTGAAGGTAGGTGTGGGAAAGGGAGATCTTCTGAGGAAAGGGAGCCCCCAAGGAGGAGGCAGGGCAGAATCGCTAGAGAAAGAGCCAGTGGCAAGAGGAAGAGAGCAGGAGGCTGTGGCAAGCCCGGTGTCCTGGGCAGGGCCAGTAGTGCTGGCTCCGGCCCTCTCACCTGAGCGTCTCCACTCGGTCTTTGCTTTCAGGTTCATTCAGGTTCCTCAAAAAACAGAGCGAGGGAGAGTTTAGTCTGGGATCTCTCGCTCCTTCCACCCTGCAGACCCAGGTGAGGTTGGGTCTGGGGACATGCCACCAGTGGGTGGGCAGGACCCAAACCCAAAAGCTACCTGCTAGTCATTTGCAGGCCAACAAGGCTTTGCAGTGCCTCACGTTGGCAGCTTCACTGCCCCTTTCTGACAAGGAATCCCAGCAGGGGGCTGTCCCTCCCCATATTCCCGGAGCTCTGTGCTGGTGGAAGGAGCCCCAGCTCTGGGGGAGGAGGGTGTGGCTGTGCAGGCACATGTACCCAGCACACGGCCTAGCATCAGCTGCTCCCCTTCCAGCCCACAGCCAGGCTCAAGCTCGCTACTAGAATGGGGGCTGGGAGAAATTTTTGTGCCAATGACTGGGATGTCAGAATGAAGATGGAGATAAAGGCCATACTATCTGTCTTGAGAAGATGGAAAGCCTCTTAAGAGGCTCACTGTGTCAAAAGTGTGTTATTAGGCAGACACTTGGGACTGGCGCCTGTGGCCCAGTGGGCAAGGCCACTGTGCTGCTGAGTCCCCTACTGCTGGCTGCCAGGCTGGCTGCTCACAAAGGCAAGGGCTGGGCAGGGCCCTAGGGAGGTGAGAAAGAGGTCTGGCCCCGCTGAGCGGCTTCTCCAGCTCTTGCTAAGAAGATGAGTGCCCAGCGCTGGGATACTGGGGGCTGCAGGGGAGAGGAGGGACAAGAAGGAGGAGAGAGCAGCGGCAGCACATGTAAAAGGAGGAGGAAGACACAAGACACAGATGCCAACAAGCGCACTGTGAGCAGGGCCCGGGTGTGCAAGGGGAGGGGCTCCAGCTGCTCTCTCCAGGCCCCCATGGGGCAGGCCCCCAGCCATGCAGTGAGCTGGGGTAGGGTGGGTGGGTGCGGATATGTCAAGATCCCATCTGGCCCATTTCTCCCTCAGCTGGGGAGCCAATGCACCTGCCAGGCAAATCCAGAGCTCCCAATCTGGCCCTCGGTCTGCAGTTTAGTACCTGGCGTACCTAGGCCTGCAGAGGACATGGCCAGGCTGAACAAGCCAGGCTCTGTCCTAGGAAGGGAGATGCAGGAGCAGGGTGTGGGCCTCCTGCTGTTCCACCAGGGCCTGGCGGCAGAATGACCCCTGCCTGAGAATATCCAGCTCTTGGCTCTTTGGCAGGCTCAGGCGACATCTGGAGGAAACAGCCCAGAGGAGAGCAGCGTGAGCGCCAGATGCTGCACCAGGGTGGGCTGGGTCAGTCTGCAGCATCCACCAGAAGAGGGTGCTGTACTACATCTATGAGGCAAAGGCTTCCGGGGCCTGGAGGAGTCAGACTGGACAAGGGACCCTAATGTCCTGTCATGCCACAGTTCAGGGGAAACAGGTCACAGCCCTGAGGTTCAGCAAGCCCAGGGCAACCCCAAATGAGACACCATTCCAAATGCGCCTTAACCCCATTGAGTTTACTTGTAGCGCATGCACACAACATGGAAAAGGGCCAGAAAGGGAGCCCAATGTGACCCCAAACCTGGGTGGGTATGAGGAGAAAATCTTAAAGGGAGAGTCCCTGAGGTCTCTTCTCTTCTGGGGACATGCATTGGCAGACCAAGAGAGGCCCCTCACTTTCAGAGCCATTCCCTTCGAGGGACCCAAAATGTCCTCTCGGGGGAACATGTATTCCAAGTCCTGCTAGTGTGAAGGGACAGGAAGGTCGGCTTAGGGCTGACGCCCCACCAGAGAAGTCTTCATCCCTTTAAGATAGGACAGAAGGCCCACATATACAAGGTCAGCAGAAAGATAGGATGGAAGCATCAGCCAATGGTGGAGTTAGTGATGGAGGCAGGACAAAGACACACACAGACAGACAGACAGACAGACAGACACACAGAGCGGGCTCAACGCCTACCTTCTGGCAAACCTGAAAGACAGATTTCTAAAAAAAAAACAAACAAAAAAGACAAAATAAAAAAAGAAATAAAAAAATAAAATAAAATAAAAACCCCAATCAAACAAACAAACAAAAAACAAAAAATCAACAAGACGGTATGTGGATAAGCAGGTGGGAGTGGGCTTTTCAGGTTCAAGGGTCTCCCCGGTTTAAGAAGAGCCGCTCAGCGAGACTAGAGTCCTGGACTTCAGGTCTGTTCGCCCTGCAGCCTCACCTGTGTTTGACGGCTTGGATGGGTGAAGGGCCAAGCAGCAAGGGTGGGTAGTTCTGCTCTCAAAAAGCCCCACCTGGTTCTGAACAGTTTAGACTCCAGGGTAGAATGGAGGACCGAGTACCCCAGGAGATCCCAAGCCACCTTAAGCCACTCATCTCTGTGATGAGGGCTTAGGCATGAGAAGCTCATGAAGAGATTCCCCATCTGGGTCTAGGCCAGAAAAGCACTGGCACCCTGGAGCCACAGGAGAGACCACTGTAGCCCTCAGCAGCCATTTCATTTATGGGCTTTGCCCTGGGAAACCCTGGGGCAGAAGAACACAGTTAAGAGCTAGACATAATCTAGCCGGGGAGGGCACACAGGGGAAGGAGGTCAAAGGGGGCAAGAATAGACTAGGAAAATCTTGTCAACCCAGCCTGGCTCATGCCTCATGACTTTGCAGCTGCGTCACCAAATATAAGTTTCCATGGGAACCCAGGAGAGAAGAGGGGGCTTTTATTTTAGCATCTGAGTTCACACTCCCCTAGAGAGGAGGCGGCATCGCCCATCTGCTTGGGGCCATCGAATGAGGGGTGTCTAAGAAGAGCTGGGGAAAGGCCTAAGAGGATGAGTCTAGGTGCCTAAGATGGTGACAACAACACTTTTTTTTTTCCAGTCCTGCTAAGGCCCCAATCCCAGCTCTGTTGTTCCCACCCCAACCACCATGCAAGTAGGAAGTCCTGGCCCCAGCCCCTCTCACCTGCGGACAAACTTGGAAGTGAACTTGCTGAAGATGCTGCCAGAGGCCCCCCGCCGGCCCTGGCTATGGCCAGAGGGAGAGGCTGGGGTCACCCCATAGGGCAGATTCTGCTGGTCCCGCACCTGTCGGAGCTGCCCAGCATGGAAGGTACTTCGACTGGACACACCCCGGGGGAAGTTAGTTCGGTCTGGGGCTCCACCACTGCTGCTGATGTTGTGGGCGGAGGGGGAGGCAACAGGGACACGCTGGGGGGCTGTGCTATGGGAAAAGAGGTAGGGGGTAGAGGCACAAGTCAGGAACAGGGAGTGACCAGTACTGAGCACATGTAGTCCCTGTGATGGGGATGGGGAATGCTAGGGCAGAAGCAGCCATCACAGAGGACACAGAAGGAAGGGACTGACCACTGAGGACAGTAGTGAGATGGTCCAGGGAGAAGGGAGGGGAGACAAGGAGGACCCATGGATGCAAGCAGTATAGGCTGGAAAGAGTTGGCCCTGGACTTACAAGGGGACAGTGAGAACCCACAAGAGCTGACTGTCCCTAAGGAAAACAAAGAAGGTTCAGGACAAAAAGCCTTCCATATGGGGCCTCAGGACAGCTTCCTGTACTCCTGTTCTGAGAGGGCTGGAGGAAAATACTATTGTTTGTGTCCTCTACTTCCTGGTTATAGGGATCAGTTTTACTTGTAGCTAAGATGACAAAAATGAAGCAGGTCCCCCTAGGTGGGAAGAGACTGCAGGCAGGGGTGGGACAGGCCAGGGGACAAGTGCATCAGCTACCCCAGCACACTTGCCTGGGCCGAGGCACCTCACAGTTACTCTCCGTGGGGGGTAACCCAGAGGCCTTGTTGGGGTGTACGGAGGCAGACATGGATTTCTGGTGCTGGCGGGGCCGGGCCGCAGAGACTGCGGCAGAAGCAGAAGCCGTGGAGGCCCGGGACCCTGGCATGGTTAGGCTAGGAGACAAAAGCAGCGGAGAGGCCCGGATTAAGGGTGAGATAAGAGCCTGGGTTAGGAAGCAAGGGCAGGGCCAGGGTCAGAGCTGTAGCCTCAGCAGATGCAGGTCAGGCCCAGGGCGCAGCTCCAGGCCATCGAGCTAAGGACGAGCCACTGGAAGTAGAGGGCAAGGTGAGTAAGCAGCCAGGTAGGCCAGAGCCTGGGAAGAGAAAATCCAAAATGAGGGAAAGCTGACAGGAGGCCACTGTGTTCAGACCACACTGGTCTCCTAGGAAATGTGGGAACAAGGATTTTTCCCTCTACACAAAGGACAGGATGTTGCTAAGGAGAAACTTTCATTATGCTTAAAAGAGGTGGAGCCAGTATTACAACGCACCAAGCAAGGTGGCAGGCAAGGTGGAGAACTGATTCTGAGGCCATGATAAAGCTCTCACTGGGGAGACCTTCAGATGATTACTTTGGGCTCTGTCTTGAACAGGGGCCCCAAACACAACGCCATGTACCTAGATAGATGGCAACTCTAGACTTGGCCGTAACCAAGAAGCAGAAAGTCTGATGAGCTGCTCACTGGTACTCTATGCTTGGCAAATGTCAAGGATCAGAGGAGGACAGGAGGAGGGATGGCATGGAGCGGGGAGGGAGGGTGGATGGCTAGACTGAACAGAGCCAGGACAGGACTCCAGGGACACTGCTCTGGAGAGGCAGGAGACAATGTCACTGACAGGCATCACTGGCCACTCTGAGAGGTGGGCCCCAAGAGCATGGCAGGCAGTCCAGATACTCACCTGTCTTTACCATTCTGGATGGAGGCCTGGCCGAGGCTGGCCCTGTCCAAAAGTGGGGAGTTCCTGCTTCGGTTTGTGCTGGTGGAGAGGACACTGTTCTGTGGGGAACGAAGGGCATGGGCTGTCTCACAGGAGCCAATGTTGTCCAGTCAGGTCCTCCCCAGGACCACTGGATGACCCTGTCCCAAGAACCTCTGTAGCCCACTTTCTATACCAAGCTCAGGTACAGCCAAGGGGCAGGCCTCACTGAGGAAGACCAGAGGACCGGAGGGAGACCAGGGCTAGGGGGTGGTAGCTCATATCTTACTGTGGAGGGTGTAGGAGTGGTCTTCTTCCTCTCCAGGCCAGGCAGAGGGCTGGCAGGCACTTTGGCGGTGCTGCTGGCTTTCCGTCCTGTCTCTTCTTCAGGCCGTTTATTTTCTGCATTGTTACTCTGAGTCTTTTTAGAGTAGGAATTCGAAGTAGGGATGGCAGGGACGGCTATGGGGTGAAATGTAAAATGGATAAGATGGGAAGTCTGCCCGAAGACCCAATGTATCCTTGGCACTTTCTTGCCACTACTGCCCCATTTCAAGGAAGTGGAGGAAATTTATTAACCTGCCCATGGGCACACTATTATGAAGGCGCGGAACCAGAACTGAAATGTAGCCATCACCTAAAGCCCCAGAACCTATGAAGGCTCAGAAGAAAGGTGGCCCTGACCTGTGACTCCCAAGAGCACATACCCTGGTCACTGGAACGTCGCTGCTTGGGGTTGGCAGAGACGCTGCGCTGAACCTTGTGGGATGGAGATGGGGCACTGCTGTTGGTCAGATCAGCTGAAGGCCGGGGCTTCAAAGTGATGGTGTCACCTTCCAGCTGCAAGGCCAGAAAATAAGGCTTCAGAGGAGAGTGTAAGGCCTGAGAAGATACCTACAGACATGCCTGCATGTCTCACCCTGCCCTAACATATTAAGCACACATGAGACTTCGTCTTACAAGACTAATATAGACAGATGCCCTTGATCACACATGCTCTAGCATAGACAGAAACAAACACATCAAAGACAAGCCACCCCAGAAAGTCACCAATTCCTCACATGGTTCATAGCCAGCCAGACAGACAGACAAACACACACACTCTAACACATATTCAGACTAGGAGACTCATCCCTTCCCCTGGAGAAACCAGAGCTCATACCAGGTGCATGGAGATATCTCTAGAACAGGTTACAGTGATAACCAAGATGGACCCTACCACCACCAAGGAAGGAGGCAGATACTTAGAACCCAAACTGGCAAAAGAACAATCATAAATCTACCAGATTCATAGCCAAGACAGACCGGTGGCACAAATAAACATATCTAGATACACAGAGAGTCAATATACCGGGGAAGCTTCCTGTAAACGAGACACAGATACACACAGAAACCTAGAGATGGATATTTCCAGACAGACAGACAGACAAAGGGTATCAGGCCCAACACGGAACGTCCAGTGAGACTATCTCAGCCCTTCCTAATCAACACAATGAGCCAACTCAACTCATCCCTTAGAGGCCAGGGCTGGCTTTTCTCACACCTCCTGCTCATTCACTGATAGCCTTATCCACCATGGCTGAGGCCTCATGTTAATTAAGGAAAGGGCATACAGATTTATGATATGAGCTTCTGTCCTCACCAGGCTAAAGGCTGGTGCCCCTCACAGCATGGGTGGCAGGTCAGGGCATGAGAATGGGAAGCACGCACCTCAGAGCTCTTGTAGCCCAGGAGCAGATAGGTGGCCATCACCTCGTTGTACCTCTGGCCTACCAGCGAGTCCTGGATCTCTTCCCGTGTGTAACCCATTGACACCATCAACTCTGGTGGTTGGGGGAGGGGAGGATAGTTAAGGCTGGTCTCCATCTGTGGGCAGGCTCCAGCTCCCAGCCAGTACAGCCTCACCTGTCCGCCGGGGGTCCTTGTAGTCAGGGAGTGGTTCCACGTAAGGCTTTAGCTCATCGTCCTCGTGCCCCACATTCATCCACCGATCTTTCATAATTTGCTAGGGAACAGAGGGAAGGGCAAAGTGCAGAGGTGGAGGAAACTCAGCATGGGGGTCTCCATGGGAACCCCAGGATTTTTTTTTTTTCTGCCAGCTGGATTCTAGGCTGCTCACCTCTAAAGTGCCTCTCTTACTAGGATTAAGTATGAGAAATTTCTTAAGCAGGTTTTCACAGTCCGTGGACATGTAGAACGGAATACGGTATTTTCCCCTCAGTACCCGCTCCCGTAGCTCCTGTGGTTAGAAAAGTTAAGTTACCCCCAGGCCAAGGGAACAAATCTTACATCTAAGAACCAGATAAGCACACATTGGGAAACAACAGAATGAAGAAGCCTGGGTCACAGCAGCTCACAAGGAGGCAACAAAGCCCTATAAACCACGCACCTGCTCAGAGTGCTTTAGAGGGCTGAATACAGCATCTCTTCGAAGTCAGGATTGAGACTCTAATTCCTATGTGTGAAAGATCCTCTTTTTTGAAGAAAAATTACACTTATTTATTTTGTGGCTGGGATGTGTGCACACCACTGTATGAGTGGAAAAGGACAACTGTGGAGGTCAGGTTCTCTCCCTCTGCAGTGTGGGCCCTGGGGATCAAACTTTATCCACCAAGCTACCTTGCTTGCCCCTTTTTGTTTCTTTTTGAGATCTCCCACTCTCCAGCCCAGGCTGACATGAAACTCTAAATCTTCCTGCCCCAGCCTCTCCACTGCTGGGATTACAGGCATATGCCACTACATCCAGCATGGAAAGCCTTTCTCTGAAGTTCTGGCTAGAGAAAAATGTGGACAAGTAGAAAGTTGAGAGAGTAGAGATAAGACCAGAGGCCAAAAGGAAATGAAAAACAGAAAAAAAATCTAAGCCTGTACTCTACTCCACCTTGAGGTTTTGTCCATCAAAAGGCAGGGATCCGCTGACCAGTGTATAGAGGATGACTCCCAGGCTCCACACATCCACCTCAGGACCATCATATTTTTTACCCTGGAAGAGTTCTGGGGCAGCATAAGGAGGACTGCCACAGAAAGTATCCAGCTTGTTCCCAAAGGTGAATTCGTTGCTAAAGCCAAAGTCTGCAATCTTGATGTTCATATCAGCATCCAGGAGCAGGTTTTCTGCCTGGGAGGTAAGATAGTGAGCATCAGAGCCCCAACTAGAGAACCCTAAGGCACCGACACAGGCAAGATCCAGGGCAATGGGAAAGCCCACAAGAAAGTCATCACTAGTTTCAATGTTTCTCCACCTCCAGGGCAGGGTCAGTCAGCACAGACAGGCTGGACATGAGGAAGGCATGAATCTGGGATCTCTACAAAGCTTCAGAGTAGGCCTAGGTTTTGTGGTCCTGCCTGGAAGTTCTTTTAGCAATGAGGAGACTCACAGGCAGTGCAAATATGAGTACCTTGGTAACAGGTACATGTCTAAAGAGCAACTGTGATATCAGAGTTACATTCACACTCTTTCCTAGGTCAGCCACTAGGCTGCCTGAAGGACCATACCCGACAGCTAGCAAGGGGCAGGGGCAAGGGCAAGGGTAAAGACTCCATGCTTGCTAGTGGGAGCCTAAGTCTGGGCACAAGGCCCTTCCTAAACATTTCCAGGTCATTTAAAAGAAAGAAAGAAAAACAAACAAACAAACAAACAAACAAACCAACCAACCAACCAACCAACCAACCAATGGCTGGAGTTTCTAAAATACTCAGAGCCTGACTGAATGAAGGCAAATACCCAGACCCACAGGAAAGCACAAGAGATACAAACACACCTCACCTTTAGATCTCTATGAACAATGAACTTCTGATGACAGTACTGCACAGCAGACACTATCTAAAAGGAAGGAAGAAAAGTTAGCTTGGGGGGTCTGAGAGTGAACCAAGGGGCTGGCAGAGCTGTCACTGATGACCTATTTTGAAGTTACCACGAAGAGAGACAAGCAGAGCCCGAAGCACCCTCTTCTAAGGCTACCTGCTCAGGCAGCTCCTTTGCTGTACCAGACCCCAAAAGGGCAAGCTGGGCTTACAGCTCAGGATGGAGACAAACCTACCTGGCGGAATTTGGCTCGAGCTTCTTTTTCTTTCATCCTGCCATGGGCCACCAGGTAATCAAATACCTCTCCTGCAAGAGACGAGCCGGTGGAGTAAAGTGGGTGGGATGGGGGTGGGGGTAGGCAGGGACAGGGAGGGGAAGAGACATGGAGGCGGCCAATAATAACAAGCAGCAGCATCAGACTTACCACCACTGGCATACTCCATGACAAGGTAGAGCGTCTTCTCAGTCTCAATCACTTCAAATAACTTTACTGCAAGAGAAGGGCTGTGTTGGGACTCAGGAGGCACAGGTCAAACCCGCTGTATCCAGACATGCTAAGGACCTCTTGAACCATCCAAATTACGTAGGGCAGCCCACAGTGCCAGGGTGTAGCTGAAATGTAAGCTGGGCTTTCAAAAGCAGCCTGACGCCCTAAAGAACAGAATCCACAAGGCAATGTGCTGTGGAGGAGGATGCGTGTGTGGCTATGGGCACGTGGAGCCTTGCTGGGTGGGGAGAGATGACAATGCTTCTCACCTATGTTAGGATGATTCAAAACCTTCATTATTCTTACTTCTCGGAATAGCTAGAAGAGAAAAATACCAGGATTCACTTCATTCCTGCCTGACACACTTACTTCAGGTCCCTCCAAAGCCCTGGTGAGGTTTTCTTTCTTGTTGCTTTTAAAAACAGATCCCCCTTCCAAAGAATCCAAGTCCAAACCCATGAGGAGAGTAGAGGAGAGCAGAGCAGAGAGGGAAGCAGGAGCAGAGCAAGCTCACTGCTCAGCCCATGCCCTCTTCTACACCCATCCATACCTCACCTCAAACATCAGCCAGGTGCCTCTGTAGGAACAGGAAATCTGAGTCTTTGAGTACTCAGCACCTAGCTCCACTGTCAGCTCAGGGTCCAAACCCTTGAACTGGTCTGGTGAACAAAGAGAAGCTCCAAGGGGACACTGTGTCATCCTCTGACATCTAGATGTCAGAGGGCCTGCACTGAGGGAAGGCCCTTCTCTCCTGAGCCTCTGAGATAGTGACAGAAGAAACCACCCCTATATATAGCTGATACCAATTTTAATCAAATCCACCTCCACACACTCACGCTCTCTTTGTGAAACAAAATCAGGGGCTCCCAACTATCCATTTCCATACAGAAGGATGACAGAAAAGAACCTCTTCCCCTGCGGGCACCAGAGAACTAGAGGAGGGGTTTGCAACTTCCCAGGCTCCATCACTTATACAGGGATAGATTAGAACAGGTCTGATGGTTTGTTGGTTGGGTCGGTTGTTTGGAGAGTGCTAGTGGTGGTTCGTTCGTCTGGAGCCCTAATTCAGGATGTAGTTTATAGAACACAGTAAAAACTGCTTTCCCCCTTTAAAAGCATCCCAGAGATTTTCTAGGACAAAAACAAAAGAAACCTGATCCAACATTCCTGCCTCATCAGCACCCAGGCACCTAACAGTTATACTGGTGAAAAAGTAAAGTCTCCTGGCTACCATTTCAGGTGTGACCATTGGGGGCTGACCTGAGATGGTGCCCAGAGCCAGTGGCCACTTTCCAATTCTTCAACATATCCCTTTGGTCTGGAGGGGTTGTCTTTTAGGAGAGTTTGGAGCTTTCTGGGCTTGCCTAGAACCTTCAAGGGTCAATGTCTTCAAAACCTCATAAGTTAAAGAGCACTGCTAAGAAGAAATGGAAACAGAGTGTCTGGCTGGAATGAGATCAGCCTTGCTAACAAAGCATGTAAAACAAGGCTTTTTAAATGGCTGTATTTCTGCATCTTGGGGGTAGAGGCATGAGGAACAGGAGTTCAAGGCTATCCTCAGCTATATAATGAATTAAAGGCCAGCCTGGTCATATATAAGACCTACCCCCTCTTTTCGTCTGGAGCTGGTACCTTCCAATCAATCAGGAAGAAGCAGGAAGAAAAAAGAGGTAGGGAATGAGATGGCTTGGTTGTCAATGAAAATGAACAGAGTAAGCCACACTACTTCAAGGCCTAAGGCCCACCCCATCCTAGCTTTACCTCTGCAGGGCTGGAGCCACTGTAGCAGAGCAGGACTCCTTCTTTTCCTCCATTAAGCTCTGGGCAGGAGGCCCTAGTGATGAGCACATTGCTTCTGTTTTGTAACAGAAACCCTTCAGGGCTAAAAGAAATTGTGAACACCTTGATTCTAGCTGTTAGCATGCCAGGGGAAGTCACTCTATCCACCCTAATTCTGGGAGCAACTCCCTCTGTGTAACAATCCCTAGCTCCCTCATCCTTTCTCCCATCATTGTGGTTATTTCCATGGATATGCCTCTCTAATTTAGACACTGTAATACATTCATGAAAAGAACTCCCTTGGCCATAATAGACAAAGAATCAGGTCTTAGAAAAAGTGAGCAGAGGTCAGCTATAATGGGAAGGCCAAGGGAAATTTGACTAACCTGGGTGGGAGCCGATTTATTCCGCCAGTCTGGAGCTCCCTTCTCCTAAATGCCTTTAGCCCAGGAGAATGGGGGGGGGGCACGGGGAGGGAGCAGAGTGCTTCCAGTCTGTCAAGTCACTTATAAGCTGCTCCCCTTCTACACTCATGCACAGCACACTTTTATATATAGTTTCCTTGGCATAGGGGTCATATCCCTATTTTGGGGCTCTCTTACAACTTAAGGAAGACCCCAGTTAACAAGGGAAGAAAAGTTCAACTTCATCTATGAAAAACTGCTTACTCATAAAATGAGTATTCAGCAAGAGAGACGAGATCAGGGGTAACTAGGGGTGCTTTTAATCTGTGCAGCTTGCCACAGACTTAGAACGAGTCTTCCATATTTTCTCTCTGAAACAGAACTGGCAAAGAATCCAGGGGCAGGTTCTGCTTCCTCATTCCTGAACTTCTAGGGCCACTCCACTGGATCACTCGGTGTCTTGGTGTAGCTGCGTGTACTTCTAGTAATGCTACAGACATGTGCTTCTGCAGAGCTGGACACAGGCCAGGAGATAACATGATCAGGAAGTAGGTTAGACAGGTAGAGCCAAGTGGCTGAAAGACTTTAGAAGAGGCCATGCCTGTTGCCAGGAGGCCTTCTGGGTGGAATTGCCAAAGGAAACCCAAATAGAGCCATAGGGAAGGGGCAGAGGTTTTTTGGACTTGCTCTGTACACCAGCCACCCTTGAGCTTAGAGATAGACCTGCCTCTGCCTTCTGAGTGCTGGGATTAAGGGGCAGTCACCACTACCACCACTTGGCTCAAAGGGACAGATGTTTTAAGGTAGTGGTCTTGTGAGGTCAGCAGGTCATTGATAAAAGAAGGCTTTGAAAGGGATGGGAGGTACTGGGCACTTACTTTCTGAAGGCTGGAGGAATTCAGCTGAGTCTTGTCAATGATCTTCACAGCTACCTGAACACGAGACAAAAAGCCTAAGATCACTTCCTTGGCCAGACTAAGCCAGGACTTGTTGCAACTTTCTCCACTGGATTTCCTACTCCTTTTCATGCTTGGCTCCTAGCATACCTTCAGCATATCTCACTTCTGCAACAAACAAGAAGCTAGCTGTGGGAACAGTCTCAGCACTGCCTGATGGAGTATCAACAGGCCAGGAGCTGCTGCCATGGTCCCAACCCCAATGCTCACCTCTTTCCCCGTCAGGATGTGCCGGGCCAACTTCACCTTGGCAAAGTTACCCTTGCCAATGGTCTTAAGGAGCCGGTAGTTGCCAATATGGGGCTGCTCGTCAGCAGAGGTGGCTGAGTTGCGGCCCCGCAGCATGTTGGACTTACTGCTGGGCTTGGAATCAAGGTGTCCCAAGGTGGGCTGCAGGGTGGAAACAGACATGCCTTTACAGGCTGCCCCCTCCAGTTCTGTACACTCACCTCTGAAAAAACTGTAAGAGGCTGGATGCAGGGGGAGACTCCAAGGGACTGGGAGGCATATAAAGAATCATAAGTCAGGAAGACGAGGGGAAGGAAGGACATCACAGCCAGTCTTCATTGCAAAGGCACACAGTATAAGGTTCAGGGCTAAGATCCTGTACACCCCAAAGCTCAGGACCTCATCAGCACCACCAGACCCTACTAACCCCATTAGTAACCTAGTGGAGCCTCTGCCCCATCATAGCTGGAAGACCTTGTCTTTGACGGTCATGTTCACACTGAGAGAATGCTGCCTTTCAGCTGGAGGAGCACATGGTTCAACCATTTCCAAGTCCTCCTCATCACCCAGTTCTTAGGATCAAACTCTACTATTCATTCTTTATATTTGTTTACTGATGTGCCCAGTATAGTAGAAGCCCATGAAGACAGCCTATAATAGCCTTTACTGACACATCACATCGCAACACCTGACAGACTGAACTGTAGTCAGTGCTCAGTGAATCACTGTCGCACGAATGAATTCAACAACTGGGCAGCCTGCCCTGCCCTGCTATCTTGTACTCAATGGTGCAATGGAGAGAAGAAGCAGCAGTTACATAGATTCAGCACAGGTTGTTTGGGCTGAACACAAAGTGCATAGTTCTGATGAAAATAGGTATGAAGACTTCCTTGTGCGTTAGCAGTCACAGAAGCATAACCCTCAATGCTAGAGGGGAAACAATTTAAATGTCTACCAGCTGATGTGGCCCAACAACACAATAAAATAAGAGTTGATCATAAGAAAGGAAGCACTGATACATGCTGCTCCAAAGAACCCTGAAGAGACAAAGAAGCTGGCCACAAGGACCATCTTATCTGACTCTTTGGCTGTCCAGAACTCACAACTGAGAGAGGCAGATGCAGATTCCTGGTTATTTAGAGGGTGGTGGGAAGTAAAGGGCGTGGGGTTTCTTTTGGGGAATGAAAATGGTTTGAAACCAAATGACACAAAACTGAATTTACTAAAAGCCACTCATCTGTACTTCTAATGGGTAGTTGGTATGGTATGTGAATTATACTCCAACATCAAAGGGAGTCTGTTTCACCATGCTTTGAGTCCTGATTCACCTCTCAGAGAGCACATCTGAGCCAGAAGCATGCAGAGCTATCTTGGAGTCTTCAAGGAGACAGTGTGGAGGAGAGCAGGATGACGGGAGATGGCGGCCCAGTTTCTTCCCTTCACTGGCCCTCCTCACTCTCAAGAAGGCCTTTACAAGCCACAGATTAAATGCATGATTTCTTCAACCCAGGGAGCTGTCTGGGGTCGCTTGGCAAGAAGTGTGTGCATAATTCCCTCTTCTCTAATGTGACAATTCAGGACCATTGTGCAGTAGCTCTGAGCTCCTTTTCCTGAATTGCTAACTCAGACCTCAGAAGTCCTGGCACATGGACAACTGTGAAGGCCAGCTTGACACTTAAGGGAATGTCATCTCTGTTACAATTCCTCACCATTTCCCAAGTCCCACTGTTGCCAATCTGTATCTCTCCACAGCAGAGGCTACACAAATAGATTTTTTTCAAGTTTCTGTTTCTTGCCTTCTCCAAGGAACTCTGTAGCTCACCCTTGCAAAGAAGGCAGTTCTAAGCCTAGCTGTCTGGCAGGTCAGTCACCTGAGTGATATTCATAGTTCTCAAAAGCCTAGTTTCTAATGTCTCCCCTTCTCAGCTCCATCCCCTCTGACAAAGTGCCACTCAGGGTTCTTCTCCCTGCCTCCAGGGCATCAGCAACTGGGAAACCTATCTTCTACCTCAACTGCTAAGTAAGATCTCACACATACTAGGCAAGTGTTCTACCAATCTAACACCAGACCCTTTCCTTGACAACTTTAAAAAAAAAAAAAGTGTGTGTGTGTGTGTGCCTGAGTGTATGAGTTCGAACCACATATGTTGATAAGCCCACTGCAGACAGAAGAGGTCACTGGATCCTCTGGAACTAGAGTTACAGGCAGATGAAAACCACTATTTTGGTGCTGGGACTGGAGCTAGCAGGTCCAGTTTCTTCCCCTCAGAGCCCCTTCTGACTCTGAGGGAAGCCTTCAAAAGCCACAGAGAAAAGGCATGACTTACCCAGGTTGAAGTAAGAACCAAAGACAGCAGGAGCTTATTAGGACTGAAGCTGGAAGACCTGAAATTCTCATTCTAAATAGATGTGAAGAGCTGGGCCCTTCGTAGCTCTGAAGCACAAGCTAGAACCTTATGTACGCCAGACAACCCCCAGCATAAAGGCCAACATGGGTTATCTTGGGTGGTTCTCTTCACACAAGCTCCAGCTCTAGCCAGCCTGTGCTCTACCCTTCTGGCCCCTTGGTGTTTCTGGGCTGGTCTGTGTGAGAACGGCAGCATTTCCCCTGGACTCAGCTGTGTGCTCTTCTTCAAGCAGGAGCACACAAGACTGCCATGTGCCTGCTTCCTTATGGATTAGGATTAGCAATGCAGATACTAGACACAAACTGCCAGAGTTCAGATCCTAACTGCCATTCAGCCCAGGTTAACTTTCTTACTATCAACATTTTCCTGAAAGGGGAAGAAGAGAACCACCCAAGAGGCCCTGTGTTGGCATTCATGCTAGGGATTGTCTGGTGTACAAAACAAGGTCAAGTCCTAGCTCCTCACCTACTAACTTTAGTTTCCTTATCTGTAAAGCGGCAATAAAACACTTCCTAGTTTTCAATGGCAGATGAGAAAACATATGTCTCTCTATGCTAACTGAAGAGCAACCAACAGGCAACCTAGGTTACAGAGCAAGTTCCAGGCCACATTAGACTATCTGATGAGACCATGGTTTTTGGTTTTTTAAAGCAATTATGTCTCTAAATACTATTGTCAAGTTCCTCCTGTCATTAACCTTTTGTACCCTTAGCTGAGTCTGCTAAGCCAACAGAGATGTTTAAGAGTGACAAGGGTCCAAGCTAAGGCCCCTGCTAATCCCAGAACTGGTGAAATGCAAGCTGAGCCCTTTGTTAACTATCACTGGCTTTGTAGCTTAAGAGGAAAGAAGAGATGCCAGGCACCCAGGTGGGATAAATGTGAAAAGCTGGTACCCAGCACAGTGTATAGGATCCAAGGAAGTAACCACCTGCTCTGTTGTCTGCTCCTTGGTTCCTTGTTCCAGTCATCAAACCCCTCTTCAGTTCTGAGCCATCCAACTCTTAGGACTCAAACCAGTATTTCTCTGACCTCCACTATTTCTTCATGACACAAGATACTTTCTATAGCAGAGAAATGGGGACAGGGTGAGGAGGACCCATTGGGAAAGAGCATGATAAGCCATTAGAAAGTAAAACTTTCTATAGACAATGCTTCTTAAAATAAATGAGGTAATTCCCTCAAGTCCCTCCTCTTCTCCCTCCTGCTGCCGTTCTGAGGTGAGACAGTGGGAAGGCCATTATGAGAGAGAATTCCTCTCCTGTGGTTCAGACCAGGCCCATTCATCCTGGTCTGAACCTGTGGTGGGGTGAGACCTAGCTGTTCTTCTGGACAACAAAGCAAGATCTGGCTAAGTCCTGCTTCTCACCTCACACCCAGCCTCCCTGTTGAGAGCAGACAAACTACACCAGGGCTCTGACCCATCCTATATCCTAGGCAGGCCCCTAGCCTCTACAGTGAAAGAAGCCCTGTGGCTCTCAAGTGGCCTTCAGAGTTTCTAAGCAGCCCTGGTCTAGAAAGAAGGTCAAAACAGATCTGGGGTTAAGGATGGACAGATGGTACAGTCTTACACCCACTGGACTCTTAGAGACTTTCAGACTGAGAGCTCAGAACCTGGCCTTGGCATGTTGCCAGGCTTACCGGAAAATAGCCTCCAACCCAGAGACCGGGTGCTGACTCAGGCAGGACAGGGGCCCCTGCCCTAATATTGGAGGCTCCCACCAACTACTTTCCTCTTGAAAAGCCATGCTTCGGGGGCTCAGCACATAGGGCTGGCCCTCAAGTGTACTGTGGCTTCTGCATGCTGAGGAGGGCCAGATTGGAGGGGGGCCAGGCAGACACTTCCTGGCCAAACACAAAGTAAGCTCAAGTGAAGTGGAGTAAAGAAAGGCATTCTTAGGCAGCTGCCCTAGGTCGCAGGTGAACTCCCACTGTGACACCGTATCTGTCCCTTTTCCTTTCTTCCTTCAACATCTGGATGCCTTTCCTGAGAATCTGACTACTTGGTGCTACTGCCCAACTCCACTGAACAACTCTTGCAAGATTTTGTTTGAAGTAGAAGGGAGAAAAAAAGAACAGGGCAGTCCAAGGGGCAAAATGGGGAAAACATACCCGGCCGGAGAAAGGGACAAGGACTACCAGCAACTTCCATTCAGCAGAACCTGTCAGGCAGCGAGGGCAAAGTACAGAGGCCGGGAAGAGCCAGGCCCAGGGCGGGGGCTGCCGGCTCAGCCAGCCACCCTTACTCAGCCGGCACAGGCCAGGTGACACCTTCCACCACCTCCTCAGTGAAAAGCGAAGCAGCCAGGCTGAGCGGTTCCTGCCTGGGAACCTAGGTTGTGTTGCAACCGAAACCAGCACTAGCAGAAAGCGAGAGACTGGATTTGGCAAAGAGAGCTTCAGGGACAAAGCCTATGGCTTGGTCAGGCTGAGTGGTCAGAAAAAGTGTACAGTCTAGAATGGTATATCAGAAGCTAGGTGGGAGGAGAGGGGCAGGAAGAGATGGGCAGGAAGGGAGACCAAGAGGCGGGTTTAGAACAACTTCCTTCTCCCTTCCCCCTCCCTCCGTCCCCGGAAGTGGGCTGCCCCACCCTCCCCAAGGTGCTCTGCTGTAACAGCTGGAGAGAGTGAAGAGCAGACTTCAGACTGAGCTGTTATAAAGCCCTTATCTCAGCTGCTGCAACAGGTGAAACCTGGGTAGGGGCAGATCAACAAGGCCTCTAACATGGCGTAGACTGTAGCACTCAGATGTGCTAGTAACTCAGGGCGGTAGCCATACCAGAGATCAGCAAAGCTTCCCCAGTACCAAAGCAGGGTGAGTGCAGACACCAGTAAACCCACAGTGGCAATGGGACCTCCTACTTCCTCAAACTCAACACTCAACCTTAGAAAATGCATGCTGTACAAAGACCCCAAACATTTCAGTGTAACTTCAGGCTGGGGAACATATAAAACCCCCTGAGGGTAGAAAAGCTCAAAGTAAGAGAAAGAATTATCATATGACAGAGAATTAAAGTCTTCTCTCTACCTTCTGCTCAAAGGCTGGGAACAATCTAACTGTCCCTCTTCTTTCTAGCCCTGCTTCTGCAGATCTGTCCATAGGGTCCCCTGTTCACCTCAAGTGCCAAACAACAAGGTCCCTATGATCAGACTTGGAGTGATTTGGGGGCCAATCTCTCATTCCTGCCATTGACAGATCACTTGTGTCATGCCTGCAGCTTCTTTGGTGCTCAAACCTCTTTGCTGCTCACTCCAGCACTCTAGGTTAGGGTCGTTCCCATTAACAGTTCTGTAAGCACCTCATTTTGGTTATCCACCAATCCTTCCAAGAACATCCAAGGCTTCCTCTGTATCGTCCCAGCATCTAAGCACATATACCTCTGGGAAACCATCCCACTCAAGAAGAGCAGAAATGTCTGCCATACATGGAGCCTCCTTTTCCATCAAGAAACTGATACAGGTTACAAGACATGCCCAGGGTACCCCAAACTCTCAGTGCAGAATTGGTACAGCCCAAGGGCATTTCCCCCTCTTACTACAGCAGCACTCACTGTTCAAGCCAGACTCCTTTCCTAGTCTTGCCTTAACCTTTCTTGATGAAGGTTCGCTCTCATTTCCCAACCCCTCAAAAAGGTGAACCCGACCCCTCTCCTCCACAGACAGCAGGAGGGGGAGAGAGGCTCTGGGACAGACAGTATAGGGAAAACAGGAAGGCCAGGTTTCACTGAGGTCAGGGGTGAGGACTGCTGGAGGGGCTGTCAGGTAACAGTCCTTCTCTTTTCACCCTGCTCAGGAGTCCCTGGTCTCAGGAAAGAGAGTTGGCATGGATCCTAGACTCAGGCTTTCCCTTTCTAGGACCACCTGCCTTTTCACCCACTGGCAGACTCAAAAGCCAGAGTGATAACAAACAGCTTCGTTTTCCCTGTCCCTGGGCTTTGCAATGTGACAGAATTTGTGTGGGAAACTGGGGTTTTATCAACTGAAGAAAGAAGCACCAAGCACTGACCTTACAAGAGAGCAGCTAGGGAGAAATGGGATAGGAGTCAGATGAAGTTACAGGGCTAGAACAAGTCCCCAGGCTTTTAGCCCTCCCTCGTGCCATTCGTTAGCTTGCCTGGCATCCTCTGAGCTCCAGCAACTGTCATTCTCAACTGCCAATAGTCCATATACCAGGAGCATTCTGGGTAGAAGAGAACATGAAAACTGTGCTCTGCACTTATTAGCAGGGAGGATCCCCCCTTGCCACACACGTACGCACACACACACAAAACTCCTTGAGATACCTTAACTTGGAGAATATGCACATTCCCTAACATTCTGTTGTAATAAGGCTTCAAAGGGCTGCTTGCTTTCTCCAACGAAGGTAGATGACTCCTGGATTATGAATACTAGCAGATCAGGCAAATGAAGCTATCAATGTAGCTTACTATTCAGTAGTTTTTGTGCTACAACCCTCATTCCACAGCAGAGAGAACCAGCACGGCAGCCTAGCAGTGAGAGGTGCCTGCAGGCCACAAAGCCTCACAGCAGCAGTCAGAGCCTGCCTGAGCAGAGTAGGCATCACGAAGTGAGCTGAGCTCACTCACCCCTTTTGTGTCTGGAGGAACCTCTGGTCTCCAGGGCCACTAGAGATACTGAACTCCTCTCAGAGCACGGAGGATTCTACTATATACCCAGAACAGCCAAAAATTTCTAGTCCCACCTCATCCTTGAATCTGCTCATTTGTCTCTTGAGCTACTGGTGCTCAGCAAGCTGTTGTCAAACATCAACCTAAGTAGCTAAGGCCACTTGCAAAGTCCACTGAACTTGGGCGCCTGTCTTCTTCAAGTGAACTGTGCACCTAGTCTCTGCCTACCTTATATAGGGAAGGCATGATAACAGGTAGAGCTCAGGAGCAAACCACGTCTCTGCTACCTTCTAGCTGACTATGCCAGAGCAGGGTTATATGACTCCTCTAAACTGGAACCTAAGGATGAGAAGAATGCCCATTTCACATGCTCAGAGAATATACATCCTTACCGCAGTACCTGATGTTCAGAAATGACTTGCTAATGTTTTTGGTTATCTCTTTTCACTACTGTTTCCCACTCACAGGCCCTGAGGAGACCTATAATCTCTATGAACTCGACTACAAATACCAGTGTAGCTGAGTTGATTCTCACAACCCTGAAATTCCTTCTAGAACAAGGAAAAGTCAAATTCCTGCTATAGTGACACGACCAAGCAGAAGACTATTTCTTTACATGAAGCTGCTTTCCAAGAGGCATATAAAAGAGAAAGTACCATGCTGCTACCAACTGTGTAGCACAAAGGAAGATAAAGGTGGTCCCGCCAGGGTTCTTCCCTTCTTGTTAGTGCCTTAACTCCTTCCTTCCAGAAAGGGTCACAAAACAGCCAACATACCAGTACCACATGGTGCCAAGGGCTGGGGGAAGCTTGCACTGCCAGCCTTGCACTTCATTTGGCTCCTCCCGTACCAGTGGGTTACTGTAACCATGGAGACCAGTGAGTTCCTCCATATCACAGGAGAGCCAGGCTGCCAGCAGCCTAGGCTTTGGAGGATGGGAGTGGGGGTGAGACAGGAGGCAGCTGGCAGCATAAAGGACTGACTCACTTGACGGGAACTGTAGAAGTAGATGGATACTACCAGTGCAGCTGAGGGCCAGGGCCTCCTCTTAGGCCCACCTCCTTTTCTTTGAACCGTAGTTTGTTTCTGGTATATTCTCTGGACTCTGGGCTTCCATTGCTAGTTCCACTGCTATGTACTGGGCAGCTGCTACTGCAGTGAGACCTGCAGTGGGATCCTCATTCTACCACCAGTCTCATACTCTCCTCATTCTACCAGCAGTCTCATACGAAACAGGACAGAACTTCACAGGCATACACACACTACAGGGAAGTGCTCCATCTAGTATACAGCACCTTTCTTTAAGCACTCCAGAACAGAGCTTTGTTCCCCTGTTAATTTCAAATTCAGATACCTTCACAGCTAGGAGCCATCCCTTCTCTGGACTTTACAGTACATGACTTATTTGTATTATTCATTTGCTCTTGTGTTCCCAATAGCTTAACTCCCTTCAAGCTCTGCAAAGTCACAGAGTGTCTTGCTCACTATCATATCCCTTCAGTGTCCAACAGTGCCCACACCTAACTCATTCATGTTAAAGTACTTGTAGAATATAGTAGGTACAGATACTTGATCCTTACAAGTTGGCCTCCCCTTATCCCTAGGGGATAAAACAAGGGAAGAGGAAGGTCAGAACTTCTTACTAGAAAAGCCATTTCCTCCCTTTCAAAACATTTGGTTACGTTAGTACCTGTCACGAGGAGGGATTTGGGTTTGTCTTATTTGTGGCTCAGAATACTCAGCATAGTATTCAATAAAGTAGTAAACAACTGTGAAGAGTTGGGGGCTGGAGAGATGGCCTGGCAGATAAGAGTACTGGCTGAGTGGTGGTGGGGGTGCATGCCTTTAATACCACCACTCTACGGAGGGAGTTCCAGGACAGCCACGATTATACAGAGAAAGCCTGTCTTGAAGGAAAAAAAAAAACAAAACCAAACCAAAGAGCACTTGCTGCTCTTGTGGAGGATCCAGGCTTGGTTCTCAGCACTCACATCAGACTGTCCACAATTGCCTGCAACTCCAGTTTTGGGGATCTCGTGTCCTCTCCTGAACTTCTTGTGCACCTGCACACATATGGTGCACATACAGACATGCAGAGACACATAGCCATAAAACAAAACAAAAAAAGAACCAGCCAGGTGTGGTGGCATATGTCTTTAATTAATCCTAGCACTTGGGTAACTCAAGACTCTGATTTCAAAGCTACCCTAGGCTACATATGGCATTCAAGTCCAATCAGTGCTACATAAAAAGACCCTGTCTCAAGAATGAAGAAGAGGACGGGAGAAAAAAAAAAGAAAAGAAAGGAAATGTGTTGGAGGGGGATAGGGATGTAGCTCTGATGATAGAATGCTTGCTTGCCTAGAATACACAAAGGCCCTGCATTCCAACGAAAGCACAGTATAAAACTGGGCATAGTGTCTCAGGTAATCCCTAGCGCTTAGGAGGCAGAGGTGGAAGCACCAGAAGTTCAAGAGTATTTTCTACTACATAGAAAATCCAAGAAGACCAGCTGGCCTAGATGAGATCTTGTCTGAAAGAAAAAGAAAGAAAGAACATGTGTTGGGGAGTTGAGTGTAATAATATACACTTGTAATTCCAGAACTCAGAGAGAGAGGCAAGAGGACTACCATGAGTTCCAGGCTAGCTTGGACTACAGTGAACTCTAGGATAGCCTAGTTTCTCCAGCAAGACCTTGTCCTAAGAACAACAAAACAGCAACAACAGAGTAAGGGTGGTGTTGAGGCTCAGAAGATCAAAGCACTTGTTGCCCAAGCCCTAACTATGAGCACCATCCTCCAAAACCCATGCAGATGCCAGGTGTGGTAGTGTGAATCTATATTCACTAATATTCCTATAGAGAGATGTAAGGCAGAGACAGGAAAACTGCCAGGGAACCTTATGAGCTAGCTAGCCTGGTGCCTGTTTCACAGAAGAAACAATTAGGTGCTTGTCTAGCATGCACAAAGGCCCTGGGTTCAACACTAGCACTGTATAAGCCGTGTATAAAAGCAGACACCAATAATCCTCAGAAAGTAGACGCAGACTCCGAGTTCAAGGTAATTTCCTGTCTACAGAGCAAGTTCAAGGTCAACCTAGAGGTCTTGACTCAAAAAAGGGGAAGAGTTGGTGTGTCTTCAGATCAGATCAATGTTGTCAACATCCAAGTAGGCTCTTGCCCACCAGGGGGTGGAAGGCAGCCAGTCACTAACAGAAACTGGAGATCAGACAGCCAGGGATCACGAAGGAGGCATATCCCATCTGCTCTTTGGCTCCCTGTTTCCTCAAAGGGGGAATCCTGGCCTCCTATGTCAATTAAGGCCTCCCACTTTAGACAGCTCTTCTCTTTGCCTCTCTACATTCAATCCCTCCTGTTTTGCTAGGAAAAAAGCATATGTTGCAGAGCGAATACAATTCAATTTGAATCATTTAAAAAGTCACTGATCAGGGAAGCGACTACTTGTATAAAGATTGCAGGAGACATTAGTATCTACTACACTGAGAATATTGCTGTAGTATGTCCTGCTTGAACCAGGCCTGGTTGGTTACATGGTCCTGTCAACTCTAGGGTGCTTCTAAAATATACTGTCCCACTACATATAGCAACATTCTCACCCTGCTCTTCCCCAAAATGCCTCCTGCTACACTGAGGCAAGCAGGAACTAAACACAGCAGCAGCGGGGAGCTCAGTGACTCACCCAGCACATCATCTTCTCCCAGAATCTCCCAGACTTTTCCTGGGGCTTTGCCAAAGCAAAGCAACAAAGAAGCATGAGAGTTTAAAAAAAAAAAAAAAAACGCTTAGCATTTATGCAACAGTCTTCCTACCTGATGCAGACTTAACCCTTTGCTCCTGCCCTGCCTGGCATCCTTATGGTAGTTTCATGTCTAGGAATACAGCCAGCCCCAGGCTAGGAAGCAGGCTTCCAGGTCCTACCCAGTTCCAGCAGCTGCTAGAAAGTGCTGAACAAGAATCATGTCTCTTTTCCAATTCACCTTTTCCTGCAAGAATAAAAACCACTGCCTCCTACCCCTGCAAGTTCAAAGAGGGAGCTGAAGGAGGAAGAAACAGGAAAAATACCAGGGCTGTTCACCACCCCAGAAGTCACTGTGGTCAGAGGTCAGCCTGAGAAGGAGAAAGGTTTCAAAAACCACCCAAGGCTGTCAACAATCCCAGTGTCACAACTGCCTCCATCAGACCAGACTTTCCATAGTGTGGCTATTCCCTTGAATTGACTGTTAAAACATTCAACTGACTGCTCTTTCCAGAAGCCAAGTTCCCTTGCCATATTGGCAGAAATGCTGCATGCCCATCTTCTCCTGTGGATAGTCAATTTGAGAGAGGGCCTGAATCATGGAAGGGTGTCTGCTTGACCACAGAGTAAATCCACTGCGTTGGAGATCCTGGGCATTCCTGTGACTCAGGGCCAGGCCAGTTCAGTCTCTAGCAAGCACTCTGTGCGGAAGAACATCTTTTCTTCTTTGTTGTTTGGCATCTGGGACAACTTTATATGTGAGCTAGCTGTTGGGACTATTGACCGAAGAGAACACTCAGGCAAGCACAATCAGCTGCAGTTGTGTTCCTCCAGAAATGCCCCACCTGCCACAAGCTCCATTCTAGACGCTAGGGTGGGGTTTTGGGGGGAGCTCAGTGGTGTTGTGCTAGCTCTACCATAAGCCAGACACCAGGTCCCTGTCCAGCACTTCTAAAGTTTCCTTCTGAGAAACCTTACAAATGGTAGGTATGCCCATGAACAACCCCATTGCACTGGTCCAGCTTGGGAATATATCTCTGCTCTCTGGGCATCATAAACATGGAGCACCCTAATCTTGCAAATATTGGTACAGTGTGACACAGAGGGCTTGAATAAGGATCCTTCAAAAACTCTTGGCATGGCTGGAGCTTGCAGTGGAACAGGAGAAACAGTCTGAGGAGACAGGAACCCAGATGGAAACTAGCATTTTGAATGTCTGCTGCCTTACAGGAGAGAAGAGCTATTGCAAGAGGAACAGGGAAGAAAATTTCCAGCTGGAGGGAAGAAAGTGAGCCTATCATAGTGTCCTAACACATCTGGGGCCAATATTCTTTGGAGCTGCCTTCCCTTTAGCACAAACAAAACAGGGGGATGTGCCAATCTGGCATCCTGGGCTGAAGAAAGACATTGCTGTATCCTGTTACTAAGCAGCCATGGATGGAACAGGGATCTTAGAGAGGCTGGTTGTCAGCAGTTAGGTGAAGACTGGAAAAGCCCAAGCTTCCCAGTGAGACCCAGGCCCTCAGCTTAACATGTAGGCCTGGAGACAGAGGTGGCCGAGGGGTGGGCAACTGTTCAATTACTGACAACAATGGCCACTCTGCTTCTGGAAAGGAAGCTGTGTGCTTTCAGCCCAGGAGAACGGTGTACAAAGTAGATCAGTCCTCTTTTACTGAATGTGTCTTCTTACAAGTAGTCTTTCTGTCAGATTCTTTTCAGAGCCCTAGGAAGAGAATATGACTGTTCCAGCTTCTAAGAGAAGTGAATGACACAGAGAAAAGCCAGCTCAGCCCTGGTAACAACAACCCAGCTCTGGACATTCTGGCCTCTGACAGGAGCCTCCTCATGACCACTGGGTGTGCATTAGTCTGTGTGCTAGGGAGAAGGGACCACTGTGGGGTCTTGTTAGATGGACTGTTAAACAGACTGATAAGGGGACGCTGGTTTACTTTGAAGGAGGCAGGCAGCCAACTTGGTAGCTGCCCATCTCTGAATTTATTGAGAGGGCAGGGAAGAAAAGAGTGCCAAGACAGGAAAGTGAATGCCAACCCCCAACATATTCTAAAAGGAAGTTCTAATTGGCAATAAGCATGGAAAAACCTACCTGGAATTACAATCAAGCTGGGCAAAAGGACACTACTATGTCCATCCTACTCTTCTACCCAGTCCATGCTAACCACCAAAGACAAAGAGCCTGGCAAGAATAAAGAAGCTTATGGACAAAAGTCTTGAAAACAGTAAAATCAGAAATTATTAAATACCCAACTCTACCCTAAGCTCTCTGAATAATCCTTGCCTGTACTAAATGCTCATGATCCAATAGCAATCATTACCATAATTCCATGCTTTCTAACTTACTCTGTAGGTTGCCAGAAGACATAGTCAAACTTCTTTACCCACTAACTACCATAGTTGCTGTGCAACTCCAAGAAGAGGTGGCTCTCCTCAAACAGGTCCAGGAAAGCTCTGTAGTCAAAGGCCAAGTTCACAACTTAGACAGTCTTGGGTTTCTTACAAAGTCAGAGACGGCTCTACTAGCTCAACTGTTCTATCCTTCCCATAAAAGGCCACGCCAGCCTCCCGATAAAAGGCACTTTAAACAAAAACATCCCACCCTACAAAAAAATCCAGAGTACACAACAGCTCCTGAGGCACAAAATGTTGCCATCTTGCCAGGACTTTCTAGATAAATGGGTCTGGAAGCTTTGCAAATTAACAGTCATAGGAGGAACTGTGATTAGCACTTGCACATAATCACGCAGCATGCACATACAAACACTGCTGCATGGGCACACTCCAAGACTTACTAGAGCTCAGGCTGCCTTTCAGCCTTGAGGAAGAGAACCTGTGCATGTGCCTGTGGGATGCTAAATGCTCAGCTCATCTATAGTTGTAGTTCCTGACTGTCCCTTCCAAGAGGCATTCTGTGGCAGCCAGGCTCCCATCACCACCTGCCCACCACTAACAGGATAACTATTTGGGAAGATAAGATTTGGAGTTATTAGTGTGGCTATCCTGTGAACTAGCTGGCATCTGTCTCGGTCAGTTTCCTAAAACAGCTGCATGTCATGGACTCCTATAGACAAGATCTGAGAACAGGAGAAATAAAAGAAATGCTAAAAGTCGAATGCTGAGATAATAAAAGCAGAAGGGGAAGGAACATTTTCACAGCTAAAGCCCTGCTCTGTGGGTACTGACATTTCCCACCTGGACCTCACTAAGGACTCCCATGTACATACAGGCTCCCATGCACATCCCTTGGCAGACCCAAGTTTCCTCCTGGAATCTCCCCCCTTTCATCCACTCAGCTCCACCAGGTCAAATGACTGTGGCATCTAATGCTGATGCTAGTTACCCCATGAAGATATAACCAAGGTCATGTGAGCTAGGCTGACACGTTCTACTGCACTTGTATAAGCAAGAGGATTAAAACAACCTGGCAGGGGAGAGCAGAGGAGCAGAGCAGAGGGGCAAACCTTGGACACAGGGCAAACACTAGGAACACAGTACAGAGACCTCCTGCCAAGAATTTTTTAGCTCAAATACAAAGAAGAAATCTTACCAAATGCCCAAACCAGCTGCCTGTCTCAAATACCACTTACCCTTCAGTGACCGTGAGATACTGCTTCATTTTCCCGAGCTCTGTACATGAAATGTCAGTGTGGGTTTATTTGGGGTGAGGTGGAAAGCTAAGCAGATGAGCGACATAAAGCTCCTAAAGAGTCCCAAGTTGGTCAGGACTGGTAGTGCACAACTGAAATTTCAAATCCCAGTACTTGTGAGGCAGAGGCAAATGGATCTCTGTGAGTTTCAGGCCAGCCTGGTCTACAAAGTGAGTTCCAGGTTAGCCAGGGCTACATAGTGAGACTCTGTCTCAGAAAAAGAAAAAGAAAAACAACACCCCCCCCCACACACACACACAAAGGTCCTAATTTGAATAAGTATCCAGGCAAACCCTTCTGATTCTCTAAGAAGCATGTGTGTGCACCCAGAGGGAAGATTGTTTCCACCTTACTTTTACTCTTCCCTTCCTATGCTGGGGCTGCGCAAACTCAGCCAAGGGTTTTACACTGGGCTACATATGCAGCCTAAAGAGGAGATATGCTGACTGTGTACTTAAAGAGAGTTCCATTTTCAGAGACCAAAACTCTCAGCTAGAAGCAAAACACCAAAGCAGACCTTCTAGTAATCACATCTTGCCTTAACCAATGACAGACTGCTAAAACAAAGAAAATTGCCTTGAGGTCCAGCTCCAGGACACACAGAATTGAGAGAGCAGAGTCTGGATTATCCACTGTGGCCTGGAGATCACCCTGACAATGATGGTCACCAGCCACACAGGAAGGGAAGGCAATAGGCACTTGGCCGTTGCTCCAGGCAGCCAGGCTGCAGAAGTTGGCCTCTGGCTCTGCTACCACACTCCTCCCCAGTTCCAGTTCCCATTGACCCTAAGTACCCAATCCTCCCACTCAGCATGTTGGGCTCTACTTTAGTTACTCACAACTGCCAGCAGGAAGTTGGCTGACTACAGAGGTCAGCAAGGGACTAAGGTGGCTCTGCTGCCTCTGGCCAGCCAAAGGGAGAACAGGTAGTCACTGGCCACCTGTGCCCCTCTACCACATCCTCTTTGCAGCACAGGAGCAGCACTTTCCTGACCTCCCACCTACAGTCCTGTGAGGCAGAGTATGTGCCTCCCCCTACTTACTGCTGCTAAAGAAACTCAATGTAGTATTGGCAAGATGGTTGAGAGGATAAAGGTGCTTGCTGACAGGCCTGATGATCTAAGTTTGATCCCTGAGAACTACATGGTGGAAGGAGAGAATCTACCCCAGCAAGTTGTCCTCTGACACTTCATGGCACAACCATACCCCACCCCCGACACACACACACAAATACCAAGTACATAATATTTAATAACACAGTTTATAAAGTTACTATTTTTAAAAAGAAATAAAACTTGAATGTAATTAAGTTAGGAATACAAATATCCAGTTTAGCCAGGCTTGGCAGTGAACACCTTTAATCTCACCATTTGGGAGGCAGAAGCAAACAGATCTCTGTGGGTTCAAGGCCAAAGTGGTCTACATATTAAGACCCTGCCTTGAAAGACAAAACAAAAAAATCAGTCAGCTTAAAGATTTATAAGCTTGGTTAAGGAGCACTGTACTACAAGAGGTTCCAAGGACAAACAAATCCAGCTTCTAGCTTTCTGGGACAGCAGGTAGGGGAAAAGGAGTATTCTTCAATCCTAACATGTTAAACATGTTGGGCAGACCTGCTTGATACCTGGTGAGGTCACTACTGCCTCTTAAGGAGTCCTGGTCTCCACATAGCGGAGAATCAGTCTCCTGGCTCAAGTAGGACCAGAGCTCCCATGCTCACTGTCTATTAATCTCTTCCAGATCACCTCAGTCATGCAGAGCAGTGAAGCAGGTGAGCTGAGGCCCACTCAGAGCTGGTCACTCCAGTTTGCCTGGCAGCATGGGAGTGGGAAGGAGGAGGAGGAAGAAGAGAGATTATGATTCTCTACTTTCAAGCCCCACCCCAGAGGCCAAGAAAGGAAGCAGCTGTATTCCCACTGCAAGATCTCCAATCTCTAGCCACTACAGAGCAATCAGCTGCCTAAGAAAGAACTCTGGGCAATAAGCACATCAAAAAGGCTGGAAAAGGGAGGGGAACCAACCAGAGTAAAAGTGGGCTGGGCTCCTGCCAAGAACTTTGAATGGTTCTCCTATCTAAAGTAGAACACTGCAGGTGTATGCTCCCCAGGAAAAGGCAGAGAGGGAAACAGTGAAAGGCAGACTTGCATGGTATACAACACATTGCTGGAGGGAGACAGGCAGGCAGAGAAAGCTGCCTCATGAAGCCTCCAATGCAGACATAGTTGCATTCTAACCTTATGTCAGTCTCTCATTCTTTGCCTCTGTAGTATAGAGCATGGTCATCTTGGTCATTTCAAGACAGCCAATCTTGGTTATCTCACGTAAGGTTTGAGTACTTGTGATGCTGACTGAATGTTAAGAGGGAAGGAGGAGTCCTGTTAGCTATGCTGTGGAATCCTGTCTGTAGCCAAGTGTAGAGCAGAAGCTACTCATGTGGTCTGCAGAGATGAGGCTGCCCTCCTTCCCAGCACAGAACCCAAGACTGCCACAGAGAGGTGCTGTTTGGTGACAAACAGGAATGGGGGGGGGGGACGACGACACACAGATAGTCATTAGGTACTTTCTCTTTCTCAACAACTACTACTTCACACTGACCCCTCTAAAAGCTCTAGTGCCAGCGAAGGCCCATGAGTCACTCCTTATGGAAAGGGAAAAGCAATCCTGAACTCTGGCATAACACTGCTCTAGCATCTCCAGCTAACCCTGCTGCAGAGCAGTCTCCCTGATCACTAAAATCTCAGACAGCCTACTGTCTGCACATACAAATCTGTCCTCCTCCTTGTACAACACAGCTTGTGGTGGTAGAGGGAGCACCAAGTGACCATTCTGCCAACAGTGTGCCCCGCACCAGGGATAGGAAAGTCACACCCCCAAACACACCTTTCATACAATTCTATCTTAGGCTGGTGAGATGGCTCAGCAGATAGAGGCACGATGCCAAGCCTGATGACCTGTGATGGGTCCCCAGGACCTCAATGGTAGGAGAGAGCCCAACTCCTCTAAGTTTTCCTCTGACCTACATACACTGCATTCACATGCACAAAATAAAAAGGCAAATGTATAAAAGTAAAATTCTGTCTCTGTCTTACCCCTTTCTACACACACTGACCTATACATCTGTGTGGGTATATGTCTATGTATGTTTTTGTCTATATACATAAAGTTGCTTCCAACCAGACTCACAGGTTTCCCAACCATTTCTACCACTGCATGAAGGGCTGGCTGGCTTCCTTTACCTGACAGCAGCTGGGCCCCAGTCACCCATCTTCAAGTTTGCTTTTGCTGTAGCTTCCCACAGCTTTTGTCACTTTCTTTCCACAGAGATCCCATCCTTTCTTCTGGTGAGCTAGGGCCAGACATCACTCCCATCAGAAAACTTTCCACGCTTCCACCTAGCTTACTTTACTGAGTCTCCACTGTGTCCCCTAGGCATTCTCAGGCTAACTGTAGAAAACTGCTACTGCTCCGTGGTCGATCTCCTTTGCAACTCTTAGTGCTTATGTTATCTTGCTCACTAGTATACAAAACTAAAAGCAGCCCCAGGGAAGTTTCCAAAACTCAGTTACTTCTGTGTTCTTGGTGCCCTAGCACAGCAGCGGCCACTAGCAGGCCCTCCAGAAATGCTTTCCTAAGTCAAACTGGAATGTCATGGGGTCAGATCGTCACGATTCCTCATTACCCAACAGCCTTTAACCCAGCCCTGATCCATATGACCCTTTTGACCTCAGCCAGAGCTGGAATGCTGCTGCCTACAGTTTTAAATCCATTCCCTCAGGCCTTCTGGCACCTGAATGGACAGTCCCTGGCAAGAAACCAGTGTCTTTAGTGTGTAGAGTTGAGCTGCTGCCCTTCCACCTGCCCTTTTCCAGATCACTTCCTGCCATGGAAGTCTGTAGGCCTTCTAAGGAGACCTGCCTTTAAAGTGGGGCTATGGGGACAAGTATCAAGGGCCCGAAGGGAGATCTATTCTAGACCCAAATCTGCCCAAACAAGTTACATAACTTTGAACAAATCACTCTCCCTCCTGGGACCTGTTTCCACACTTGAAAAAGCTCTGAGGATCTGTCCAAAGTGAATGGAATTCTTCACATGTGTAGGTCAAGCTTTCTAGGCCTGTCCCTCAGACCAAAGCAGGAAGTGAGACAGGGGCTGCCTGTCAAGAAGCCCACTTCCTGCTTCTGGCTAACATCAGGTGAACCTGCCAAGGAACCTGACTCTCTAAGTAGCCTTGTCCTGCATACTGCGGATACTAGACCCACACACTGAAAAACTTTTGGCTTGTGTTGAAAACAATGTAAGCAAATATTCACTTCTAAACTCAAGGTGTTGGACGGATGACTCGTCATTTCCAAAGACTTCATCTGCCCCACATACAAGCTCCCCACTCCTCCCAGCCAGGAATGTGGCCATGAGGCACAGGGCAAGGCACTATGACACAGTCAATTTCCCTCAGACCTCCAGGCGATTAAGCCTTCAGTGAGCAGAGCCTTCGTGTGCATGCTCAGGGCCTGGCAGGCAAGCAGCACACCCAGCAAGCTGAGCAAAGCCTGCCCCCACCTGCATGATTCCCACAGTGGCTGGCTCCTGGGTGGGGAGCTGCCTGCCTGCAGTGAGCAGGTAATCCTTGAGGAGAAACTGATTTGGCAAAGCCCTGCAAGCAGCAGTTTCAGTTTCCCTGCCCAGAGTGGGGGAGGGAAGCCAGGCCCAAGCAAACCTGTCTAACAGGTCCTTAGGTTTACCACCCAGCCAGAACCTTCTTCCTGGGTTCAAACCATGAGATACAAAAAAAAAAAAAAAAAAAAAAAAAAAAAAAAAATCAAAGGGATTTACAAGGAAAGGAGAAAGGATCATCATGTTCTCAATCTGCCTACCCACGATGGTTCCAGACAACTCTTGACCTCCTCACAATTATTGGTCCAATGAGAAAACAACAACAACAACAACTCAGGGCTAGAGAGATAACACAGTAGCTAAAAGCAGCTAAAGCACTTGCTGCTGTTCTAGAGGACCCAGGTTCCATTCCCAGCATCCACAACTATCTGAAACTCCAGTCCCAAGGGATCCAATGCTCTCCTCTGGCCTCCATCACACAAGGCACAAAGTGGTTCACACACATGCAGGCAAAACACCTAATCATACAAAACAACATAATTTTTTTTTTTTTTTTAATTAGCAAAGGAACCCATCACTATGGCAGCCTGAAGATCCCCATTTCCTCAGATCTCTGAACCTAAGTAAACAGAGTCGGGCCTGGTTAGTATCACACGAAAGAAAAGCAACTGATCTTTGAGATGCTCAAAGAAAAATCTGGGTCCTCACCAGTACCAGTACTGAGCTGGTGTGAAATCAGTGCTTCCCCTGCCACACTCCTGAGCTTCTCTGCCCTATAAATAACTGCAGCCTTCTGATTCGGGGTGCATGATATCTCCTCTGGACAGAACTCGCAACACTCTTGTGTTGGCCTATCACAGAGGGTAGGATGAAGCCAGTTAACCAGCCGCTCAAACACCACAGACAACTGAGCGTAAATGCTAAGAACAGAGGGCTTGGCTTTGGGATTCCTTAGCAGAGCATTCTCTCCATGGATTCCCTTTCTCTTCATCCTTTCATTTTCAAAGAGCATTTCCTTTGGGAGCCAGTGAGAATGCCAAACCCAGACATGAGTTCAATCCTTAGAACCCACATGCTAAAAGAACCAAAAGACTCGAGTTCAATCCTTAGAACCCACATGCTAAAAGAACCAAAAGACTCCTACAAGTTGTTCTCTAACCTTCATTCTCCCGACCTAGTACAAACGAGCCTCCAACACATACACAAGCATGCACACTCATGCAGGCAAGCAGGCACACATACATGCACACACACTCGAGTGCACACACACAAAATAAATGTAACTGTATTACAAAGTCATTTTCAGTAATTATTATATTTAATTAACATGCTGACTAAAACTTGTGAATAAACGGCCAAAGAACTCAACAGAAACAGGTGTCTGATTTATAAAGCAAGATGGTACATTTCCCTGAGGGATGCTATAATGAAGAACACCCATACTATAATTTTTATATTCTGCAGTGATAGGACTAAAATCCATAGCCTTCACCAGGGTTCCATTTCTTGTTTCATTTCACAGCTAATTCATTAAGAGCTGACTGTGTGAAAAGTATCCTGTAGGAAGAGTTTTCTAGACAGACACCCTCCACACACAGGAGGGTATATAGCCAGCCTTCAAAAGAGTTAACAGTCTAACATGAGAGAATCACACATCACACCACAAATCTAGAAACTGAAGTTATAGTTAGACCCTTCACTCCATTTATTAGTGATCTGTGGCCTTTAGTAATTTTTCAGAGGAACAGTGGGCAAAGACAATTTCAGAGCTCACTTTGAGTGAGAACCATCAGTACTGCCAAGAGTTGCTTGAACCCTCGGGCTGATGAATTTGGACACAGGAACTGAGTGGGCCCTGCAGCGAGTCACTGTGTACTAAGCAAGAAGAAAATGACCAAGAACACAACCGTGTAGCCTTCCTTGTCTTTTAGCACTATCTGAACTTCAAAGTCAGGACCGACAATAAGGTTATAAAAAAACTTTTTAAAAAGCCAAAAAATTTGCTCTAGGGCTGGCGACATGGCTCAGTGGGTAAAGGTGCTTGGTGCCAGGCCTGAGGGTTTTAGTTCATTTCTTGGAACAGTTCATTTCTTGGAACCCACATAGCGGAGAGAACTGACTCCTGTAGGCTGTTCTCTGGCCTCTACGTGTACACTGTAGCACAAATGCAACCACACCCACAGGCACGTTCACAACCCCCCAACACATAAATAAAAATAAATAATAGATGTTAAAAAAAAAAAAAACAACTCAGGTATCAGCATGGAAATAAAGACAAAACGGAGGTGAGTGAGTTGTCCTGGTGAAGACTGGGAACTCCAGGTTCTGTACCAGAATCCCCATCATAGCCTATACTGGCGGTGACTAAGCATGGTTATAGATTTTCACTTTATCTCCCAGGAGTCAATTATCAAGTCTGGTTTCCTTCTTAGCTCCTGTTAAACTGGCCCACAGCTCATCACACTATCTCACTACACACAGGTTTCCCTCAGTTGCAGAACTCTCCAAGAAGGAAGCAGGGAGAAATGAACAAAAAGAAATAAAATTCCTGAGACAAACAAAAGATTAGATGTCATCAAACAAAGCTGCTGGGTGTGGTGGCACACATCTTTAATTACAGTACTCAGGAGCTAGAGGCAAACTGATTTCTAAGTTCAAGGCCAGCCTGGTCTACATAGAGAGTTTCAGGACAGTCAGGGCTATACAGTAAAACCCTGTTTAAAAGGGCCTCTGACCCCACCTCCCAACCCAAACCACATATAATGAAACATTCCTTTAATCTCAGCATTTGAGAAGCTGTCTTAGTTTAGGGTGACTATTGCTGTGATAAAACACTATGACCAAAGCAACTTGTGGAGAAACGGGTTTATTTCATCCTACACTTCCAGGTCATACTTCCTCACACTTCCTCCCCTATTAATCACTAAGAAAGTGTCCCAGAGGCTTGTCTACATGTCAATCTTATGAAGGCATTTTCTCAGTCCTACTCACCTCTTCTCAGAGAACTCTAGCCAGTGTCAAGTTGAAAAAGTGTCAAACTCAAAACAATAAAAACTAGGACATCAGTAGAAGCAGTGAACACCAAGAGTTCAAAGCCAGTTTCAATTACATAGCAAATTCAAGGGTAGCCTGGGCTACACAAGGCTCTGTCAAAAAATAAAACAAAACAAAATGATAAAATAAATAAGTCAGGGCTAGGGGCTGTAGCTCATCAAAGGAACACCAGCTTGATATGTACTTCGTCCCTGGATTTGATCCCAGCTCCAAGAAAGGAGGGAGGAAGGCAAGGAGAGACAGAAATAGAGGGAGGGAAGGAAGGATCGAGAAGTTAAATATGCTGGCAATACCTGCACTCAGAGGCTAAGGCAGGAGTGCCCAGGCACGGAAGCCAGGAGTCAACATCAGCTGTAAGTCCTCGGGCACTGTTTCTCAGACCATCAACTTTGTTACTGTTTACTGAGATAGTCTCTCTCAGTTCTTGGGCTCACAAATTAAGCTGGGCTGGCTGGTCAGCAACGCCTGGGATCCTTCTGTCTCTACACTGAATCTAACTCAGGCCCACTGACAAAACCATCTTTTCAGTCCCTCTTCTCTGATCCTAAAACCAGGATGTGGCAAGGTCAGTGGCATACACCTACAGTTGAGATCACGTGGGAGGCAAAGGCAGCAGGACCGTTTGAGTCAAGCCTGGCAAAACCAAAAAAATTTCAAAAAGCTGGTGAGAAGATTGGTTTAAATGACCTCCAAAGAAGATCCCTTCCTGGAATAAGAAGCAGGGATGGGGTGGGAGTAGACGAGGTGGGTGGGAGTGCCTAAAGCTGTCTGTCAGCAGATGAGCTGCTTGTCAGAGATGGCTCACCAGGAGAGTGCGATGAGGGAAGACTCCACATGCAGAGGAAGAAGTCAACAGTTACATGCTATTGTGAGACCCTCGTACCATGATCCGATGAAGGACCAATTCACCAGTGTATGACACTCTGTCACTAAGGGATTGGCTTCAACAGTCTGGATTTGGCAGCCTGCCCTATCTGCTGCCTCACTAGCAGCGTCTGGGTTTCAGAAGGCAGAGTGTTTGCTTCTGAAACAGTCTTAAAAATATATTTCAGAATAAGCATCATCCATTCCAAGACAGAAGGAGGTTATGAAAACCGAACCAAATAAAGGAACCTGATGCTGCCAAACAGAAAGGGGCACACTGGAGGGAGAGCAGGGTATGAAGAGACATTACTCACCACATGTACCAAAATGGAAGCCAAAAGCTACTCAGGACTGCTTACTACCAACTAGAAAGCAATGGGGCTGGGCCTGAAGTAAGAACTTGCCATGTATAGTACCCCCAGTCTGCACCATAGCATCACATTAAAGAAAAGAATAAGAGCTGAGCATGACAACACATGACTTTAATTCCAGCACTCAGGACACAGAAGTAAGCAGATCTGAGTTCAAGGCCAGTCTGGTCTACATAGCAAGCTCCAGATCAGCCAGAGCTAAACAGTGAGACTGTCTCAAAACAAAATAAAACTATACAAGAAGAAAAAAAAAAAACTTGAAGACACAGAAGTGTTAATGTGAGATTTAATCTCTACACATCATCATCTCTTAAGATCAACTCACCTGGCCCAAAACCATTTATATATTGAAAAAAAAAACACAACAACAACAAAAAAAACAAATCAGTTGGCTCCATATCCATGCAAAGGCCTGTCACCTAATCACTTAGAAGCCATACTTCTCTGCCAGCATGCCATCGGTAATTAAGGCACTATGCTTATTTTCTCTGGGAGCACAAGTACAGAAGGGCAGAGCCCCTATGGACCTAATCCATTACAACAGCCTTTTCATTAGCAAGGAAAACACTGCCATGCGCTTCTCTCCAAGGAAGAGCGGCTGCATCACTGAGAAGCACAGAAAGATACCTGTGTGTGAGCAGCAGTGACCTCTGTAACAGGGAAATCTGTGGGCGATCTACTCATGACAAAGTCAGCTGGATCAGAAAGTCATTGCTCTTCAAAATAGCTCAAGCAAATTTGGGCTTTTCCATTTTAACAAACACAGGTGGGTTCTAAAGATTTTTTTTTTTTTGGAGTTTATTAGCTTCTAATACCAATGATCGTATCTTTCTCTGTAAAGGGCCCCAAGTGGCTGGCTAAGCTATGCTTGATCAAGAGAAGCAGTTTGTTTCTTTACCCCATCTTCAAAGAAAAGGCACTCTTTGCCAAGGTTAGATTTACAAGTAGATAACCCACACACGCAATGTTCACTCTGTAGCAGTATACACACAGCAAGTACTTTCAATCACAATCACAACTGCAGTTGCCTGGGAGGGCTACATGCACTGTGACAGAGACCAGCTGCAGTAAACAAACATGAACCAGAGGCTGAGCAAATGCAAACAGGAAGTGCTAACATATTAAAGGAACCAGACTAAAAAAAATTCTAGCAGCATGGCCAGAGTTGGGTTCCCAGAACTGAACTATCAAGTACTAAATGCACAGTGGCCTAGTACTATCAACTGTGGTGCTCTGAGCTCTTGACAGTCAAGGCCAAGACCAAATAGCACTCAGAGAACTATAAAGGGAAGAGCTGAAGCCAGGTGTGATAGCATACACCTTTAAATTGCAGCACTCTGGAGGCAAAGACAGGCAGATCTCTTTGAGTCTGAGGCCAGCCTGGACTACAAAAATGAGTTCCAGGATAGACAGAGCCATTACGAAACAAAACAAAACAAAAATGCTTATTTTTCTTCTCTAGGGTAGAGAGGATGGGGGGGGGGGGACCAACAAACAAAGATAGTTCAGAAGGTAAAAGCACTTGCTAAGCCTGAGGATCTGAGTTTGATTCCAGGGACCCACATGGCAGGTTCAACCACCTATAACTCTAGCTCCAGAGCATCTGACACCCTCATCTGGGCTCTGAGGACATCAGGCACACATGAGGTACACAGACATATTTAGGAATTACACCCCATATGCATAGGAGGAAAAAAAGCAAGACATTAAAAAATAAATTTATAATTTATATATATATATAAATTTTTAGTTTTTATTAATTTATATATATAAATTTTTAGTTTTTATTTTTACATATATACTGACATGAGGCAGTAAATCCCAGTATTTCGTTGTTCCACAGACCAGTGCATTCAAATCTAGAAATCTCACAACTGTCCTTGCTGTGGGGTCCTTGAGATGGGGAGAGAGAAGGCAGCAAAGGAAAAGCCAGGATAGGATGAGGATTATGGCCAGGTAGTGGTAGCATATGCTTTTAACTGCAGCACCTGGGAGGCAGACACAGGTGGATCTCTGTGAGTTCAAGGCTGGCCTGGTCTACAGAGGTAGTTCCAGGACAACAGGGACTACACTGAGAACCGCTATCTTGAAAAAACTGTAATAATAATAACAATGAGGAGGATGATTATGGCGTGCCCGCTGTCTCCAACTGAGCTAAGAACTGCCCATGCTGTGCTGTTTCACTACTGCAACATTCGTGACAGGACAAAGACAGAAAGAAACGGTTGTGAGCCTGCAACACACAGCTGCCCCCTAAAAGGGCACTAATCCTAAGGGAAGGACAGGTTGAGAAGCCCTCACCTGAAATGATTGATGACGTACTGCTTAGGATTTTATTTTTAGGCTTTGGAATATTTGCACATACAAGAGATAACTTAGGGATGGGATGGGATGGAAGTCTAAATATGACATTTCATGTTTCTTAAAAAAATTTTTTTTTCACTTATTTAGCCAGGGTCTCATGAAGCCCAGGCTAGCCATAAGTTACTGTGAAGTTTATGATGACTCTGACTTGAGCCTTCTGCTTCTACTTTCTGAGTGCTGGATTTACAGGTGTGTACCATGACCCTGGTTTATGCTTAGTATAATGTGCTCCTTTTAGAAGTGAATCCAGGGATTTGTGTATGCTAAGCAAACACTGTCATCACTGAGATAGCTCTAGCACCTCCTTTTAAAATTTTCTTTCTTTGAGACAGTGTCTTGCTATGTAGACTTACCCAGTCTGTCCTCTAACTCACAGTGCTTCCTTCTCAACAGGCAGAGCTGAGGTCATAGGCAAGTATCACTCACTTAGCTCACATATTTATCTTCTCTAGAAAGCCCACGGTAAATTTTACTTCATTTTGTTTTGTTTTGTCTTCAGGAGGAGATTTTCTTGAGGAGGAGATTTTCTTGAGACACGGTCTTGACACGTAGCCCTGGCTGGCCTGGAACTCACCATGTAGACAAGGTGAACTCAAACTCTTAGAGATCCATCTGCCTTTAGCTCCCAGGTACTGGGAGTAAGGGAGTGCACCATCCCGACCACACCAGCTTTATTTTGAGAAAGGGTTTTTTCTTTCTTTTTGTCAGTTTGTTGTTTTTGAGTCAGGGTTTTTGCTTGCTTTGCCTCCAAAGTGCAGGGATCCACTACGGCCCTGCCAAGGCAGGGTTTCAAACAATCCAGTTTGGCCTTGAATCACAAAGCTGTTAAAGTTGACCCTGAACTTCTGATCCTCTTGTCTCTACCTCCAAGTGCTAGAATAACAAATGTACTTAGCTTCAAATTTTTGGTGTGTCTGAGTTTGACTGCAACTTTTCGTTCAGGTTTCCCATTTGTGGAGTTATCTTTGTGCTTAAAAAGAGTCCTCAGTGTTCTTACAAGGACCCAAGTTCAGATCTCAGAACCAATGCCAGGCAGCTCCTAAGTCCCTCTAACTCCAGCTCTGAGTGATCTGTTGCCTTCTTCTTTCTCCATAGACATCAGCATGTACACAGCATGCATGTGCACATACAAAGTAAATCTTTTTAAAAAGTTTCCAATTTGCTGGGTGGTTTGCTGAGGTGGTGGTACACACCTTTAATCCCAGCACTCGGGAGACAGAGGCAGGTAGATCTCTGAGTTCGATGTTAGCCTAGTCTACAGAATGAGTTCCAGGACAGCCAGGGCAGCAGAGAAACCCTGTGTGGAAACACCTTCCCCCCCACCCCCCAAAAAAAAAAAAGTTTCAAATTTGTATCTTTCTTTTTCTAGTTCTTGAGGCAAGGGTTCTCTGTCTAGTCAAGGCTGGTTCTGAACTCATGACCTTCCTGTTTGTGCCTCCCAGGTACTGGCTGGTATTTCAGATGTACTATGCCTCTCACTTTGGATTGTAAAATTTAAAAATTGCAAACTTACTTTTCTTCTATATGGACACAACTGAAACTAAGAGTGAAAAGCTCTCCACCCTATAATGATAGTCACTTTGGACCATCTGGTTTATGGCATTAGATCAGTGATCCAACATCTTTTGGCCTATGTCCTTCATCTCAGAAGTGGAGGAAATAACAAGACCTACTATTTCATAGGGTTAATGGGTGTAAAACAGCTAAATACACAATAAGGACAAAGTCAGAGCTCAGCAAATGGATGTTATTATAGGTGTAAAGATATATAGCCTCAGAAGCAAACCACCCAGATGAGTGGGAATGAGGTGGGCAATGTCTATTCTTCAAGTACTACTAGTCCATTTCCTTCAAACCAAGTTTCCCAACAATCTGGAAGAGTTCTGCATTTGCAGGGCCATCCAAGAGACAGCATTATTGAGTCACCACTGTCTTTGTTAGTAAACAAATCTTGGAAAATGAAAGTTCTATCATCTATACAGACCAATGGTCAAAGGAAAAATTGTGTATCCAAGCTCAGTTCTAGAACTAAACTGGGAATGTACCAGGAACGTAGCCCAGTTGGTAGAATACTCAGAATGTGCAAAGCCCTGGCTCAATTCACAACACACACACACACACACACACACACACACAGAGAACAAACCTATATGTAATTCTGAGAAGGGGAAAACTATTTTGTAGGAAGAACTGAGGATCAAGGGACTTGCTGAAAGATGGGAAGTGCAACTACACTCCTGCCAATTTTTGTAGATAAAAATCAATCCTAAACACTTGATTAAAGTCTTGTTTTTCAAAATTATTCCAGAGCTATAAGTGTCTGATGTCAAGCCTGTAGACATACTTTGATCCCAGGTCCTACATGGTGGAAGGAGAGAGAGAACTACCTCCTGCAAGCCATCCTCTGAATTCCACATGCACACACCAAAAATACGTTATTTTAAAACTATTCCAACAAGATACGATTCAGAGCAAATGAAAAAGATCTTAAAAAGATTTTCTTGGCCAGATGTGGTAGTACACACCTTTAATCCTAGCACTTGGGAAGCAGAGTCAGGCGACCTCTGCAAATCCTTGGCCAACCTGGTTTACATACATAGTAAGTTCCAGGATAGCAAGGGCTATGGAAGGAGACCTGTCTCAAAAACAAACAAACAAGAAACAGAGATTAGTCAAGCTATATTAATGTTAAGCTAAAGTTAGTACTTGGGAGCCTCGTCTCCAGTGTAAGTTTCAAGCTAGCTAGAGCTACACAGTGAGACCTTGTCTCAAAAAGAAGGAATCAAAGGTTAGCTGGGAATGTAGCTACGCATGGATTCAATCCCCAGCACTTTAAGAAAAGAAGGAAGTGAGGGAGGCTGAAGAGAGCAAAGAAAGAAAGAAAAAGGCACAAAATGCGCAGGCTCTGCAGCCACAAAAGAAACAGACAGCTTGGTATGCCTACTAAGCCTGACTCTGCCAGACTCCCAATATCTCAGGCAACAAGGCTCTTCAAGGATGAAAGGGCACAATGCAAGCCTTGCAGTTTTCAAATTGGAAACTGACCAATAGCCAACATATAAACTTAAAAAGAAAAAACTGTTATAATGAAATTCAAGTAAGCCAAATGATCTTTTTAATGGAATTTTTAAAAGGCTAATGCTATGCACTCAAAGCAGGAAGTGAGCCAACTTTGATCAAAGTCCCCTAGGTCACTGAGAACTGACTTCCTCAGCTAGAATGACTGCAAACCAAGGCAGGAAGTACCTTCCTGAGGGCAGGTCAGGACTTTGGGGATCACAAAACAAGCGCTCACAGTGAGGTCATATCAAATCACTAACCAAACAAGGACAGTGCTGATTAGGCTAGTATTTGGTTATTTACCTACAAAACATAGTTCACACACTTCTGCCTGGAACTCTCTGGCCCCCTCCACCTCCAACTCTTCCCTTTACACTGACGTACCATGGCATCAAATAGCTTTTGTTCCTGTGGCTTTCAGCTTTTCCTATTGATAGCATTAAAATTAAAACAGACCTTGGATATAAATCAATAATATAACACTACTTGCCTGGCATTCATAAGGCCCTGGGTTCAATTACAAACCTAAGAAAATGAAAGTAAAACAGAAAACACTAAACTATGGATTCATTTAAACTTAGTTAACTAACTTTAATAAAATTACAGATAGCATTTCTTATGAAAAGTAACTGTATTTTCCTTTTCTTTTTTGTTTTCTGGGGGGGGTTGTTTGTTTGTTTTGAGTCAGGGTCTCTCTACATAGCCCTGGCTGGGCCTAGAAAACTCACTATGTAGCCCAGGCTGGCCTCCAACTCAGAGATTTGCCAGCCTCTGCCTTCCAGGGTGCTTAAAGGTGTGTGCCATCATGCCTGGCCAGTAATTATATTTTCTAATATACCAAAAGCTAGGTGAACTAATTGACCTTTTTTTTTTTTTTTTAAGACTTACTTATTTTATATGTATGCTTATATAGCACGTTTGCCTGATGCCAAAAAAGAGACTCAGATCACCTGGATCTGGTATTATAAAAGGTTGTGAGCACTATACACAGAACAAAAATGTATGATTCCATTTATATGAGAATTTTAGACTTCATAGGGATAAAAGAGAAACAGGAGTTGCCAGGGCTGGAGGAATTGGAGTGGGAAGTTACTATTCATTAATTAATGCAGACTCCATTTCAGATGATGAAAAAGTTCTGGAAATCATAGTAAGGCTTATATAAATGCAGATCTACTTAAATGGCACAGACTAAATAAAAAATGATCAAGCTGGACAGTAGTGTCCCACACCTTTAATCCCAGCACTCAGGAGGCAGAGGCATATCTATGAGTTTTAGGCCAGCCTGGTCTATAGAGCAAGTTCCAGGACAGCCAGGTCCACACAGAGAAACCCTGTCTTGAAAAACCACACAAAACTTATCAAAACAGAGGTTGGAAAGATGGCTCAGCAGCTGAAAATACTGCCTGCAAAGTCCTGAGAACGTAGGTTCAATTCCCAGAACCTATAGCGTGACTCAAAATTGTACATACAGCCCCAGAGGAGCAGATACCCTCTTCTGGCCTCTGGTGGGGCTGGGCACACATAGGGCGTACTGACATTTATGCAGACAAAACACCTATACACACAAAATTTTAAAAATTTAACTATCAGCCAGGTGCCATGGTACACGCCTGTAATCCCAACACTCTGGAAAGGTAAAGGCAAGTGGATCTCTGAGTTTGAGGCCAGCCTGGTCTACAAAGTGAGTCCAGGACAGACAAGACTACACAGAGAAACCCTGTCTTGAAAACAAAAACAAAAGCACAACTAATTATCAAAATAAAGTTTATGTTTAGTAAAAATGGTGCTGAAGCACAAGGTCATAAGAAAATTTCAGACCAGCATAACTGAGAAATAGTCTATAAAGTAAAAAAGCAGCATTCTTTGAAAGAATCAAGGCTGGGGCTCGGAGATGGCTCACAGAGTAAGCCATTGTTGTTCCAGAATGAAGAGCACAGTTCTGACTCCCAGAACTCACACAAATGTCACATGGCTGTGGCAGCTTACCTGTAATCTCAGCATATGAGAGGCAGAGATGGGATCCCTGGAGCAAGCAAACTAGCTAGACACAAAAGCCAGGCACGGTGGGGACAGAGACAGGAAGATCCATCAGGCGGGAGCCCATACATACCCCAGTAAGAAACCTTGTCTCACAGAAGAAGGTATACTGCTCCTGAGGAACAACACATGCACCCCACCCCACACATACTTGTACCTATATGACGTACATACACATGCATCCACACACATACCCAAACACCATGTATGTACACATACGAAAAAAGTTTAAATGAGAGAAACTCATTACATGTAAACAATAATGACTTTTTTGTTTTGTTTTGTTTTTTGGGACAGGATTTCTTTGTGTAGTCTTGGCTGTCCTAGACTCCCTCTGTAGACCAGGCTGGCCCCAAACTCACACAAATCTACCTTCCTGAGTGTTGGGATTAATGGCATGACCCAACAAGCCCGGCTGAAATGATTATTTTTAATAAAAATATATTTTCTAAGCTCCAACTGAGTTTGTACTCAATGAAGTGTACTTGAGGAATTGACATGCAATCAAAACCCACAGGCAAGGCTGGCGCTTAAGTGCTTCTCTGGCTCATGCAAAGTCCTGGGTCCAATTCCCAGCACCAAAAAGGCCCAAACCAAAACTTTTGCAATAGCATAAAGGAGGGTTGGGGGTTGGAGCTGATTATAATATACAAAAGACAGAAGGACTAAGCTCTGATACGCTGTTACAGAGAAGGGTGATTAATATTGAATTCTATAAATCAAATAGCTAGGAGGAGCTGAATGTTCCTATCACAGAGAAATAACAAATGTTTGAGTTGGACAACCAAAAATATCCCAACCAGATCATTACATAATATATGTGCTAAAATACACTTTACCTTATAAATATGCATATCATTTTGGAGCATGGTTTGCTATGTAGCCTAGCCTGGCCTCCATGGCAATCCTTTTGCCTTAAGGTCCTACATACTAGGATTGCAGGCATGTACTATTATACCCAGCTAATACACACATTTTTATTCAATGTCTTAAATTTATCCATTAAGATATACATTTTAAGCCTGTAATTCCAGCACTCAAAAAGGTAGAGGCAGGTAGATCAATATGAGTTCGAGGCCAGCCTGGTCTACAAAATGAGTCCAGGACACCCAAGGCTACACAGAGAAACCACATCTCAAAAAACCATAAAAGAAAAACAAACAAACAAAAAGAATATATATATTACAATTTAAAAGATTTTAAAGTTATTTTAAATTGGCCAGGTATGGCGTACACACCTTTAATCCTAGCACTTGGGAGGCAGAGGCAGGTGGATCTCTGACTTTGAGGCCAGCCTGTCTTCAGAACAAGTTCCAGGACAGCCAGGGCTACATGGCATATGAAATTTTCTTTTAATGTACTGTGTGCATGTATGCATGTATGAGAGTATGTGCACAGGAGTGCAGTGCCAGAGGAGGTGAGAAGTGTGAGATCCTGGAGCGTAGTTACACAGCCATAAGCTGCTCGGCATGGAAGCTGGGGCCTGGACTTGGGAGCCTTTGCAAGAGCAGCACAAGCTCTTACCTACTAAACCATCCATCATCTCTCCAACCCCTGAGAATAGAAGGCTGAGGATGTGGAGTGCTTGCCTAACATATACAAAGGCCTGGCACCTGAACTCTCAAAAATCAAATGTGAGGGATGTACCCCAGTGATAGAGTAATACTCCCCCCCCCCCCCCAGTTTTTTAAGACAGGGCTTTTCTGTGTAGCCTTGGTTGTCCTGGACTCACTTTGTAGACCAGGCTGGCCTCACTGAGATCCACCTGCCTCTGTCTCCCAAGTACTGGGATTAAAGGCATGTGCCACCAGGCTCAGCGGGCAGTTACTTTTTAATGTATGAGGCTCTGAGCTCACATGCCCAGCACAATAACAACAAAACCCCTACAACTCTAGCTCAAGTAATTCCCCACCTCTGCCTCTTCCTGTGTTGGGACCACAGGCCCATGCTACTTCATTTTGTCAAGTATTTTTTATTCATTCACTCAAAATAACAATAAACCCAGTACATGTTTACACAACCTATTCTTTTTAGGAAAACATTATGTTTTCTAAAACAACCGAACTTGGATTAAAAGTGTTGCCCTTAATATATCTGGCTTAATGGCAGACAGGTGAAAATTTATATATATTTCTGCATTCAGTGTTTCAAAATATTCTATGAAATGTGCAAAGAAATCTGACTTCACATAGACATGCAGATTAAAAACAGAAATTCAACAGCCTTCCAAATACTGACATTTTCTTCTTGGACACTGATTAAAACTCATGAAGCGGGAGCTTTGAAGGCTAGGCACAGGCCAGTGAGATGGCTCAGCAGCTCTAACACTTGTCACTGGGCCTGACAACCTGAGCTCAGTGGCTTGAGCCTCTACAAATGGGGAAAGAGAAAACCAACTCCTGCAGGCTGTCGTCTACCCTGACTCCCTAGACACACAAAGACACACAAAGACACACACACACACACACACACACTGGAATCCAAAACTGTACTGATGAAACTTCTGTACACATCTAAGTTAAAAGTCATGTTATCCTACACTTTCTTTACATACTGGTAATTTGGAAAATATTCTTACATTGAATTTTATAGAATTTCCAAATACTAATAGTTAACAACAACAAAATTACATTAACTTTATCATCAATCTTAACAAAATGGTGTGACAGACACAAACTTTCCAAATTCCTTTTTGTTCTGAATGAGGTAGGGTCTCTCACTATGTAGCCCAAGCTGGCCTGAAAGTTGCCTTGTAGAGTAGACTAAGCCTCCATCTGGGAGATATCCACTTTCCTCTGCTTCCCTAGTTCCGGGATTAAAGGCATGTGTCACCACCCTGAGACCCATCTTTTTTAAATTTTTAAAAAAAATTTTTTTTAAAGATTTACCTTTAGTTACACAGTGGTGGCACATGCCTGTAATCCTAGCACTTGGGAGGCAGAGACAGGTAGATGTCTGTGAGTCTGAGGCCAATGTGGTCTGCAGGACTCCAGGACAGCCAAGGCTACACAGAGAAACCCTATCTCAAAAAACAAAACAAAGAAAATGTACCTTTATTTCTATGTGTGTCTATGTGAGTATATGCTGCACGTGTGTGGGTGCCCTCAGAGAACAAGGATCCCTGGAGCTAGAATTACAGGTGGCTGTGAGCTGCCTGATACAGGCGCTGGGAACCTAATTCAAGTGATCAGGAAGAGCAACCACAGCTCATAACTGCTGAGCCATCTCTGCAGCACCCCCACCCCACCCCACCCCACCCCCTTTTTTTTAAATAGGTAAACCTTTATTTCCATGCTTCTCAAATTAAGCTGGCTGAGTTGGTTGCTTTGAAGATATTTGTCAAAGACACCAAAGTCCCATATCCTTATCTGAATCTTCTAATTCTTCCTTGGCTTCGGTCATGGCTGGGCTTGGCTGGGTTAGCCTGGGCTGCAGCAGCAGCAGCAGGAACAGCATCATAATGCACAAATCGATCATAAATAGATCAGGCAAGAAAGGCCTTGACCTTTCAGCAACTGAGAAGGTATATCCAGCCAGTCTCTACAAAGCTAGGGCCTGCTTGTATCCACTGATGATACAGTGTGACACTAAAGCAACTGTCAGGTAACTAATACAGCACCCCAAATTTTAATTTCTGCTTGAAAACTTGATAAGCTCTTTTTTTTTTTTCATTTGTAAGAAAATGTCCACTAAATTTTAAAGAATGGATAACCAGTTTACACTGGATAATCAGTTGTTATTTCAAGTTAAGATGACCCATGTAGCTGGTTTAGCTCCATCACACACATGCCTTTCTATCACAATACAGCATATAATCATAATGCTTTGTGGATACTTTATATTTCATCACCAAGAATGAGATGTATTATTATTATCATGATTATTATAATTACTGGTTTTCTAAAGGCAAGGTCCCAATGTTTGGTTGAGCTGGACTACCAAAAATATCCTGAGCCAATTATATAATATACATGTGCTAAAACACACTCTGCCCTATAAATATGCATATTATTTTGGAGTATGGTCTTGCTATGTAGCCTGGCCTCCATGGCAATCCTCTTGTCTTAACCTCCCACATACTAGAACTATAGGCAAACACTACCACACCCAGCTAATACGAACACATTTTTATTCAATGCCTTATATTTATCCATTAAATATACATTTTAAAAGATTTTAAAAATTGTTTAATTATATGAATGCATGTATGTCTGTACAGGAGTATGTGTATATGAGTGCCAGAGAACGCCAGAAGTGTAGGATCCAGGAGGTAGAGCTATATGCAGTTGTGAACTGGCTGTCCTGGAACTTACTATGTCCTGGTTTACATAGTAAACCAGGCTATCTAGAATTCACTCTGTAGATCAGGCTGACCTTGAACTCAGAGATCCGCCTGCCTCTGCCTCCAGAGAGCTGGGATTAAAGGTGTGTGCCACCATACCCAGCAAAGGGACATTAAAGGCTTGAAGAATGAAAAATCACTAGTTGTCAGTTCTTTATCCAGGATACTGTCGTAAGGGGATGGCTTTTCCTCCTGCAGAAAATAAGTAGCTGAAAGGAGGATCCTGGCCACTGGCAGTCTGGGGTTACCACCTTGACCCCATCTTGGCCCCAGCAGTTTTCCCTGCCACTGTTTCTACACCATTAGTGTGAATGGAGATGAAGCTGCTCCAGGGTAACTTATGAGATTCAAAAACTCAAGTCATTCATGTGCTGGGTGTGGTAGCACACACCTTTATTCCCAGCAGGAGAGTGGCAGAAGCAGGTGGATCTCTGAGTTCAAGAGCAACCTGGTCTACATAGTGAGCCCTAGTTCAGACATGGTTACATAGTAAGACCCTGTCTCAAAACCAGAAAACAAAAACAAAGTTATTCACCCTCTGAATGTGTAGCACTGCTGTGGAGAAAGCACTCTGTGACAACCGGTGATGAAGCAGTCAGAGCACTGTCCATCTGCTCTTATGTTAGGTGAGAGAAAAACCCTGTAAATACAGAGCTGCCAAGAGCCCATCTAGAGGAGGTATGTTCTGTTCCCAGCACCCACATATGATGGCTCACAAACACCTGTAACTTGAGCTCCAGATGATCCAATGACTCTAGCCTTCGAGGATAACTGTGCTCAGGTGCATACAGCCATGCACACATATAATTTCAAAATAATGAAAGTAAGATCATCTTTAAAATTCTGTAAATAAGATATTAACCTAGTCTTTGTATATAGAGCTAACTCTTGCCAAATTCCAATAACATCAGAAGCAACACCACCCTAAATTTTCACCCAAAATTCTAGGCAGGCCAGTAAATCTCTTAGCTATGGAGAGGCCCTCTCTATCCAAAGCAAGGCGATAAGTTATTCCATGCTATACCAGATTTCAGGAACTTTTTTGTTTGGTTGGTTTTCTAGACAGGGTTTCTCTGTGTTGCCCTGGCTGTCTAGGAACTCACTCTGTAGATCAGGTTGGCCTCAAACTCAGAGATCCCCTGCTTCCCAAGTGCTGTGTTCAAAGGGGTACACAACCACACCCAAAATTTTTTCATCTCTTCTTTGAAAAGCTGAAGAATTTGACTTTTAAAGCTCATAGAATGTAGACATACTATTCAATCTCTTTTATTTTAAACTCTAGGGCTGGAGAGATGGCTCTGCGGTTAAGAGCAGTAGCTGCTCTTCCAGAGGTCCTGAGTTCAATTCCCAGCAACCACATGGTGGCTCACAACCATAATGGAATCTGACTCCCTCTTCTGGTGTGCATGAAAGCAGAGCACTCATACACAGATTTAATACGTAAATCTTTAAAACCAAACAAAACTCTTGAGCGACTGATCTTACAACAACACTGTTTACCTGGCACTGCAATATTATACAAAATATTCTATTTCATAAGACACACTATTACACCTTTAAAGCCGAAATGTTTCATTATCACTTTCTATTGCAGTTCTTTATGTTAAGGGTCCCATGTATCTTAGGCTGGTCTCAAACTGATTCTATAGCCAAGTATGACTTTGAACTTTCGGATCCTCCTACCTCCATCTCCCCAAGAGCTGAGAGTACAGGCATAACCCAGCACTGCCTGGTTTACAGAATGCTGGAATCAAACCCAGGACTTTATGCACACTAGGCAAGTACTATCAACTCAGCTATTTCCCCTGCTCCTGGATTCTTTTCTCTCCCAATGTCTTTAAACAGGAGTTACATGGATAGATTGAATCAAGTCTTCTAATTGGGGGAAGAGGGAAGAATGTGCATTATGTGCTAGTGAACAGAGGACAACTATCTAGAATCAGTTTTCTCCTTCCACCATGTGGGTGTTAAAAGGAATCAATTTCAGGTTGGGCTCAATGGCAAATGTTTTTGCCCACTAAGCCATCTCATTGGCCCTAATTTTATTTTCTTAAGCCAACAATTGACCCTTAAGTACACAAGAAAAGTTGAACTTTTATCTACTATAGGATAAAGTAGAATGAAATACTAAAATCAATTAGAAATTAAAATGGCTACATTAGAAGTTCTCCAAATGTTTTTACAAGTAATTGTATTTATTTCTTGCTGTTTCCTCAGGTGTCAAGAAAATGTAGCTCCCAAAACAATGACTTATTAGGCAATAGTGAGGTTGATAAACATTGGAAAGTGTAACTAAAAAGGCCTACCTAGTAAGGACACAATTGAAGTTACAAGAACAAACTGAGTTCATTATTGAAAACTTCATATTTGTACTTGAAACTATTACTCTAAAAGTTCTTAAAAACACAAGAATACAGAAATTTACCTCTCATGAACCATCAGTGGCGAGTCATCATGTATCATTCAGCCTTTGGAAGACACCACTGCACACTAGTGAGGAGATGAGAACGAAGAATTCAGGGCCTGGGGAGATGGCTCAGTGGGAAAGACCACTTGCTATACAAGTCTGCAGGCCTGAGTTCAGATTCCCAGCACCCATGTAAAAACCAGGCACGGCTATACCCTGTATTACAGGGTATAGAGACAGGCAAATCCCAAGAGTTTGTTGGCCAGCCAGCCAAACCAAAACATCCATCCAGCTTCAGGTGAGAGACCCTGTCTCAAGGGAGTAAGGCAGCAAGTAACAGGGCAAAACATCTACTGTTCACTGGGCTCCACCCAAATTCATGGGCACACATCTACAAGCACATATACAAATAGCCCACACACTAAAAGAAAAGAAAAAAAAAATCAGGCAGTGGTGTGCATGCCTTTAATCCCAGCACTTGGGAGGCAGAGGCAGATAGATCTCTGAGTTCAAGGCCAGCCAGGTCTACAAGTGAATTCCAGAACAAACAGGGATACACACAGAGAAAACTGGTCTAGAAAAACAAAACAGAAGTAATTTTGATCTGAAGGGCTCTAGGAAACACCTAGGACTTCCAAACCACAATAAAAACCAAATTCAAGATTGCATTACCCAAAAATCAACAAGCACTACCCCAGAACAGGGTCTTACCACATTCTGACAGGTCAGAGGGAAAAGCTCAGTACTAGCTTAGGACTCTATCACAGGAAACCAGGATGTAATCTCTACAGGTGTCAGCTCCAAAAGGCTGACTTTACTAAGGAAGGGTGCTCCAAAGGCATACAAAAGAACTTGCTTTTCTTCTTTCTTCATTACTATTTTTCTTCTTTATATAGTGCCTCTTTATATACAGCCTAAACTGGTCCTAGATTCCCAATCCTCTGCATGAGCCTCCCAAGTACTAGGACTATAGATGTATGCCACCGAAGCCTGGCTTTCTTTCCTTTTTTCTTTTGAGACAGGCTCTTGCCCCCAATCTCCCTGCCTCAGCCTCAGAAGTGCTGGTATTACAGGTGTATACTATGATGCCCAGCAAAGACTTGTTTCTTAGAGCAGCAAATCCAGGGCTGGGAATGTGGCTGTTACTGTGTGTTCGCCTACTCAAGACCTTGGGTGTGATCCCCAGTCCTGAGACCAGTAAAGCAGCAAACCTTTAACTGTACAGAAATGAAAGCAATAGACAGCGAACAGGAGTGGGTGCGTCTGGCATCCTATGACTGTCAAAATCTCTTTCCTGGGCTAGTGAGATGATGGCTCAGTGGGGAGAGGTATTTGCCACCAAAACTGATAACCTAAGTTTGATCCCCAGAACCATAAGAGAACTGAGTCCTCAAAGTTGTGCTCTGGTCTCCGCAAATACTGTGGCACGTATGCATGCATGCCAATATACATTACATCTAGGGTTGGAGAAATGGCTCAGTGGTTAAGAGCACTGACACTTTTCCAGAGGACTCAGGTTCAATCCCCAGTAGCTTATAACCATCGGTAACTCTAGTCCCAAGGAATCCAAAGCCTCTTCTGGCCTCTGTGGATACCAGGCACACTTGGTAGAGTCACTCATGCATACAAACAACCATACACATAAAATAAAATTACACACAGATATATACTCACACACAACAATAAAAACAGGACGAGAGATAGCACACATCTATAATCTTAGCCTAAGAGGCCAAAGTCAGACGATCCTGAGTTTAAGGACAGTTTGGAGTACACAGAAAGACCTAGCTTAAAAAGAAAAAACCAAAACAAAACAAAAAGCCTTTTTTCAGAGGTAAACAAGAGTGGGACAAGAAGACAAAAACTTGAGATGACAAGAACGTGAATGGACAGGATGAAGGAGAGAGTTCAGATACACCAAACAGGAAAATAAAGAAATAAGAATGTGACAAGTTGGTAGAAGGGTAAAAAGGAAGAGGAAATACAGGGAAAGAACTGTGGGGGAGGGTGAGATTGGGAGGGAATGAGGGAGTGGGATACACCTGGGATACAGAGTTAATAAAATATAACTAATAATAAAAATAAAAAATTAACAATTAAAAAAAAAACTGGATGAGCTCTGAAGTGATGCAGTTACCTTCCTTCCTGGCCATGCTGCAGTATAAAAATTACAGCAACTCAAATGCTATTCTGACAGAGAATTTAGGCTGTAGAGACGGTGAGAAACTAAGATAAACAAGGAACCAATGTAGACCACAACCTCAGCCAGCCTAAGACTCAAAATCCACAAATTCAAAGGGGCAGCTGAGAAAGGCTGCACCTCTTCAAGCATTTGAAAGAGGAGGTAGCAAGAATCTGCCCTTGAAGGTTGCTCTGCTGAGGAAAAAGGAGCCCTCAATTGCCCACTAAGTCCCACAAAGTAAGAGAAACAGAAAGCTCTCTCTAGTAGCCAAAGGGTCAATACTCAGCACACAGAGAAAAGAATAGTGGTGAAGAAAAGTCCTGCTTGGAGAATTAAACCTGGGGGGAAGAGGGGCCTATACTCCCTCTTACACTGGGATCCCATTCTACTGTCTGATAATTTTGGGTTGGCCTTCCAGTTATTAATAACCTGCACCAACATCATTCATTACACAGAAATATGGACAGGTAGTCAGTAGTGTCTTTTTTAATTAAAAATTGCCTACTATTGGAGCTTAAAAAAAAAAATGAGGGGAGAAGAAAGAGCTGCATGGCGGTATTACACCTGACATCACAGCACTTGTGTTGTTTTTTCTTTTCTTTTCTGGCTTTTTGAGACAGGGTTTCTCTGTGTAGCAGAGTGCTGTTTGTCTGGAACTCGTTTTGTAGACCAGGCTGGTTCTCGAACTCACAGAGAGCCTCCTGCTTCTGTCTTTCTGAGTGCTGGGATAACAGTCATGCACCAACATGACAAGTTTTTTTTTTTTTTTTTTAATTGACACTGGAGAATCTCATGTGCAAGGTCAGTCTGAATCAATCTCTAGAGAAATAGCCCATATTTTTAAAATGTGTCCATTAAGTCCAGGCTAACCTCAAACTCACTGCAATCCTTCACCCTCCCCAGGTACAGGGATTACTAGCACATGCCACTATACCTAGGCCTCTTTTTCTTTTTTAAAGTGGACTCAAAAGTGAAGTGGGGCCAAGCATGGCGGTGTATGACTTTAATCCCAACACTAGGGAGGCAGAGGCAGGCAGATCTCTGAGTTCAAGGCCAGCCTGGTCTACACAGCAAGTCCCAGGCCAGCCAGGGGCAACATAGTGAGACACTAGCTAAAATTAACTAATTATTATTATTTTGTTTTGTTTTTTGAGACAAGGTTTCTCTGTATAGCTCTGGCTGTCCTGGAACTTGCTTGTAGACCAGGCTAGCCTCAAACTCAGAAATCCACCTGTCTCTGCCTCCCAAATACTGGGATTAAAGGTGTGCCTCACCACCACAGAGCTAATTAATTATTCTTAATAAGTACTAGCTACTCCTTCAGAGAACTTGAGTTCAGTCCCCAGCATCAGGTAACTACTTGTAACTTCATTTCCAGGGGGTTAGAAACCATTTTCTGGCCTCTTTGATACCTACACACAAATCACACAAAGACAAACACACACACACTTTTTTTTTTTTCAAGTACATGAAGCTGTTCAACAGCACTCTATTTCTTTCAGACAGCTAATTTTTTAAAAAGTTAGAATTTGTAGAAAACATGCCAGGCACTGGTGGCACACCTTTAATCCCAGCACTTGGGAAGCAGAGGCTGGTGAACCTCTGAGTTCAAAGTCAGCCTGGTCTATAGAACAAGTTCTAGGACAGCCAGGGATACACAGAGACACCCTGTGTTGGAGGAAAAGAAAAAAAGAAAACACACCTATGGAACAGCGATGGCTAGAAAGGCTGGGAAGAACAAGACTTCCTTAACCAATGACAGAGAAAATTCTAGCATGTATCCCTTTTGCTCATCTGAATCTGTGAGTTCCTCAGAATTGTCCAACTGGAATAGTAGCGACAACTGCTGTATTGTCCCACACACCCTTCTTTGAACTTGACATGTGCCCACTACCTACAAGATGGCTGCTGTTTTGTTTTTTTGAAACAGGATCTGCTATATAGCCCAAGCTAGCCTTTAACTTGCAATCCTATTGTCGTGGCCTTCCAAGAGCTATACCATAGGAGTGCAGCATCATGCATAGCTAAGATAGACACCTGTCATTACCCCAACTTTACAGATGAGTGGCCGCATAGAATGCCTAAAGAAGCCAAAAGCACAGTAGACACTGAACAGGATTGCAGGGAATTTAGCTATAAAACCTGCTCATAATTACAGTGGGACCACTTATTAAGTCTCAGAACATACAAGGATCTCTTCTTAATTCTGCTAGAAGATCACCTCAATGCTATGTTACCTAAGGAACATACTTCCTGTGACTAGAGAATCAGTCATTTTGAACTCCCATGGAGAGCTGGAATGTAGGTCAGAGTGCTTGCCTAATATGCAGGAGGCCCTGGGTTCAATCCCTAGCAAAAAGGAGAGGGAAATGAGAGAGAGGAGGGGAAGAGAGAAAGTGAAAGAGTTCAATACTATCAAGCAACAATCCACAAGTAACCACAAACACTACATGCAGTGACAGTGGAGAGGTGAGAAGAGATGGCACAAAAGAAAAGGTATAAAAGGTGGGAGGGGAAGCTCACCTTGTATCTAGGATATCAGTAATAAAAGAACTCTGGGCAAACAGTTCCCAGGAAAACCAGCAGGTCAACACAGTAGTGACAGAAGCAGCCAGCTCCCAGGCTGCAGCTGTCTGCAAGCAGCTTAAATCAAATTACCAAACTTCCATACACTGGATTTTCTGCTTTTGAGGAGACGGAGAACAGTCTGCTCCGCATCCAGGCACTGGCTTCTGAGTCTTAGAACCTGGCTCAGTCTACTCCCAGAGAAAGACTCCCTATAACATCCAAACAACTGCTACTTCGAAGAGGGGAGGACTATGGCTAAGTGCCTTTATGGTGCCAAAGACCAAAAGCTGTGCCCCTCTAATTCTCCTGGAAGCCTAGGGCACTGCACACACTCAAAATGGTCTGAGGTCACTGAGCTTAGTGTCCACCTCACAGGGGCCAAGATTCAGGATTCCTAATTCCCTTCCACACTCCAAAAGAGGAACAGACCACAGACCCCAAAAACCTTTCTTCTGGCCAGTCTGATTTTTTGACGAGTGAGTGAGAAGGAGGCCCAAGAAAAGACATTGTACCTTAGAGCTTCCAGGAAAAGCACATAAAACAGACCAGTTGCTCTGAGGATCAGCATGGGGCGCAGAAAAAACCCTTTCAGAAGAGGAGACCAAGGCTCAGACTCGTTTGGGTACTTGCAGAGGGTGGGAGGTTGTTTACAGAGGTCCAAACTCACGCCTCAGCAGCTCAGTCTACAGGAGGCAGACCTCCGTGTTGCCAACTTCCCAGAGAGGACAAGGGAAAATAGGCTGGCCCTGCCTGCACAAAACCAGCTTGACTGGTTCTACTGAGCAGCCCAGGGCCTGCTCCACCTACCTCACATTGAAAAGAAAAGGCCAAAAGGGTGGCCAGGAGCAGTCATTGAATACACCTCTCTTTCTCCAAGTCTCTCTCATCTGCCTCCAAGGACCCCAAGCCACTATCCACAGCCAATTCCACCTCTCCTACCAGAACCTGTGCCTTACCCTTAGTTTCACAAGCCTAAATTTAATGATTTTGTAAATCACAGTAAACTCTTTCTGCTGGTTTTATTCTGTTAATGAGAAATGTAAGAACTACCTAAAAGTAGAAGTCAGTACAAACCCAAAGACAAGACACCTGTGAAAAGAACCTACAGACAGCATGCCAGTCAAAAACAGACATGCAAATCAAGGGATCCAGTCCATACACATCCCAAAAGGAGGAGCTGGGGCACTGAGCAGGGAAAGCAACACAGAAGACCCCTCCTTCTGAGAGGTAACTGAAAACCAACATTCTCTTGGTACTATTTCAAAATTGGTGGTCCTATCCCAGTATAAGGGCAATGGCAGAGTCTGGAGAGATGTCTCAGGAGTTAAGAGCACACATACTGCTCTTTCCAGAGGACCTGATTTGACTCTCATCACAACTGCCTGTAGCCACATGGCAGTGGTGTACACCTTTAATCCCAGCAGAGGCAGAAGCAAAGACAGAGGCAGAAGTAGGGTTCAAGGCCAGCCTGGTCTACAGAGTGAGTTTCAGGACAACCAGGGCTACACAGAAAAACCCTGTGTCGAAAATCAAAAAACAAAAAACAGAAACAAAACCTGCCTGCATCTCCAGGTCCAAGTATCTAATGGCTCTGGCCTCCAAGGGCACCTGCATATAACCCCACACAAGAGACATATTCATACACATCAAGTTAAAAATAATAGGCTCTAGGGCCAGGTCCTGATGGCACACTTCTTTAATCTCTGCACTCAGAAGGCAGAGGCACTTGGATGTGAGTTTCAAGCCACCTGCTAGAGCTACAGAACAAGACCCTGTTTCAAAATAAAAACAAAAAGCAAAAATGGGGGAAGGGGACTGAAAAGATGGCTCAGGTTAAGAGCACTTGGAGCGAGGATCTACTCCCAGCATCCATACTGCGGCTTATAACTACCTCTAACTCCAGTTCCAGAGGAACCAATGCCCTCTTTTGACCTTTCAAGGCACCAGGCGTACAGATGGTACACACACTGCTGATCCACCTGCTTCTCCTGGGACTGCTACCATGTCTGGACATAATAATACTTTTTTTATTTTAAGAAGTAAATGAACAATGGTATCCAGTGGCTTATCCCAAGAGGCTGTGGTGGAGGCAGTGACACTCTGCCAGGTTAAGGAGGGATAGCCTGCAGCCTCCAGTGCCAGCATGGGGAAAGGGTGAGTCCCTTCCCCCAGGAGGTTTGTAAAGGCTTATTCTTCCTTGTGCTGAAACAGAAGGGGAAAGCACATAGCTAACACTTCAATGACTCACGCTCATGTTTGATGAAGGCTGGGAGAAAGCCTGGAGAACCCAAGCTTCAAGTGCAAAGCGACAAAGACTGGAATCTCCCATCAAGAGAAGGAAACTCGGTCACCTATCCTGTTTGTCATCTTGCTGAGATTCCAAGGAAGGGCCAGGTTGAAACACCACCCTTTCCATATTACTCTGAGTTTTTGCTTTGATAGGAAAATATCAAACCTGGCAGCAACAATACAGCTAGAAGGGAACAAACCAAACCCTCCACACACACCCCTCAGAACAGAGACCAAGCAGCTGGGCCCACAACTTAACCAAGCAGAAGGAAGCAGCTGGGCCTGGGTAGAGCAAGGAACCCTCATCTGGTAGCCTAAGGGAAGGAAGATGACCAGCCTCCTGGCCCTTTCCATCTGCTGAAGTTACTGCATCCCAATCCATTAATGGGCTTCAAAGTGCTGGAGGGGGGAGGGTCCATTTAGCACAGACACTATCATGGGGCTAAAGGTGGTGCCCAGCCCCCACCCCACTTGTCAATAATATGCCACAAAGTCTGAGGCCTGACTGCATTTTAAGCATAAAATATTCATTCAAGTCAACATGTAGGAACATCATGGAAGCTCCTGGGGGAAGAAAAATGGCTAGTTAGGTAGCTAAGTGCTCCAAGAGAAACAGTTCATGAAGGCCTGGGTTAGTCCTAGTCAAATGCCCACTGAGAATCAGGCTGTTCCGTCTAGCCAGAGAAATGCTGATTCCTGAGGGTTCTCACTGTGTACACCTTTCAGGCAAACAAGGTTCTCCATCTCTTTCTACTTCACAGATATCAACTCTGCCAAGACATGTATGATCAAGATTCCCAGCCCAAGCTATGGCCACAGTCTAAAAGATGCAGCTCCCTCTATGCAAACGATTTCAATCTGAAGCAGGCCAACTTTCAATCACAGGACAGAGAAGCATTACTATAACTCACTACAGGGAGAGTTACTTTTAAGGTCAAAGGGTATAATGTCACTGTCTTATCTCAGAGAGAAATTACTCCAACAACCCTCATATACATCCCTAAGGCCCAGAAGATGAAACTGTGAGGTCCAACATTCACCCACATCCCCACCCTGGAGGCAGAAAACCCATCCTATCATCAAGAGTCAAATCACAGAACCCCACATCATCAAAAGTGAAGTATTCAGTCCAGTGTTGACCAAAAGGAAACTGGAATCTCACAATGTGTATACAGAATGGGCTTAATTCTTCCACCAAATCCATCTGCATATCCACCTCAGTGGAGAGTGAACCCTCAGCCTTGTACATGCTGGGCAAATGCTACACCACTAAATTACATATACAGTCTTTTTACTTTGGATTTTGAAAGACAGAGTTTCAATAAGTTGTTAGCCTTGAATTTATCCTGTAGCTCAGACAGACCTTGAACTTATGACTTTCCCGCCTCAGCCTCCAGAGTACCCAGGGTTCCAAAACTACACAACTGGCTGGGTAAGAGGCTTTTTGTTGTCATTATTATTATTACTATTATTATTACATTTATTCAGTGTGTGTATGTGTGTGTACATATGTGAGAAAGAAAGAGCATGCACCTGTGTGTAGAGAAGTAAGAAGACATCTTGACAGAGTGGGTTCAGCTTTTCACCAAGTATATGATTCTCAGCGATCCAACTCAGGTCATTAGGCTTGGTGGCAAGTGTCCTTACCAACTAAGGCATTTTGCCAGCCTTCAGCAGTATGTTTTTACAGGATTCTGTAAGGTAGATTTACCCTCTTCATCAATCTTCCAAACTCCTCTTCCTTGAGAATAGATTCTGCCACCCACTCTCTAGAAAAGTTGGGGCAGCACTGTCATTTGACTGACAGTAGCAAAAGGCTCCTGTATTCTATTAGGTACCCTCTGTTTCCAGGGTCTGAAGCCAAGTGTCCCCTCCCCTAGGAGTTAGAGAACACTCTAGCCTGGGGCAGGTGAACTCTGGAAGTTGTACCCTTCTCCATCCTTGACTGTTAAGGCTGCTGCTGGCTTGAAGACAAACAGTCATCTTGCTGATTGCTTTCAAGGCTGCCAAGCCTCCAGGCCAGCAGAGCCATTTGGAAAAGCAGCTCACAGAAAGCTCAGCTCATAGACTTAAGAAACCCTGAAACTAGTAGCCCCAGGTCAGAATCCTGCAAAAGGAAGCCATCTATGGTGAAAATGCACATCTAAAATCAGGTGTCACCAAAATTATCTTCAAGACAGAGCTTGGCTTTCTTTTATCTACTTTCACTGTTAGAAGCAGGGTTGACAGCAAACAGGCAATCTGAAACATAAGGTTTATTTTTATGCTTCAACATGTTGTGTGTGTTTCAGATGTGATCAAAGAGCTCTTAGAAACAGCTGATCAGACACAATTTTAAAGAAAGGGGAGAAAAGGCACAAGAAGAGATTGGAAAGATCTGCTGAAGTTTGTTTACCTATTCTCTGGTAAAACCAGTTAAATAATTTAAATCTAAATAGGGTGACAAGAGAGGGACCTGCCCAACCAAATTCTTTGCTTTTTATTTCCTAACACTGTGGTTACTGCAATGACTGAGCTTCTACTATGGTTTTACCATTTGCAGTGGGGTTGAGGAGCGGGTACTCAGTTTTGCCTGGTGGCAGGGTCTACGCTAAAAAAGGTGGATGGATTCTTGAGGAGCTACCTCTTATTTAGTTTTCCTTTTCTAAAGAATATAAGGTTGGGCTAGGAAAGGGCTCAGTACAGAGCACTTGTCTATGAAGAACAAGGTTGAGCCAATCTCCAGCAGCACAAGAAACAAAAAGAAACAGCTAGGCAGTGTACATGAAGATGGATTTGGTGGAATAGATGTAATAGGTGTACATCTAGCTTTTCCAAGTCCAAGTTTCCACAAGGAGGAGGCAGACTATGAAGTTGACAGTGTGAGTGGAGAATCAGGAACTGGCTCCATACAGCCAAGTTCATGAAGAATGGAGCCAAAAATGAGCAGGATGACAATGCGCCTCTGCTCTGGACTAAGTTATCAGAGTGCTCACGTGCCAAACTGGTCCCTCTCTTGAAATCAGTGCACATGTGCCAAATCCCAAATACATGATCCAATGGTTTGGGAGCCCACCTGAGCATACTTAACAAGAAAAAAATCAAGTGGACCGATACTGCGTTTACATTTAGTAAACAGCACAAAGAAACCATACTGAGGCTACTCTCTCTGTCCGACACAATGTCCCCACAGCCTCTTTGGGGAACAGGCAGGCCAACCACTCCTCAAATGCCTGAAGGTGCCAGTCAGTCACTTGGCCTCCTCCTCCCTGCTTATAATCAACAGTGTGGGAAAGTTCTCCAGTTAGGCAAGGTCTACCTACTAAAATAAAGGTAAGACAAAAAGGGTTGTACATGGCAACCTAGAGAGTGTTTCCCAGAAGGAGAGATAGATGCAACTGGCAAGAAAGGGACTGTGCAACAGAGCAAGCTCCCCAGTTTCCAAAGACCTCTGTCCCAGGCAGGACCAGCTGACAGGTCCAGTGATGAAATACATCAGCTACCCCTCCCTCTCAACCCCCTGCTTTGCCTCAACTGCAAACAGTCCATAAGAAATATGAGTCCACTATGACAGCAGAACACTGTCCTGATTCCTCTTCAGTTTCTATGTGCCCAGGTAACAGCAACAGAGTAACAAAACAAAAAAGTACAGTAAAGGAAAAGAGATAAAGGCTTTTCAAAGAAGTTAAGCCAAGCAAACACAGCAGCAGCTCTATCCTACCTGGCTATAAAGGAAACAGGGAACAAGAGGAAAACACAATACTGATGGGTAAAGTATGTTCTTTTTTCAACACAAGTTTGTGTTTAGTAAAATTCACCCAGAAACATATGACAGGCAGGAGACTGTCCAAAAAGCAGGCAGCAAGGGACACTGGAGACTGTGAAACAAAGGGGAGAAGTGGAAAGTGGACGCCTTGGCACAGAGGTGAGAGGATGACACAGAAAAGGCAGAGGCTTGGGTGACAAACAGCAGTGATTGCCAGGATAAAAGGGAAAGTATAGGGCCCAGCGGCTGACAGACAGGATGAATAGCTAGCTTGCACCCTGGGAACGGCAAAGACTAGCCAATAGAAAGGGAATAGACAGGGCATCCGGGGTGTAAATAAACAGTGAAGAGGACAGGAGACCCATGTGGACATGAAAGGCAGCACTGACTAAGAGGCATAGTAAGAGAGATGGGGCTGGGGGAGTAGTTTGAGCAATAGGAAGTAGCAAACAAGGAGGAAGATACTATGATACTATGAGAAGTGACAGGCACCGATTTGGAGAGGCATTCAGTATTCTAATTTGTGATGAACTGTAAGTAGGCAGTAACGCAGGCACTGATGCAGCCCGCGAAAGACTGACTGAGCAACAGGTTATGTTAATACAGCCAGGCTGAAACACTCTTTTCCACGACAGAGGGAAAAAGACCAGCGATAATCTGGAAGAGCATTCAGACAGGAGGCCCAAGGATTTAAATGCCAAACCCCAGGGGGAAGAGAACAGGAGCAATCCAAAGGCTCTGAAAGGGAGCGGTGACTGGAGCCCCAAAGGCAACCTGTGGGAAAACTATGCGCATGACAGCTGTATGGGAAACACGGAAGCGACACATGCCAGTGCCAGGAGCCAGGGAGCTCCTGCCGAAAAGAAGGGAAAGTGATGAGCAAAGAGTAGGCGAACGATTTGGAAAGGTGACGAGGGTGGAGCTGGTGGGTTGCAAGCAACAGGGAGAGCCCGATTTGGAACAGGGAAGGAAGACAGAAAAAGCTGGGGAAGTGAAAGGGGATAGGGACCAAGAACTCTACGAGACAAGGACCCTTGAGGGAGAAAACACGAGGACTGGGAGAGGCGGTGCGGGCAGAGGGGGTACAGGACTAGAGAGATGCAGGAAGAGGTGGGTAACAATCGGCGGCAAATCGCGGGGTGTGATTCGAAGAGCAGGAAGGTGGCTGCTTTAAGCGTGGGTGGAGGAAGACCAGAAAGGCCCCTGAGAGAAAAAGGGAAGAGAAGGGGAAGCTGGGGAGATAGCTCGGAAGAGCGCAGGAGGGCGGCGAGAGGCGAGGGGCGTTTGGCAAAGGTACAAGTGTGTAGTTCAGTCAGGACAAGGTGGGGGTCCCAGGTCAGGACTCGGAAGAGGGATGTGCAGGGATAGAGCCCGGGGCCAGATGACAGGACAGCCGAGGCTTGCAGAAGGCAGCAGGAGCACGAGGAAAGCAGAGAGAGAAGGTTCCGCAAGGTGCAGGGGGCCCAGCCACAGAATTGGGGGAGCCCTGAGGGCTCCTTACCTGCTCCGTGTCCCTTTCGTTCAGCGTGGGTAGGGGGGTCCGAGCGCTGGACATGGCGCCGGTATCTCAGGGGAGGGAACCGAGAAGCTTGGAGGAAGGGAGGAAAGGGAAGGCTTGGAGCCCGGCCGGGCGGGGCTTCTCACAGCAGGAGCACCCGCTGCATGGGCCCCGGCCGGGGGTGCGGGGAGGCCGGACGATCGCTCACGCCAGCCCGAGGATGCGCCGCTCGGGCTAGGCCTCGCCGGCTCCGAGCGGCTCCGGACCGCACCCCCCCGACCCCCGGCTGGGTTGTGCCGCCTTACGGCCCGGCCGCGCCGCTCCGCCTACTCTCAGCCACCGCAGCCGGCCGCCTGCCTCGCTCCTCCCCTGCCCTCAGCCGCACTGCTCCGCGCCCGGCACACAGGCAGCCGCCGCCGGACCTGCTGCTCCCAACATGGCCGCCACCACCGCCAGCCCTCGGCTCTTTCCGCCGGCAAGAGCCGGAAAGATCCGAAACAACTAGGAACGGGAGGGGGCCGAGCCTTTTCCTCTCCGCCCTGACTATGGGTGAATTCCGGAAACTACCGAAGAAGGTAATCCCCGAGGACGCGCGCACCTCCTCGATTCCGAAGACCAAGCTTCGGCTCTGTTTACGGAAATCCACGAAGAGACTCCCCTCAGCTCTAGAGCCAACCAGTAGCTACGCCCACTAGCCTTTCTCCGCCCCCTTGGAGCTGGCTTTCGGTAGTTTCCGGAAACACCCGAAGAGGCTCCGTGTGTGCTAAACCGGCCACGCCGCCCCCCCGACCCCGCCCCCCCCCCCCCCCCCCCGTTCCATCGCTCAGAGGAGGGCGGCAGTCAGCCATTTCCGGCAACACCCGGGACCTGCAGAGATTAAGAGTGTAGCTCTTCGTTTCTTTCCGTCGGTTTTCGTTTATTTTCAAACCTTGAACAGGCGTGGGTCACCTGTACCTGTTGTTTGACTTCTAAGAAAATACAGCTAGCTATTAGCTGTTCCTGAGACTGATATCTTTTGATCCCAACGCCAACTTCCCATCAACATGTTTGTCCGTTAGCTCATAAAACCCACCTTATCATTCAGCCTTTCAATCAACATGTGAGTCAACAGCCAAATGTAGTGTCACCCTATTGCCTGTCTCCTGCTTTGCACACCCGACCATCTTCCAACTACCTTGGTTTCTAAATATCCATCCCACAGACTCATGTTGAGTGAGTGCCCTCGCTGCTCTGCGAGGCCTGGAGCAGAGACTGGTCAACATCCCTGAAACTTGACAGTGGACAGGCACATACCTTTAGGAAACAGCTGTCCTGAGAAGACGCTTGTATGATCTTGGGGACGTGAGGCATAGGATCAGGTAACAAGGGCCAGCAAAGTAACTCAGTTTGATCCTTGGGGGACCCCAGGGTGAAAGGAGAGACCAAGTTTAAAACGTTGTACTCTGACTTCCATGAGCAACCTACCCTATACACTAAAAATAAAATTAGAATAGGTTTTTTTAGAGTTGGAGAGATGGTTCAGAAGTCGAGAGGGTGCGCTAGTTGCTCCCCCAGAGGACCATGGGTTAGTACCCAGCACCCATATGGTGGCTAACAGCCGTCTCTACCTCCACTTCCAGGTGATGTGACACATTTTTCTGGCCTCCACGAGGCGTGCACATCCAAACCACCCATACACACAAAATTTAAATAAATATCACATAATGGGCTGGACTGATGTCTTATCGATTAAGAGCATCTACTGTTTTTCCAGAGGACCTGGATCAGGTCCCAGCACCCACATCAGGTGGCTCACTATCTCCTGTAACTCCAGTTCCAGAGGATCTGATGCCCTCTGGCCTCTACCAGCACCTGCATGCAAGTGGAAGAAATAAATCCATAAAGCACAAATATATGCATATACAAATAAATATTTTTTAATGACATATAACATTTCTTCTTTTTTTTTTTTTTTCCTGTTGTTTTGGATTTTGTGACAAGGTTTCACTATAGCTGCTTCTGCTTCCCAAAAGCTGGACTTAAAGGTATACACTATCATCCCCAGCCATGTCTTTTTTTTTTTTTTTTCTTTTTGTTGTTGTTGTGTTCTTTCTTTTTGGAAACAGGGTATCAAATAGCCCAAGCTGGCCATGATATGCTTCCAAGGTGGCAATGAACTCCTGATCCTCCTGTCTCCATTTCTTAAGTACATTGATTACAGGTGTGTACTGCCATGCCTGGCCTTAAATTACCTTTTAAAATATTCTACAAGGTAGGTCTGAAGAGACCATTTCATTTTCATTTTTATTTCAAGTCCTCCCTCTAAGATATGGCAAAAAAAAAAAAAAAAAACAGGCATTCATTGAAAATAGGGTCCCTAGGGTTGCAGGGTAGTGAGAGAGCTCTATTTAACTATCACCCATAGCATGTAGGAGGCCCTGAGGTCAATCCCTAGCCCCCCCCCCCCAAAAAAAAAAAAGACAGACAGCCAAAACTGAGTATGGTCGTCTGTCCCTGTAATCTTAGCACTAAAAAAGCAGAGGCAAAAAAAAAAAAAAAGATGGCTCGAGGCCAGCCATAATGAGGTCCAGGGCAGGCAAGTTGCATAGTACACACCTGTCTCCAAAAGAAAACAAAAACACCAAAACAAGTGGCTGGCTAGGTGGCTCAGAAGTTAAAAGCACTTGCTGCTCTTTCAGAGGACATGGGCTTAGTCCCATGGCAACTCACGTATCTCTTCTGGCCCCCAAGAGTGCAGAGTGTATATACAGACAAGCAGGTAAAACTCAAAAAATAAAAAATAAAAAATAAAAAATTTGGGCTGGAGAGATGGCTCAAAGGTTAAGAGCACTGGTTGCTCTTCCAGAGGTCCTGAGTTCGATTCCCAGCAACCACATGGTGGCTCACAACCATCTGTAATGAGCTCTGGTGCCCTCTTCTGGAGTGCAGGCATACATGCAGGCAGAATATTGTATCTATAATAAATAAATCTTTTAAAAAATAAATAAATAATTTAAAACATTCCTCAGCTGGGTGAGAAGGCACACACTTTTAATCCCTGCACTTGGAAGCAAGAGGCAGGTTGATCTCTGTGGGTTCAATCAGCCTGGTCTACATACAGTGAGCTTCAGGCTAGCTAGGGTTACATAGTGAGACCCTGTCTTGGTTTGGGAGGGGGATATGACAAAAGCCTGAAATAGCACAGTGAGTGTGTCAGACCCCTTGAAGATGCCTCTTTCCTTTCCTGGGCCTCAGCTTTGCTCTTGAAAAGTGGATTTGCTGAGTTTTAACAGCACTGAGGCTTTTTGCAGCTCTGGAGAGCTCCTGGTTCTTCACAGGAATCCACGTGACAACAGCATTCCACTCTTCATTTCTCTCTGGAGTTGCCCAGATCTGTCCAATCTCTGCCCAACACAAAACCATAGACTTCATAAAAGATTATGAGGGTATTGTATGTTCATTTTTATCTGTAACTTGATTACAGGTTTTTTGTTTGTCTTTTGTGTTTTGAGTGTTTTTTTGTTTTTTTCTCTTTGTGTAGTTCTGGCTGTCCTTTGTGGACCAGGCTGGCCTCGAATTCATAGAGATCCACTTGCCTCTGCCTCCCAGAGTGCTGGGATCACAGGCGTGCACCACTGCACCAGACTCTTGATTGCAGATTTTAAGCATGAACTTTGTAGATAACAGTGCACTCGTGGGGTCCCACCAGGCAGAGGCCATAGCCCAGGCTCACTTCTGCGTCAAGCTATCCCTGCCCTTGGTTCCACAGAATTTAGAACTTGCCCCCTGGCTCTCACCCTAAGCACAACAGGAGGGACAAAGCCTGGGTCCCTGAATGGGAAGAAGCTGAGAGAGCTCCGGGGGTAACATTAGGAACTTACTGGTTGAACTGCTGAGTGCTGACACCCATGATCTGCTAGGCAGGTGCCGAGAAGAGTAAAGAAGGATTTCGTAAGGTCCACAGTACTAGTCAATTCACAGGACTCCAGGAAGCCTCTTCACGTCCCACACCAACCCCATGCAAGCACTACCTCTGAGAAAGAAGCTGGGGAAAGCAGAGCTGTGGAGTTGTGGGAAAGGGGATGGAGACCATGCCACACCCCCACCCCAAATTCAAACCTGAGAATGAGCTGCCCCCTGGTGGCCAAAGGGAGTCACACGGCTCACTTCCAGGACCAAAGTCTGAGGAGCAGGGAGAGAGGAGACTGTTGAAACGCAAAGGGAGACAACATTCAGGGGTTTCCTAACCCTAAATGAGTCTCTCTCCTTAAAACCCCATCCAAACCCTGACCTTCCTCTTGGTTACTCCTCTCTTCCTCTCCTCCTCTCCCAAGGTGCCAACCCAGACTTCACGTGGTCCAGCCCCCGGACACACCAGAATATCAGGTGCAATTCCAGTGACATCTGAACTCCACTAGAACACTGTTCTCAACTCTCCCGTGGGCCAGTGACCTTTGTGGTCACACGCAGCTCTGCTCTCAGAAGGGCACTGGGTTTGGTTTGATGGAAAGCTGTCATTATTATGAAAAAACATTTTTAGCAAGAAAGGATCCTATTTTAGTATGTGTGTGTTACATGTATGTACATTCATATGTACATTCATATGTTGTACTCCTGTGCATGTGGGTAGACTGGAACACACATCACACCAACCAACAGAGGTCCAGTGTGTTCTCTCAGTCGCTCTCCATCTTGGTTTTTCTTGTTCAGATTTATTGCTTTGTGCATGTCTGTGTGTGTGTGCATGCATATCCCACAGAGTGTGTGTGGAAGTCAGAGGAGGACTTGTGGGAGGGGCTCTCCCTTCCACTGGAGCAGAAACTCAAACCTCCAGGCCTGTGGGAAAGTGCCTTATCCACTAACCCATCTCACTAGTTTTCCAACTTCATTTTGTTTGTTTTCTGGTCTTGAAACAGATAGTAAAAGCCCTGGCTCTCCTGGAACTCACAGGCTGGCCTTGAACTCACAACAATTTGCCTGCCTCATAAATGCTTGGATTGAAGGCTATGTCCAGAAAAACCAACCATCTTGTTTTGTCTTTTTTTTTTTTTTTTTTTTAATCTGTGTAACCTTTCCTAGACAGGTTTGTCCTAGACGTGCTTTGTAGACCAGGCTGGCCTCGAACTCACAGAGATCCGCCTGCCTCTGCCTCCCTGAGTGCTGGAATTACAGGCATGTGCCACCACATTTGGTGTCTTTATATCTTTTTAAGATTTGTGTATGAGGGCTGGAGAGATGGCTCAGAGGTTAAGAGCACTGGCTGGCCTTCCAAAAGTCCTGAGTTCAAATCCCAGAATCCACATGGTGGCTCACAACCATCTAAGAGGAGATATGGTGCCCTCTTCTGGCGAGCGGGTGTACATGCAGAAAGAACACTGCATACATAATAAATAAATACATCTCTTTTAAAAAGGATTTGTTTTACCTTCATGTTTGCATGTCCATGTGACAACTGGATGCATGCCTGGAATCCTCTTAGTTCAGAAGAGGGTGTTAGATCTCATAGAACTGATGCTATGGATGTTATAGATGGTTTATAAATCACCGTGTGGGTGCTGGGAGCTGAATTCAAGTCCTCTGCAAAAGCAGTCAGTGCTCTTCAGTACTGAGCAGTCTTTCCAGCCCCTTGCTGTTGTTATTTTTTTGTGTTTTGAGACAGAGACTCTGTGTAGCCCTGGCTGTCCTAGAACTCTTTATGTAGACCAGTCTGTCCTCAAACCCTAACCTTGAGGCCAGCCTGGTCTAGTCTACAGAGTAAGATCCAGAACAGCCAGGACTACACAGAAAAGCCCATTCTAAAAAAAAAAAAAAAAAAAAAAAAAAAAAAAAAAAAAAAAAAAAAAAAGAGAGAGAGAGAGAAAAATAAGGAAGGAAAAGAAAAAAAAGGAAGGAAAGAAAATGGGAAGGAGGCCTGTTGGCGATGTCAAGGAAAGGAGAGGGGAGAATGTGAGTGGATAGGATCAAGATACATTGTACACATGTAAGAAACTGTCAAAGAATAAAAGTCAGAAAGTAACTAAATAGAAGAAAAATAACACAGAAAAAATAGATGGCTGGGGAGAAGGCTTGGGAGGTAAGAGCCCACACTGTACAAGAATGAGGAGCTGACCTGAATCCCCAGCACCCATCAAAAAGGAAGGCACTAGCTACACATGTACCTCTCTCCAGTACTGCAGTAGGACAGAGACAGGAGGATTGCTGAGACCTGCCAGTAAGCCTCACTCCAAGTTCAGTGAGAGACCCTGTCTCAAAGAAATAAGGTATAAAGGTATAAAACATTATGTCCTTTGGCCTTTGTGTGTAAGCATGGGTTCACATACCTCTGTATTCAGGTGCACATACTACACTCACATACACAATGTTACACACACACACACCTAAAACAAAATAGAGGCTGGATATGCAGCTCTATTGACACAAGGCTCGCAGAGTTCATTCCCCAGCACTTCATAAATGTTGGTAGACATTTGTAATCCCAGGACTTAGGAAGTAGAAGCAGGAGATCGGGAAGTTAAGGTCATCCTCACTTACACAGGGAACTTGAGGCCAACCTAAGCTACATGAGACCCCGTGTCAAACCTCCCCCCATCACACACACACACACACACACACACACACACACACACACACACACCATCATCGCCGCCACCACCAATAACAAAAACCAACCAACCAGAAAGAACCAACCAAGATGAGTCAGTGTTTCAGAGTGAGAATAGAAAGCAAGTACCAGATGCTTGGGGCAGTGATCTGCCCTGAGCTTGCTAAACTCAAGCTTCATCACTGAACCACACCCTCAGCCCCAAGTGTCAAGACTGAAGTTAGTGAAAGCCTCACTGGAGGAAGGAAAGTGGGAAGGAGGCGTGTTAGGGATGTCAAGGGAATGTGAGGGGACAGTGAGGGCAGATGTGTTCAAGATATGCAAGACACTGTCAAAGAACAAAATTAAAAGTCCAAAGGAACTAAATAGAAGAAAAATAAGAATGCAGAAAAGGGGGCTGGAGAGATGGCTCAGAGGTTAAGAACATGGTTGTTCTTCCAAAGGTCCTGAGTTCAATTCCCAGCAACCATCTGGTGGCTCATAACCATCCATAGTGAGATCTGGTACCCTCTTCTAGTGTTCAGGCAGAACGCTGTATAAATAATAAATAAATACATCTTTAAAAAAAAGGCCTTAAGATTCTGTCTCAAAACAAAACAAAAACAAAAAACAAAGCGGATTTTAAGAAGGTGAGGGCATGAGCCCTGTGAAGGAAGAACATTCCAAGCAGAGGGAACAGCCCTGAGGCAGGAGCATACCCAGGCCATTTGAAGAACAAGAGGGCCTACAGCCCTGTGCTGGCTAACTTTTGTCACTTTGACACAAGTTAGAGTTGCTCAGGAGGAGAAACTTGAATTGAGAAAATTGACTGTAAACCAGACAGAGGGGGCATTTTCTTGATTTATGACTGAGGTAGGAGGACCTAGGCCCTGGTGCTATCTCTGGACAGTGGCCCTGGGTTATATATATAAATCTGAAAAAACCAAAGGAAAAAAGGAAAAAAAAGAAGCTGAGCAAGCCATGAGGAACATGCCAGTATGCAACATTTCTCCACGTTGTCCTCTGCTTCAGTTCCAGCCTCCAGGTTCTTGCCTTGAGTTCCTGCCCTGACTGCCTTCAAGACAGACCGTGTTTGGATGTGTAAGCTAAAAAAAAAAAAAAAAAAAAAAACAAAAAAACATTCCTTCCCAAGTTGCTTTTTTTTTTTTTTTTTTAATCAATCACAGTAATAGAAATCAAACTTAGAGAACCCTAGGGGTAGAAGAGGCCAGAAAGTGATGGGGAGCGAGGCTGGTGGATCATCACCACTGGGATGAGATGAGTGGTCCAGTAATACCTGACTAGATTCTGGGTTGAGTATAGAGGAAGGGACCCAGCAGGAGCAGATGCTTAGAGACCAGGAAGCAGGAAAAAGGTTTTGACACTCACTCCGGAAAAGACGACAGCAGCTGGGAGCAGTCAGTGACAGTGGGAGTGATGCTAAGCAAGTAAACAGATGAGAGGAAAATGGGAGCCTCATCTTGGTAGGCATGTCTTCTGCTGGTCAGAATATTCTATAAACATCCTTGAAGCTGCAATTAGATTGCTGCCTCTGCATCATAAATTGAGGCACCATGGCATTTCCCCATCCAGGTATATGAAGGTTCAGCATCCTCATGAGATCTGCGCCATTACAACATCACTTCTGAGCCAGCACATGCACTTCTGAGCACGTGGTACACGCCTGTATTTGCAGCACTCAGGGAGGCAGAAGCAGGCAGATTTCTGTGAATTCCAGACAGGTGTGGTCTACAAATCGAGTTCAGGACAGCCAAGGTTACACAGAAAACCAGGTCTTGAAAAACCAAAACAAAAAACAAACAAAAACAAAAACAAACAAACAAACAAACAAAAGACATCACTTTTGTTATGATTTTGACTTTGACCCCATATTCCTTTCATAAGTTTTTTTAGAGGATCATGAAAAAAGAATATATTAAAAAGGAGATCTGGTCCGTGTTTTTAGAAGGAAAAAAGGTTACCTTATCCAGTGAATACACTACCTACCTCATAAATATAAAACAATTCTTTAAGAGGGCTAGTGCTCATTTTAAGAGTACTTACTGCCAGGCTCAGTGACCTGACTTTAAGTCACGCAGTGGAAAGGTGGAAAGGAAGACCTGACTCCCACAAGTTGTCCTCTAACCTGCACAGATACACATGGTATGTGCACATACACACACAAATAAGCTTTACATTAAAAAGTCTTTATGACCCAGGCATGGTGGCACATGACTTAAATCCTTCACTCTGCAAAGGGAGGCAGATCTCAGAAAGTTCAAGACTAGTGTAGTCTACATAGCAAGTTCTATCCCATTCAGGGCTACACAGTGAGACTCTTGTTCCAGAACACCCAGGGCTACAAAGAAATAGAGAGAGACCCTGTCTCAAAAAACCAACAAACAAAAACAAAAAACTCCACAACTATCAATTGCAGGATATTTGATCATGCTATGACCCCGGAGATTGTGTTGTTTAGGGTAAAACCTGTTTGTAATTGTGGTGTGGCTCAGCCTTAGCACACACCTTTCATCTAAGAGCTTTCTGCCTCAAGATTGTAAACAGGATTAAATAAAGTCAACCATAGGTCAAGAGGCAGAGCAAACAACCAATTGACAGGAAATGAACATAGGAAACACACACACACACCCAAAGAGTAATAGGAAATCAGGAGGACAGCTAGAAAGATGAATAGGAAGTAGAAAGGAGGGGCATCCAGTTAGAGGGGGTTTTTGAGAAGGTGTGGAGAAGGGCCTTCTTTTTGGAACATTAGCTGAGGAAGAAGCTCAACTGGCTGCTTGCTCTGCCTCTCCGAGCTAGCAGGTTTTCACCTCAGCATTTGGCTTTATTGGCAAGATGGAACGATTGAGAGTTTGTTAAACAAACAAACAACAACAACAACAACAACAAATCTATCTATCTCTTGACTAAATCCTTTGCTTCCAGAAGACAAGAAGCAGACTGGTGAGGTAGCTTAGTTGGTAGGTGCGGTGGTGCACACCTTCAGGTTCCTTACTCAGGATTGAAGATAGAAAGACGAGAAATTTCAGGCCATTATTGGTTTCATAGTTTGAGGCCAGCCTGGACTATGTGAGAGTATGTCTCAAAAGGAAACGAAGGCAAGGAACCAAGAGACCCCCAGCAACAGAAGGAACAAAGATGGGATGTGCTCCATCTTGGGAGGCAGTGCCACAAGCTTTCTTGGTAGAATAAGGACCATTCCCAGTTTTCTCACCTGAACAGACAACCAAAAAACAGGATGAAACCGACTACCCACAGCTGTCCTTCGTAGAGGCTGTGCTGGGATCAAGAAAGTGAGAGTCAGGATGTCCTGGGCTCCAGCTCAGGACAAGGGACCTGAGAACGGATCTGCCCCAGCTGGCAGGAGGCAAGAAGCCAAGGGTAGCAAGAGTCCTGGGGTAGAAGGTATCCTCTGCTTGCCTCTGCTACACTGCCACCCTCCTGGGTACTCTCAAAGGAGCAGGGAACAGTCCTGAGCTGACCTCTCATTCAGCAGTTAGATGGCTGCCAGGCATGGTGCCTCAGGCCAGCAATTCTAGCCCGTAGGGAGACTGAGACAAGAGGATTGCTTTTAGTTTGAGGCCAGCCTGGGTTACATAGTAAGACCTTGTTTCAAATGAAAACTAAAAGGGGGCAGAGGTGGAAGAGAGGGTGCTGGGGATGGCTAGGTCGGTTGTTGCCTGGCCTGCACAAAACCTTGAGTTCTATCTCCAGTGCCAGACAACTGGGGCATGGTGGTTTATGCCTGTGATCCCAGCACCTGGGAAATGCAGGCAGAAAGTTCAGAAATCCAAGGTCATTCTGGGCTATGTATCAAGTTGGAGGCCAGCCTGAGTTACATAGGACCCTATCACAAAAGGGGATGGGCATGGTAAGATGGGTCTGCAGATAAAAATGCCTACTCCCTGACATGGGGCACATGCACACATGGATGTAGACATAAGCACTCACAATAAAGAGACAGATAATTTTGTTCTGTTTTTGTTTTCCAAGACAGTGTTTCTCTGTGTACCCCTGGCTGTCCTGGAACTTCCTCTGTAGATCAAGCTGGCCTCAAACTCAGATCCTCCAGCCTCTTGTCTCCCAAGTGCTGGGATTAAAGGTGTGTGCCACCATGCTAATAAAGTTTTTAAAGAATAAAAGGGGGTAGTCAGGAGCGATAGCTCAGTGGTTAAGGGTTAAGAGCACTTACTGCTCTTGCGGAATACCTATGATCAGTTCCCAGCACTCACACAGCTACTCACAACCATCTGCGACTCTACCAGGGGATCTGGCGCCTTCTTCTGATTTCCAAAAGCAATAGGGGCATGCATAGTGCTCATAAGAGAGCAAATAAAACACTTATACACACAAAATAAAAATTTAAAACTTGTGTTTATTGGTTGATTTTTGTTGTTTTGTTTTTCAACACAGGGTTTCTCTGTGTAGCCTTTGCTATCCTGCCTCTCCCTCTCTGAGTGCTGGGACCATAGGCGTGTGCACCACCACTCCCAGCTGATTGATTGATTTTTTTTTTTTTTTTTTTTGAGACAGGTTTTCTCTGTGTAATCCTGGCTTTCATGGAATTCACTCTGTAGACCAGGCTGGCCTCAAACTCAGAGATCTGCCTGCCTCTGCCTTCTGAGTCCTGGAATTAAAAGTGTATACCACCACCACCCAGAAAATAGTCTTTTTTAAAAAGTGCAATAATCACCAGCCTGGTATACAAAGTGAATCCAGGACAGCCAAGGCTACACAGAGAAATCCTGTTCGAAAAAAAAAAAAAAAAACAGAACAAAAAGTGCAATAATTACATGCTTTATTGAAGCGTCTGAATCTCTCAGAGGTACAAACAGAAATACTTCCAGATGAAATGATGTCTGGAGTATGTCTTAAAATAATCTGAAGAGTTGCAGTAGACAAAATATGGAACCAGAGATCCATCCCTAGATGAATAGGTAACAAAACTGGTTGGGTTGCAGTGGCTCACTGAAAGTAACCCTAGAATCTGAGACACTGAGGCAGGAGGATTGTCATGAGTTGGAGGCCAGCATGAACTAGATAACAAGTTCCAGGCCAGCCTGGGCTACCTAGTGAATTGCAGGAAGTCAGTCTCAGCTAGACAAGAATAAACAATAAACCCAATACTTAGATAAAAGGTATCTAACTCAAAAGAAAAAAAAATTAATTAAAAATATCCAGGAGCTGAACATGGTGGCACAGGCCTTAATCCCGGCACCAGGAGGCAGAGATAGGTGGAGGCAAGTGCCTCTCTATGTCTCTATGCATTTGAGGCCAGCTTGGGTTATATAGTGAGTTCTAGACTAGGCAGAGCTATATAAAGAGACCCTGTCTTAACAAAGCAAAACCTATGATAAATAACAAAGTGCTAGCCTCAGTGGCAAATGCCTGTAATCTCAGCACTCAGGGAGGCAGAGGCTGTCCTGCACTCTATTTGTTGACCAGGATGGTCTTCAACAAATAGAGTGCAGGACAGCCAAGACTACATACAGAGAAACAAATAAACAGCAACAAAAAAGTGCTGTTTCTTCAAACAAGTTTTTTCCATAGCATGTATTTCTGTTTACCTGGTCTTCCCCAGGATATGGGGTGTGTCTGGCTCCCTCCTAGCTCTACTCTTAATGTCTAGAACCCTTTGGCATAGAGGAGTCACTCTGGAGCACTTATATTTCAGCAGCTCAGACTGAACCCAGTGAGTGAAGCTCTTAAGTGTGAACTGGGAACATTATCAATACACAGCTATTCCTACCAACTGTCCCACTTCTGTGAGCTGCTGTGTGCAAGTCTGTGGGTACTTTTCTCAGAGGCAAATTGCTCCCCCAGGAAAATGTGGGTGTCATGGTAAGTAAATAGTAGCAAGAGAGTATGGAGGGGACAGATCAGAGTCCAGAATAGGAGATCCCACCACTAACTATGCCCTGCCCTGTGTGATGTGATTATACTAGTTAGTCATTGTTTCTGTACCTTCCAGAAAGCCAGGCTGAACCAGGGGCAGAGATGGCAGAGGGAGACCAGAGCCGGGCAAAGTTACCCAGGCCCTAGAGCTATTTTCTAGAGAAAGGGGATAGGTCATGGGATGCCCTCCCCTAAAGCCCTGGGCTTGGCGCCCAGCCACTGTCACCTGGCCAAGATGACCATCGTTTTACACCTATAGTGAGTCCTTCCAGGGGCCCTGCCAGGCAGAGTATGACTAAGTGCCAGGACCAGAAGACAACAGCAGGCACTGAAGACAGAGATGGTCTGGGTTTGAGGTTCCCATCCTTTTACTAGCCCTGGCAGACAAGTCACCATGTTCCTCTCCTTATGCCTCAGTTTCCTTACCTGTGCAATGGGCACAATATAGGGTGACTCATGACAAAACTAGGGTAGGTGCTCTGCCTTTGTCCCAAGGATCCTAGCAGTGTCTGTTCCTGGGGTCCCTCACTACTGTTTGTGGTCATCCTGTCACCAGCTGGGACAGATGTGGGGTTCCAACGATGAGACATTGATTCTGGTGTTGGGAGGAGCAAAGGCCTATTTGTCTTCTTTCTTTGGAGGTTGGCACATTCATTCCCAGAATGCAACTAGGGCACTCAGTATTGTGAAAGCCTTGAGCTTTCACCCCATGCTCCCTTGCTTATACGGCCTCTGGGAGGTGAGCTGGATGAATATTTCCAAAACTTCTGTGCACACCGGGAGGTTAAAAGCCCCTTTTCCATTCCAACCCTATCTTCTGTGAGCAATTTTGTTTCAGGACAGGGTCTCACTATATAGCAGGTCTGGAACTATATAGACTAGCCTGCCTCTGCCTCCCCAGTGCTGGGATTAAAAGTATGTGTGAAAATGTTTTTCCATTTTTTTTTTCCTTATCAAAACTAGACAAAGCTGGGGTATGGTGGCACAGGCCTTCAATCTCAGCAGTCAGGGAGGCAGAGGCAGGTGGATCTCTGTGAGTCTGAGGCCAGCCTGGTCTACAAAGGGAGTCCAGGACAAACAAGGCTATATACAAACCCTATCTTTTTTTTTTTTTTTTTTTTTTTTTTTTTTTTGGGGGGGGGGTTAGGCAAGCACTTCCTCTTCTCCTTTGCACTTCTTAGTCAAAGCAGAGCTCATGACTGATGTAGGTGAACAGCATCTTCCCCCAAACCCTCAGACACCATCTCGGGGAAGATGGGTTGGGGGAAAGGTAGGGAAGCAGTGGGACAAAGGCCGGAAAGTCTCTTGCTGAGTGGTTTCCTCTTCTCCATTCAAGGTGGGCCCTCTTTTCCCTCTGTCACCTCCTGTGGCAACTATAAGCCTTACTCTTCTGCAAGCTAAACCCTCCTGCCACTTACTCTATGCAGCTGTGTCCTCCATGCACATGACAGAGAGAAACCTCACTCACTTTCATTAGACTCCAGGCTCTACGACTCTAAAGAAATATTTAGGGGCTGGAAAGAGCACTCACTGGGTAAGAGCGCTGACTGGCTCTTCCAGGGTGCAGCCTTTCTAGCACATCCCACATGTCAGCTCACAACCCTTTTTTTTTTCCTCCAGTTTTTCAAAACAGGGTTTCTTTGTGTAGCCTTGGCTGTCCTGTCCTGGAACTCAATCTAGACCAGGCTGGCTGGAACTCACAGAGATCCACATGCCTCTGCTTCTCAAGTGCTGGGATTAAAGGCATGAGGCACCACTGCCTGGCTAAGATTTGTTTATTTTATGTATATGAGCACTCTATCTGCATGTACATCTGCATGCCAGAAGAGGGCATCAGATCTCATTATAGATGGTTGTGAGCCATCATGCGTTTTCTGGGAGCTGAACTCAGGGCCTCTGGAAAAGCAGTCAATACTCTTAACCATTTCTCTAGCCCTTCACAACACTTTTTTAACTCCTGATTTCATGACCTCTTCTTGTTTCCTCAGGCACTGCACATGCACATGGCATAGAAACACACATCAAAACAAAACACTCATACACATTAAAAAAAAAAAAAAAAGTCAGGTTTTTTTGTTTTTGTTTTTTAAACTTTTCGAGACAGGGCTTTTCTGTGTATCCTTGGCTGTCCTGGACTCCATTTGTATACCAGCCTGACCTTGAACTCACAGCCCCAGTTCTCCGGTTCTCCCTGAGTGCTGGAATTAATGGTATGTGGTATCACACCCAGCTCCGTAAAAAAGCATATTTAAAGATTATTTAGCAGTTAACATCTTCATCTTTTAGGTGTGGCTGTTTAGAATTTAAGGGTCAGTCTCAGCAGTGGATGCAGAACTGACGGCAAGAGTTTGAATACCTGAGAGCTCAGAACTGGGTAATGGCAGAGACAACAGTAGCTTAGCCACAGGCAGGTGGGGCTGATAGGGCACTAGAATTATGAATCACACAGGGAGGAGCCCCAGAGGCTCCTATTAGGCCCTCAGCCCCACTCTCTCCATTTTTCCCTGGAAGCCCGTTTGCCAGCAGGGCAACACATCGGACGCCTGCTAGGACAGACACTCCCACGCTGTTCATAGTCTTGGCTGTGTATTCCATAATAAACTCAGCAAACCAAGTACACACTTCTTGCATTACGTGAGACCTCACAGACATTCCAAAAATTTATGGATATGTATATGTATTCCATGAATGCAGGTGTCCATGGAGGCCAGAAGGCTATTAGGTTCCCTTAGAGCTGGAGCTACAGGCCATTGTAAGCCACCAGATGTGGGTACTGGGAACCAAACTCAGGTCCTCTGGAAGAGCAGCAAGTTCTTTAAAACAGAGCCATCTCTCCAGCCCTGTTTGGTTTTAAGTTTTAAAAATTACTTCTATTGGGGGTCTAGAGAGATGGCTCAGTGAAGAACACTCATTGGCTGCTCTTCCAGAAGACCTGGGCTCAATCCTAGCACTTACATGGCAGCTCACAACTGTCTGTGATCCAGCTCCAAATGATTTGGCACCATTACACAGACATTCATGCAGGCAAAAGACAAATGTACATAAAATTAAAAAAATATTTGTATAGAAAATTACTTTTGTCTTGTGTGTGTGCACAGCAAGAGTGTCAGATCCCTTAGAGCTGGAGTTGCATAGGGCATAATTGGATGTGAGTGTTGATGTCCTTTCCTCCACCCCCAAGACAGGGTTTCTCTGTGTAGCTTTGGCTGTTCTAGATTGGCTTTGTTGACCAGGCTAGCCTCAAACTCAGAGATCCTCCTGCCTCTGCCTGCCAGAGTGCTGGAATTACAGGTGGGTGCTGCTGTTAAAGAACAGCACACTTTTTTTGGGGGGGGGGTTGAGACAGAGTTTCTCTGTGTATGTATCCCTGGACATCTTAGAATTTGCTCTGTAGACCGCGCAGGCCTCAAACTCAAGAGATCTGCCTGCCTCTGCCTCCCCAGTGCCATGATTCTTGTGTGCCAGGTACACAGAACTCAGAGGAGAACTTCTAGAAGTCTTCTTCCACCATCTAAGTTGTAGAAAGCAAAGAAACTTGGCATGGCATGTGCCAACTTACCAGCCCCTCCTATCAGATTAACCAACAAGGAGGGGGTGGTTGTAGGAACTCTCAGTTTGAAGCTAGTTGGTTTTAAGGACAACCTCAAAGACACTGAGCCCCTCCCTCACGCTGAAGGGTGTTGTGTTGTTTACTGTTGTAACTGAACTGTTTTAGGCTGAGCATAGTGGAGAACACCTATAATCTCAGCGCTTGGGAGGATGATCATGAGTTTGAAACAGCCAAAGAATATCTCAAAAACAAAACAAAACAACCCCCCCAACCCAAAATTGAGTGTTGTAGAAAATAAAAATGGTTGTGGCTGGAGAGAGGGCCCAGCAGATAAGAGCACTGACTGCTCTTCCAGAGGACCTGGGTACAATTCCCAGCACCAACATGGCAGCTCACAACTGTCTGTAACTCCTATTTCAGGGGATCCGACACCCTCACATAGATATACATGCAGTCAAACACCAATGTATGCAAAACTTTTAAATGGCTAATAATGATTATTAAAAGCCTATAATTATTATGGCAGTTATTAACCTGCTACCATATCAATAAAAGACATAGACACCTGTTGTATTTAAATAAGCCTTGTTTCACCTGGGGCTGGGCAGATATTTCCCCTAATCTACCTTGTTACCTCTCGACCTCATATCCCATGCCATTTGCTTTATTCCTATCTGGGCTACTTCCCATTCAATATCCCCAGATACCTGTCCTTCTGGGCCACTTCTCCCCATGCCGTTCCTGCTCCCAGTGCCCATGTGGTTCTTTGCCTATCCCATGGTGACTCTGCTTCTTCCTTCTCTACCTGTCTCTCCTTCCCGGGATCTTTCTCTCCTCAAAGCCAGAGAACTTTAGCCAAGCCTACCTCAATTCTGCCCTATCCTGCCCAGGCATTTATTCAGCCAATTAGGACTAATTTTGGAGGCAAGGTTTACAAAGGAGAAATTACAAAGGGGGGAAATTAAAAATCAAATACAAAGTACCAGACATGCCATTACAATTGAGTTGTTAGTTTTATGAGAAAATGCTCACACAGAACACCAACATGGCATTTGACAGACATTTATTGAGCACTTATGTACCAGGCCCTATGCACGGAACCAGAAACATCAAGTCGATACAATTTGATCCCTGGCCCACAGAGTTCACAGTCTAGGACAAATCAGGCCCATACAACCACAGGACATTTGGGTCATCACTTTACTACAACACAAGCTTCGATACATTTCCTCAATACTTTGTGATAGACAAAATGTGATAAAAACAATTTGGCATAAATGTAAACACACAACTGTAGGGGCAGAAACTGCCTCCAATTCCAACACAGTGCTTTCAGACAGTCCATGTTATTGTTAGGGAGCGTAACAACTGTGCCAACTTGTAGAAATAGGTATAGACCCCAGGAGTTCTATGGCCCACCTCTCTTCACACAATGGCTGGACATTCTGGATATGAGGTACCCTCAGCCTTTGACTCCTTCTTCTACTTCACACCTGTCTCTGCCACCCCTGGACATGGACCTTCTACATTTTGGGTTCCTCCTGAGAACATCAGATGGCTTAACAGAGCCAGTCCTCAGTAGTCTAGTATGTGCTCTCTGACCTAGGAAACACAAGCTTAGCACAGCACAGCTGACTCTTCCTCTTTACCTCTAAGTCTCCATGATTTGCCTGGAGCAGCTCAGCAGGCAGCAGTGTGGGGTGAACCAGACAGTGAAATGGAGGATTTGAGAATAAACCACCTGGGAAGTTCATTTTAGAGCAAAAGCCTATTGATCAGGTCTGTGCAGGAAATCTGCAGACCTGAGGCAGACTTGGGTTGAGGCTGAGAAACAGGGGTGAACTGTGTAGTAGAGTACACAGACCGGCAAGAAAGCAGGCATGTGCCACCTTCTCATCACAGGGGAGGGGCCTGTACAGGCGGCCAGGGTCAGGCCCCAGTAACTCTTAGCTCACTGGGTGTGAAATGTCCCTAGACTCATAGAAGATTTGCTTGGACAGAGGCTTACCAGTTAGATCAGTAGGTCAAATAAATAAAATGTGTTTCTCAGTTGATTGACACCAAGTTAAAACAGGTCCAGAGGTCCATGTAAGCCCTACTCTGAGCTCACTGCTCCGCTGCCTAGACTGGGATCTCTGGCTCCCACTCACAACTACCTTTCAGTTTTCCTGTCCCTTAAGCTGCTCTAAGAATCCTCCCTTTCCCCAATGACAGCCCAGACAGATCTTTTAATTAAAAAAAAAATAATTTATTTTCAACAAAGGCAATATATACAACAGGACAATAGATGCACAGAACAACAGGTGAATGAGGTGTAAAGGGAGCCCTCAACAGGGATGAGGTGCTAACAGGTAATGGAGGCCTCCTGCTCTAGGAGCCAGAAGTGGGGGAGGAGAGGTGTCCCCCGAGGTAGTGGGACTCAGTTCAATCCCCATTATGACCACCTCTGCATAAGGCACTGTGCCAGGGGAGAATAGTGGAGAACTGAGGAAGGAGGAGGTGTGGGGTTCAGAGGGTAGTTCAGCAAAGGATTGGGGAAGGTGTTCTCCACAGGCCCAATGCCTTATCACCCAACAGCCTAAGCTACCTCTGCCTACCTCAGGCTTGGCCAGGGGCAGGCACTTTTTAGTACCCCAATGTGACAGTGATGTCACTCCTCCCCCCTCCACATTGTCCTGGCGCCTAGTTTTAAAACTCTCCATCAGGTAGCCAAGCTGGGCAGATCTGAGATTTAAGCCAAAGGGGGTAACTGCCTCCTCCCTCCCACCTGTCCCTCCTCCCACCCATACCCTCCTCAGGAAACTGAAAACTTATATCCCACTTCCTGCCTCTGGTTGTCCCTTTACAGTGGCACTGGATTCTGATAGAACTGTAGGCCAGCCTGGGTTGTCACCTGTTCCCACCCCTTTGGTGCCCTGGGGGTGCTTGGACCAGTCCTGTAAGAGGCTGACGGCTGGTGGCTCCTCCATTCGAACACGGATAACCTGGAGATCCAGTGTCCCACGGAGCCCCGGAGGGGGAGCTGGGAAGGGATGGGAGCAGAGAGCACAGTCAGGGCCTTCCAATGGTCCCCCAAATTGCAAACAATATCAGACTACCAGGGCTTTTCTCATTTCCATAGTCCAGCATCTTTTCCCAGGAGAATAAAGGCTCACTTGTGACTGACCAGGAATGGCTGGCCTCAAAGCTTAGGCACAGACCAAGCACTAAATGCACCTTCCTCTCTGTGTACTCAGCATCTGGGTTTGGTGCCATAACTGCTTCTTTCTACCTTCCAGACTAGACATAGAAGTGATACAGTAGGGAACAGCCATGAAGTCTATACATGTCTTTAGCCCCATGGCGTGGGAGTGACATGGCACAGCACAGCAAAAAGACACCCTGGGTTAGTGTCTCAGCTTTGCTCAGCAGCCTTCGTCCTGGCTCCACATCCTTGGAGTTGACCTCCAGATAGGGCAGGTAGAAACACAAAACAATCCTTAACTTGGGCCTATGGAAGCGATATGACAAAGCAATTATAGCACTTGAGAGGCAGAGGCAGGCCAACCAGGAGTTCAAGGTCATTTTTAGGTATAACCTGGGGATTGGAGAGATGGCTCAGTGTTTAAGGGGACTGGCTACTCTTTCAGAGAACCATAGTTCAATTCCCAGAACCCACATGGCAGCTCACACCTTTCTACAACTCCAGTTGCAGGGCTTCTGACACCCTCACACAGATATACATGCAGGCAAAACACCAATGAACATAAAATAAAAACAATAAATTGGGGGAACCAGCCTGATCTAAAACAAAACAAAACAAAACAAAACCAAACCTCAAAAGCTTCAAGTCCAACCACTGCAATAAGACTGCCTCAAAATAGAAAAAATGCTGGGCAGTGGTGGTGCATGCCTTTGATCCCAGCACTCAGGAGGGAGGCAGGGGCAGGGGCAGGGGCAGGGGCAGGGGCAGGGACAGGGGCAGGTGGATCTCTGTGAGTTTGAGGCCAGCATAGTTGACAGAGTGTCAGGACACTCTTCCTGTAGCCAGGGCTACAGGAAGAAACCCTATCTTGAAAAACAAAACAAAACAAAAAAAAGGGCTGGAGAGACTGTTCAGTGGTTAAGAGTATCAGCTGTTCCTCCAGAGGATCACAGTTCAATTCCCAGCACCTACATGGCAGCCTAACTGTATGTAACTCCAGTTCTAGGGGATACAACACCCTTATGTAGACAGTGCAAACAGGCAAAACACCAAAGCACATAAAAAAATAAATAAATAAATATTAAAATCAAAGAGGTAGGAAAAAAAAAAGCCAAACAGGAAATGGCAATCAAACAATGCTACATACTATGTACTTAAATATCTTTAAATGTGTACTTTAAGTCATTTTTTTAAAAGAATTTTTTCCCTATGTGATTTAAGACAGGTATGATTTTTGCTGGAATTTAAATTATGCATGAGAATACAAGGTAGATATGGTGGCCCACACATATTTTTATCATTATTTGGTTTTTCTGTGTAGCCTTGGCTGTCCTGGAATTGATTTGTAGACCAGCTGGCCTCAAACTCACAGAGATCCACCTGCCTCTGCCTCCTTGAATGCTGGGATTATAGGCCTGTCACTGAGCCCAGCTGGGCCCAAGCCTTTAACCCCAGAACTTGAGAGACAGAGGCAGGTGGATCTCTGAGCTTGAGGACAGCCAGTTTACAGTACATAGTGAGTTCCAAGAAGCCAAGTCTATGTAGAAAACCAAAAAGAGCTGAGAATACAGCAAGCTCAGTGGTAGAGGACTTGCCTAGACAAGTCTAAACTCTGGGTTCAATCAGATAGAGATTTGTCAAACCAGGTGTGGACCACATACATGCTCTTAATTCTAGCCCATGGGAAGGTAGAGCAGGAAGATCATTAAGTTCAAGGCCCATGTGGGCAACTGAAAACGACCCTGTCTCACAATAAAAAGTAAACGGAGCTGGGGTAGTAGCTCAGTGGCAGAACACTAAGGTCTGAGTTGGTGTCCCAGCTGGACTAAGCAGACATTTCTTCAACATCTCCCCAGGAAAAGTTAGGGTAACATTAGTCAGAGTAGTGGCAGTTGACAGGAGAGTAAACTGAGGTTTGCAGATAGACTGGTGTGGGGCTGAGATAGAAGAGGATAACTGATGGTTTGGCTGCAGAAAACCAAATGTAGCAATTTACTAGAAATGGTATGGTGCAGAGACCAGACTAGAATTTTTCTTTAAGTCAGGGTTTCTCTATGTAGCCCTGGCTGTCCTAGAACTCACTCTATAGACTAGGCTGGCCTTAAACGCATAGAGACTGACCTGCTTCTGCCTCCCAAGTGCTGGGCTTAAAGGTATGTGGCACCACTGCCTGGCTATATTTTACTTTGTAAACTTTTATTGATTATTTGAAAGTTTCACATGATGAACCCCAGTCCCACTCATCTCCAGGTCCTCTCGTATCTGCCCTTGCAATGCCCTCCCCCCTCAAAAAAAAAAAAAAACAAAAACATCTCATCGTGGAAGCTGTAATGTGTACCACAGTATACCCCTCTGTCCATACACCTTCACATGCAAATGGTCAGGGTTTTTTAAAAATTAGTATTATTGTAGGTAGAAGAGCTATGGATGAATTGAGGTATGAGTGTAGGTCAGAGTTGGTGTTCTCCTTTTTTTTGGTTTTTTGAGACAGGGTTTCGCAGTGTAGCCCCAGCTTACTGCCAGCTCACAGGGATCTACCTGCCTCTGCTTCCTCCGTGTTGGGATTAAGGTATGGAGCACCCCGTCCACCTTGGTGTTCTTCTAATAGTGGGATCTAGGCATCAAACTCAGGTCTGGTTTGTATAGCAAGTGTTTTACCCTCTTGAGCCACCTCTCCAGGTCCTGGCTTTTCTTTTGAGGTGTGGTCTAGCTACTTTGCCCAGGCTGGCATCAGGCACCTGAACTCAAAGGCAGAGACTAAAACTACAGGTGTGTACTATTACAATGCCTAGCTCACAGTTTCCCTTTCTATGAAACAAAACCATAGAACTTCCTGTGCTCTACTTTCATGAGCACATTAGGGGAAACTCAGAATTCAATTAAGGGTCCAGAGATGGGGACTCCTCAAGCTGCCGACTCTTCTAGGTGACAAGGGGCAGAGGATCAAGATAAAAGGCCAGGATAGCAAAGCCTGATGTGACAGAGACCAAAACCCTAAAGCCACAGAAAGTAAGCTGGGAGCCACTGAACATACTGAGCCGAGTTCAACCCCAGAACCCATACAGTAGTGCCCTCCCATAAGTAAATAAAATGAAATTTAAAAAAAGCTTAACAAATAAGGAAGAAAAGCTGGGAGGATTGATTACCAGTCTTTGTGACAAACTGAGTCCATTTCACTCTTGGGCCCTAGAACAGGTTTCTTCCTGAGTGGCCTGCTCCAACTCTCACTTACCACCCAATCCTCCTTCAAATGTGTCACTAAGGACAATCCCTAGGCAGGAATGTTGGAAATGCCACACCACCTAGATGACAGGCAAGAGCAGATAGTAATTTCGAGCCCAAGAACTTTACATCAGGTACCATTCTAGGTGCTAAGGCCACAAAAGTGAGCCAAACTGAAGAACTTTCTGAGGCTCACATTTCCATGAGTGGGCGCCTCACTTTCTCTCACTGCATTCTCTGCTCAGTTCAGCCTGGAAGTATTTTGCCTGTGGCTGTGGCGACCAGCTTTCTGGGTCAGCATTTGGAACATGAGTTCAATGCCAGCCTTGGTTACATAGTTTGAGGCCAGCGTGGGTTATAGAAGACCCTGTCTCAAAAATCCAGGCACTGTACAGTAGCTCACAATTGTACTCTAAGCACTTGGGAACTGAGGCAAGAAAAAAAAAATCACCCATTATGAGGTTCTAAGCAAACTGGGTCAATACAGTAAAAACCAGTTCCAACCCCTCTTCCCAGAAAGCAGAACTCCCACCTCAACAAATGACAGACCAGCTTCATAGTTTACTTTTCTACTGGTTTGGAAACTCCTTTACTCCTAAACTGAAAGCAAGCCTCTTGGAAAGTTCCAGAAAATTTTCCCAGACAGCTGCCACAAAGGCAATTCATTAGTTCAGCTGGCAACAGTGAGCTTTTTTAGCTTCTATATCCATGATTGTTATTCTTTTTCTCTTCAAAGTAGGAACTTTACTTATATGGAAACTGTACTGTTGGGAGGACATACAAATATTCTGTTTTCTTACGATAAAAATGTGTCCTTGTGTTTTCAACTGAAAAGTGACCCTGTATTTTTAACTGTTAATTGAAGCTGGCAGTGCCTGACTGCAGAATATGTAAATATCACTTCCTTACTTGCCTTTAAAAGACAAGGTGCAGTGGAAACCCCCACTTGACCCCCAAGGCCAACATGTGGAGTAAGGAATGTGGCTTTTTGCATAATAAAGAGCTGCCAGCCGAAGCTGGGACAGAGAAGCAGAAGGAAGCAGGCAGTAAGAACCACCTGGAGAGACACAAAGGCAGAGGAGTTAAGTTATAAGCTAGCCAGAGATGCTGCCCCAGCAGAAGGCCAACAGCCTTAGACTATATAGATGTCTTTATGTCTTAAACCTCAAGCAGGATCCTTGAAAGCCCTAGGACTGTACCCCGGGACTGTCAAAGCTCTGGGTTCTAAAAACAAGAAACCACCAGAGGCTCTGCCATGGCTCCACATTATCATGACAGTCACCTCTTCTGTCCCATTCTCTTCCTTCACCATCATCTCTGATGCCCTGACCCTTCCACTTTGCTTCTCGACTTAGCACTGGGCACAGGACACCCCAAGACTCAAAATGAAGGAGCCCTTCAAGCATGAAACAGAAGATCCGAGGTTGATCCAGGAAGCCGAGAACCAATGCTACTACTCCAAGCAGGACAAGTTGGCCCAGGGAGAGGACTAGAATGGGACTCAAGCTAGAGCTCGAAACCATTAAATCTGATTCAAGCGTAGGAATGAGACCTGTCTTAAGAGGAGTGAAGGAGACCATTTTGATAAATAGAGGCACATGGTGTATTCCTCTACAGAGCTCTGATGAAGAAGGGTATGACCAAACTACTAAAAGTGGGTACTACTGGAGACCTGGCAAAGGAAGTGATATATTTGCTTGCTTCTATACTGAAAGCTCACCTCCTCTTTGCAAGCCCCAAGCCTGGACCTACAGCTGCTTTACTTATCCCAGCTCCAAAAGTACATTAATGACACAATTCCAATCTGTTGAGACAAGGGTCTAAACACTCCCTGGGGGACACAATCCCTCATTCACAAAGCAGTTTCTTATCCGGAGATGCTGAAATCTGAAGTCAATATGAGGATGAGAGGAAGAATCAGGCTCAGCCTCTACTCCCTGGAGGGCATGGCAGTCTTTACTGGTGGCAGAAAGAACTGGGGCTAGATAGCCGGCTCAGTGTTTAAAAGTGTACACTGCTCTTAAAAGACATGAGTTTGATTCTCCGTATGTACAGTGGCTCACAGACATCTGTAACTCCAGCTCCAGGGAATCCAACACCTCCAGCCTCCAATACCTCCATGGGTACTGGCACTCTCATGCATATAACCACACACAAACTCATACACATAATTTAAAATATTAAAAAATTTTTTGAGACAGGTTTCTTTATATAGCCTCAGCTGTCTTAGAACTAGCGCTATAGACCAGGCTAGCCTTGAACTCATGGAATTCCACCTTGCCTCTGCCTCCAGAGTGCTGGGAGCAAAGGAATATGCTACACTGCCCAGCTACAAAAAGAAATCTTTTAAAAGGCTTCCAAAATAAAATTAAAGAGCTGGACATGGTAGCAAATGCCTTTAATCCCAGCACTCAGGAGGCAGAGGCAGGGAGATCTCAAATGAATCGAGGCTAGCCTGGTCTACATGGTGAGTTGCAGGACAGCCAGAGCTATATAGTGAAACCCTATCTCAAAACACAGACACACACACACAGATACACATACACCAGCTAAAATGAATAGATTGAATAGTGGCTAGCAGGTGGAAGACATACGAGGTTCTACCCAGGTACTGCATAAATAATAAAAGATATTCACAATGGTAGCTGGGTGTGGAGGTACTGGGAAGGCAGAGGCAAGTGTATTTCTGTGTGTTTGAGGCCAGCCTGGTCTACATATTTAATTCCAGGACAGCCAGGGCTATGTAGAGAGACCCTGTCAAAAAATGAACAAATAAATGAATGAATAAAATAAAATCACAAGGGTCTTTTGTTGTTGTGGTTCAGTTTTTTTGAGTCAGGGTCTCACTATTTTCTCTGGCTGTCCTGGAAATTACTATGTAGATCAGGCTGGCTTTGAACTCATAGAGATTAAAGTACAGGCCACCACACACCCAGCTGTTTGTTTTGTTTTAAACAAGTAAGAGAAAGGGGCAAGTGAGTTAAAACCAAAAGACAGACCTGAGAACTTCTACAGGCCACTGCTGGTTTTGAGAATGTGAGATCACAAGCCAATGAACGTAGGTAACTTACAGAGGCAAGAGCCTGGGGTGGTGGAGCACGCCTTTAATCGCTGCACTCAGAAAGGCAGAGGCAGGCAGATCGCTGTGAAACCTGGTCTACAAAGAGTTCAAGACAGCCAATGTTACACAGAGAAAACCTGTCTTAAAACAACCACAACAAAAACCCAACCCACCAAACAAAAAAATTTATGGAAGCAAGAACGGCAGATCATTCCCAGAATTGCCAGAGGAGTACAGTTCTGCCAATACCTTGAGTTTAGGCCCAGGGAGACTCACTTTGAACTGACAACCTCCAGAACTGAAATGCAAATGTGCTGTTTTAAGCTATTAAATTCATTATATATCGAGTACAGCTACGAACAGAAAACTGATACTAAGACCATGTGGAAAGAGGCAGCTTTTGGAAGACTTGGTTTCTCCACCTTGCTTGTTCTTCCTAAGTTTGTCTTTTTGGTTTTGTTTTTGAGACAAGGTACCCTTGAACTTGTGATCCCCCTGCTTCATTTTTCTCCTTCTAGCATGTGAGTTCTGGGGATTGAACTAAAGTCATTAGCCTCGGCAGCAAGTAACTTCACCTGATGAGCCATCTATCTCCCTGGGCCCCATGTCCAAGCTCAGGTAAGGTAGCCTTTATGGTTTTTTATCTATCTATCTATCTATCTATCTTTCTATCTTTGTTTCTTTCTTTCTTTTTATGTGCATTAGCATGAAGGTGTCAGATCCCTTGGAATGGGCATTACAGACAGTTGTGAGCTGGCATATGGGTCCTGGGAATTGAACTTGGGTCCTTTGGAAGAGGAGACAGTGCTCTTAACTGCTGAGCCATCTCTCCAGCCCAGGGAGAGATGTTTTTTTAAGATAGGTTCTCACTCTGTAACCTAGGCTGACCTCCAGTCTCAGACTTTTAAGCATTGGATTATGCTTGGTTTATAAGGACCAAATGAATTATAAATAAAAGTTTTTCAGTCAGTGGGACAGGTTATAAACATAAGCACCAGCTGTCAACAGAAATTCACTGCGCTGTTGGACTATGAAGCTTCCTTTTAATACTCATCACACATCTATGGTCCTCACACCTGTTTAAATAGCTGGGTATCCACCTCACTTGGACCCTCTATTACCAATGTGAAGTAAGTTCTGCAAGGGCTCCAGCCGAAGTTGGGCACCAAGTTTTGGGAGGCCTAGTACAACCTAATGACCACCCCCAGAGATGCTCAGCTCAGAGGCCAGCTTCTTCAAACCCTTCTGTCCTTGGCCTTCTCTTAGAGTCCTAAACATCAAGCACCTCTACCCTGGCTCTGGCTGTGATCCAGGGACTCAGCTTTCCTCGTCAGCCCCTCCCAGGAGGGCTCACCTGAAGATGGACTTGGTGGCTGGGGCAGGCCCTCTGCTGCTGCTCTGCGGTCTTTAGAAGAGTCCTTATTGTCTGTGGTCCTGAGCTGAGTGTGGGAGAAGAGCTGAAGGACGAAGCCAGGAGGGAAGCTGCCATCAGTGAAGTGTCGGACTTCAGCTGGTGCTGCAAACGTCTCTGTGGATGACTCAGGAGATGGGGGGTCTAAAAGAAGGCCATGTAGAACTGTGAAAAGAGGCCAGAACCCAAATGCTAAAGCCCTAAGCTTCAGCTGAGCAGCATGCAGGTGCCCTCTGCCTGTCCACTTCCTTATGGACTTCCAGTCAGGCTCAGCACCCCTAAATCCCCTCACCTGGGTCAGGGGCCAGGTTTTTCGTCATATGCCTGCTTCTCTTCTTTCTAGCAGGCTCCTCAGGGGACTCTTTCCATCTCTGACCACGAGGCCTTTTATTTCCTGGCCCTGTGACAGGGGCAACTGCAAAAGGAAAAAACTTTAGCACTTAAAGGCCACTATGCCTGAGCTCTTTAACCTCAGGCTCCAGAGAACACCTGCCCACCCCAGCCCGTATACAGCACAGGGTCTCCCACTAAGCCTCAGTTCCCCTGTTGACTGACCAGGCAGCTCAAGGGGGCGGAGTCCTCTGGGTCGGAGCCTCTTAGGGAGGGATGGGTTGTCCTCAGAGTCCAAGAGAACTACGATCTCTGCTGGCATCCTGGCAGGATCCGGGTTGGAGATGGGATCTGGCTGGTCATCCTGGCCTGACTCTGAGGGGGCAAAAGCCCACTGAGCCGAAGGGCACCCATAGGCCCCACTTCTCCCTCAGCCCTCACCCTCACTACCTAGGCTGGGCAGAGATGGCTGGTCAGCTTGGACATCTTGCAGAAGGGCCACCCCTTCGCTCCAGGCTTCCAAGATGTTGTTCTTCTCAGAGGGGCTCAGGTCCAGGGTATGGGGATGCTGCTCCAGGATATGTGTGCGAGCAGTGTCTGCTGATGGGGACCGGATCTCAGCCCCACACACCATGCACAGCGCCCTTCCACTGCCTCCTGGGCTGTTTCCCACCAGGAATTCCTGCTCCCATGACACTTGCTGCTTGGGCTCCTCACAGGCTTCGACACCTGCTTCCAGCAGGTTAGGTCTAAGTAGCGGCGTCTTTTCCTGTTGGGTTACTGCAGAAAGGGGAATGTGCTGTGAAGATGCTAGGGCTGATGATGCTCAGAACACACCTCTGTGGGGTGCATGAGGGGATTACCTCCCCATCAGATTCTAACAGACCAGCACAGGCACACAGCTAAGATGCCTGGCACTACATTCTCACCCGTACACTACCCCTTATCTAGTCAAGTTTCCAGGACTATCAGGCATATGCCTGCTTTGACCTCCCTGATCATCTGGCAGGTATCATGCCTATAAGGCTTCTAGGTTTCCTCATCCAATAATCAATCAACTGTACCCATATCTGATTTGTAGGCCACAATGCATACTTCAGACTCAAGTAATCCAGGCTAGCCTCAAATTTACTATATGTAGCAATGGGAATAATGGTGCATGCCTTTAATCCCAGCACTCAGGGAGGTAGAGGCAGGGGGATCACTGTGAGTTTGAGGCCGGCCAGGTCTATAAAGTGAGCCCAGGACAGCCAAGACTACACAAAGGAACTTTTTTTTAAAATTTTGAACTCCTAATCCTCTTCCTTCCACCTTCTGGGTGCAGCATATGCCACTGTGCCTGGTATTTGAGGGCTTCATGTATGCTAGGCAAGCACTCTACTCACTTAAGATCTAATTCTAGCTTCCTCTTATTAAGTATTAACTAGTGTATATATAATGGGGGTGGGGAAGGCACACATGTGCCACTATATCACTGGACAAAGCCAAAGGAGGAACTACTCAAGGTAGGAGCCATAGAAGAATATTGCTTGAAAGCATGACCCCTCAGCTGGCAGGTGGTGGCTTTGTAGACCAGGATGGCCTCCAACTCACAGAGATCCAACTGCCTCTTGCCCCAGAGTGCTGAAATTAAAGGTATGTGCCACCATGCCCAGCTCACCTATAGATCTTTAAATTTTAAATATATCACAAGATAGCCCCGATAAAAGTCTTTATCTCCCTCCAAAACTTCACAAGCCAACCCTTGATTTCTCTCAACATTTTCCCCAATGGAGGCAGGGTTTCTCTGTGTAACCATGCTGTCCTAGAACTCAGAGATCCCCTTGCTTGTTCCTCCCAAGTCCTGTACCACCATGCCTGGCTTCCCATAACAGTCTTATCTTATTTTACCTCCCTACCTATGTATTTTGTTTTTTTGAGACAGAGTTCTCTGTGTAGCCTTGGCTTTCCTGGATTCTGTAGATCAGGCTGGCCTCGAACTCAGAGATCTGCCTGTCTCTGCCTGAGTGCTGGGATCAAAGATGTACAACACCATACCTAGCTAACATTCTTTCTTATCTTTTAAGCTACAGCTCTTTAAACTCTGAGCACTTCCTGGCCAACTTCTAAATGCTTCCACAATCCTCCCACCAACCAAAATTGTTAGGTCCACCATAGCAATATCCACTTTCATGGCACCAATTTCTGTCTAAGTTTGGTTTCTGATGCTGTGATAACCACAACCAAAAGCAACTAGGAGAGTATGATGACTAGTTTTATGTCAACTTGACACAGCTAGAGTTATCAGAGGAAGCCTCAACTGAGAAAATGCTTCCAGAAGATCAGGCTGTACCCAAGCCTATAGAGCATTTTCTTAAGTAGTGATTGATGCGGAAAGGCCTAGCCCATTCTGGGTAGGTCAGTGGTCCTGGGTTCAAATAGAAAGCAGGCTGAACAAGCCATGGAGAACAAGCCAGTGAGGAGCGCCCCTCCATGGTCTCTGTGTCAGCTCCTGCCTCCAAGTTTCTGCACAAGTTCCTACTCTCACTGCATTTGAAAATTAACTGTTAAATAGAACTGTGAGTGAAATAAACCCTTTCTTACCCAAGTTGTTTTTGGCCACACTCATCAAGCAATACTAACCGTAACTAAGAAAGAGGAAAAAGGGTTTACTTAAAGGTTATAGTCAACCATCCAGGAAAGCTAAAGAAGAGCTTGAAGCAGAAACCAGAGAAAGGGGCTCACTGGTTTTCTCCCAGGCTCCTTCAACTACCTTTCTTACACAGCTTAGGCCTACCTATATCAATTAGCAAACAAACAAAAACAATGCTCACAGATAGGTCCCCAAGATAATCTGATGGAGTTAACTCCTCAGTTGAGGTTCTCTCTTCCCAGAAGGCAACCATGATTAACTACAAAAGTATATACTCTTAGGAGAGTGAAGATACTAAATTTTATCATCTTATTGTTAGCAAAAGAACTGACATGAAGGGAACGGCTGTCCTGCCTCTTCCTCTAGAAAAGGTTGAGTCCTCTCCCAAAGGTCTCTCACAACCAGTCTTCCTTTCCTAGAGTGCTCTTAAGTGTTTGCAATGATGGCCATGCCCCCTTTGGCTTGTGTGAATAGTTCTCTGTATGAGAAAAACTCTCAAAGAGCAGAAACCCTTAGTTCAGCACCAGCCTGGTACTCTTCTGCCAAGTGCCTGTGAGCCCTGGGTACTGTATCTCTCTCTACTAGTCGGGACTCCTTTAGGCACGGGACTTTAGGAAGAGATGGCTACTGAAGAGTCTAGTCCCAGAATTTTTCTCCCATGTGACAGGACCCTTAGTTTCTTTTCTTTCTTTCTTCTTCTTCTTTTTTTTTTTTTTTCCAAGACAGGTTTCTCTGGGTAATAGCCCTGGACTTGCTTTGTAGACCAGGCTGGCTCAAACTCACAAAGATCTGCCTGTCTCTACCTCCCAAGTGCTGGGATGTGCACCACCACACCTGCCTAGAACCCCTGGTTTCAATTGGCCTTCTTTCCCTCTATTCTCTAAACAGGTCTTGCAAAGGTCAGCTAAACCAGCCAGCAGTTCTCCCACTCAGTCCCCTTCTCCATCTTGACTTTTACAACTCAAAAGCATTCAGGAAACCACTTGTCCTCCTTTCTCTTACTTGCCTGTTCCTCCTCCTGCTACCTACATAGGTTCCTTTCCCTTCCCTCCTGAAGATCGCCATGAATCCTATCTTCTCAATTTCCTGCAGGAGCTGCAGCCTCCCCTGCTGCCCACCCCACTCCTCTCTGTGGCATGTTTCCTCCACAGCACTGCACAGGCCCTCAACAGATTCTTGCTTTGTGTCTAAATCTCAAGCGCACCAACGGTACTAGACATCAACAACAAGCGACTGACCTTAGCCCTTCAAACCCTTCTGACCTCCTCCCTTTGGGAAGTATCACCTGTTGCCTGCTGACAACTCCAATATTTATTTCAGTAGCAGGGGGATTGAGTGAAGGGCCACATACTTTTCCTTGTTATCTAGCAAGTGTGTTACCAATGAACTCTATCTCCAGCTATCTTTTTAACTTTTTGAGACAAGATCTAACCAGGCTGGCAGAGAATGTTATCCTCCTGCATCAGCCTTCTGAGTAACTCAGATTACAAGCCTGCTCATCAGGCCTGGCAACTCATATTAATACCTTGCCAAGACATTTGAGAGAATTCTAAATGTAGATATCCAACTGCTTAGCTAACCACTCTGCTGGAGCCTGTAAGGGACACTGAATTTAACCATATTCAAAGCCTATTCCCAATCTTCCACAGGGCTTCTCAAGGCCCTGTCTGTACCGGTAAACTTTCAGAGAAGAGAACTGTTGTAGTTTAAGTGAGAGTGGCCCCAAAAGACCCGATACTCACAAATGCTCACAACACTTAGTGGAATGGTTTGGGAAGGGCTAGAAGGTGTGGTTTGTTAGAGGTGGCAGATAACTAGGGGTAGGCTTGGCTTTTTGTCTGTTGTTTTGGTTTTTTTTTTTTTTTTTTTTTTGAGGTAAGGGTTTCTCTGTGTAGCCTTGGCTGTCCTGGACACATGTTGTAGACTAGGCTGGACTCAAAGTCACAGAGATCAGACTGTCTCTGCCTCCCCAAGTGCTGGGATTACAGGTGTGCACCAACCAACACTTCTTGATTAGGGTTGGGCTTGGAGGCTCCAAATGCCCCCTGATTCCCATTTAGTGCATATGCTCTTTCTCGCTCCTCTCCCACTGAGCTCCTGTACTCTCTGCACCGCCCCCAAAAACAAACAACAAAAAAGCCCACTGTCTCAGCACTTTAATCCCAGCACTTGGGAAGGAGAGGCAGGTGAACCTGTGAGTTTGAGGTCAGTTTGGTCAGAGCAAGTCCAGGACAGCCAAGGCTACACAGAGAAACCCTGTCTCAAAAAACAAAACAAATAAACAAACCACAAAACAAAACCAAACAAACAAAAGCACTGTCTCACTATACCTCTGGTTGACCTGCAACTATGTAGATCAGGATGACATGAAATTCAGAGGCATGCCTGCTTCTTCTGCCTCCAGAGTGATAGAATTAAGTGTGCATCATCACACTGAGCCCAAAGAACAAAACTTTGAAATCATGCACTTTCTCATAACCCAGATCTTTCTAAATCCTTGCACATAGGCCCAGAGGCATCTAGAATCTTTACACTCGCTCTTCTAAGTCCTCTTCCTTCTATTCTTACTAGAGACACTTTTCTGGTTCAGAGAAACATATCCTTACTATACCCATTTCTCTTTATTCAGCTTTTGCAGTCTCTATAAAACTGGTTGCTGGGCCAAAGAGATGGCTGGGCTACAAAAAGCTCTTGCTGCCAAACCTGATCAGCCAAATTCAATCCCACAGGGTGTAAGAATTCACTCCCAAAAGTTGTCCTCACCTCTTTGTGTGTGTGTCACTTGCATGCACACACATAATAAAAAACTCATTGCTACCTAACACACTACAGTTCAATTTACATGTTGGGTGCCCCTGGGATGTCCATTCAAGGAGGGTTTCATTTACCCCATCACCATTACCACCCCTATCTCTGCCTAAAATAACGCCTGGCACATAGCTGCCCAATAAAGTAAATGGTTGAAGACTGAATTCTGTAAATGTCTGTTTCCTTCTTACAGTTATGAGGCCACCTTGGCAGGTATGGCGAATGGATTAACGTCGAACCTTTGACAGTAGCAGAGCAAGCACTCCAGCACAAGCGGAAAATAACCTGTGTGATGCGCCAAACACTGCGAGGTATGTGGCCTTTGTATCTCAAATTTTCTAATTCTCCCTCCCATCTCCAAAAGGGACAAGGAAATCCTTAAGTTCAAGGAACACAATGAACGACCCGGTTCTCAATCTGTTTTGGGCACTGTCTTGCTTAAGGGAAACCCGGTATTCCACCGAAAGAAAATTTTTGCATTTTCACGACTAATTGTCTTTCATAGAGGTAGGTAGCTCTTTGTTTTCTCCTTTGGACAAAAGCTGGGAAAGAGGAAGGGAGAAGGGAAGGTGGTCCCTAACTGCATTTTTTGGTGACTAATCTCCATCTATATGGCTTAGTACTTAACCCCCAAGTAGGTCTTCCTTTTCTCAAACTGGGTGCTGCTTGCCAGTCCATCCAACTACTGGGTTCTAGAATTGACACCTGTGGCTCCTGAGACAAGGCCTGGGGATGGGGGGAGAGGTGAAGAACGGGTTCTATTTGCTGGCCTCTTAAAATTCCCCTCAGTGGAGATGGCCAGGCTTCACCTCTGTTATCCTTTCGGCGGTAGCCTGGGGCCTAGAGGCCTGGTCGCCCCTCGGCCTAGGACACAGTCAGACCGGAACAGGGGGACAGCGACCGCGCACAAACCACTGTCCTGGGAATCCAGCCTCTACCCTGGGCCCGGGGGGGGGGGGGGGGGCGCAGGGAACCGGAAGACCCGGAGCCCTCGTTCGGTGTGGATGGAAGTCTCTAGACCCCGAGCGGGGGAGGGGCGACGGAGAAAGCGGGGCTCCGAGAGGCCTGGGATTCCAAACCTCGGTAGGGGAGGAGCTAGGGCGCGCGCCTGACGCGGACCCGACCGGGAAGGGCCCGCGGGGGCTGCAGTCGCCGTCCCGGAGACGCGCCCGCGGACCGGGACCGGGGCCGGGAGGCAGAGGCCCCGGCCGCCATGAGGAAGTGAAGCCCCCCCCACCTCACCTCGGAGCATCGGCTCAGGCCGCGGGATTACGGCCACCACCACGGCCTCATCGTCGTCCTCCCCTTCCTCACATTTGAGCGTCACCTCGAAGCAGTCAAGCGCCGCGGCGCCTTCGGCCCGCAGGGCCATGGCAAGGCGGGGAAGGGCGACCTGAGAGCGGAGGACGGGCGCGCAGGCCTCGGCGCGCCGCCACCCGTCCGGGACCACGGCGGGCCCGCGGCCCACGCAGCTCGCCCGCCGCCCGCCCAGCCGCCCCGCCAGCTACAGGCTTCAGCTCGTCACGACCCCGGGAGGGGAGGGTTCGATCCGGGGACCCCGACCCCGCCGCTCCCTTTTATGGACGCTCATTGTCAGCGCCCGTCCAGCAGCCCCGCCCCTTGACCGAGATGGCCAATCAACGCTAGGGCACGCCCCCCGCTCCGCCCCAGGCACGAGTCTGGGCCCGAACCCAGGGGGCTGCGTGTGGCTGGCTTCTTTGCGCCGTGCCGAAGCTTGGAGTCGCCCTGCGAGGGGCGTCCGCAGCCTTAGAGACCCGCCTGGGCGGCCCCACCAGCCCTCGACAAAGAAGTGCTGCAGGACTGCACGGCATCTTGCTTTTGGCTTTCCCTTGACTAGCCGCCCGGGAAGGCATCACAGACGAGAAAAAAAAGCAGCGGGGGTGTGGGAAAGATACCTAGGCTCAGAAGCGTGGGGACAGCATCTCTTCTAATTTCCTTTGCGCCTTTTTCTTTTCTGCTAGTTCAGACACTCTCGGGGGAAAAAAATCACTTTGGATCCTTCTAAACAAAGATTCTAGAAGATGAAGAGGACCGGTGGCGTGTGGGCGTGTGTAAACCGTTTCCCGGTGGATATCCTTTCTGCTTTTAAAAAACGTGAGTCCAGAGAGTGTGGCCTTTTCCCAGGAACAGTATATCCCCCCTTCCACCCTCCTACTCAGAACCTCCGAGACCGAGATGCGGTTGCCATGGCGCTGCTGCTTGGCATTCGTGTGCTGGGTGAAGGCTGTCACAATGGGCGTTTACACTTCTGTGGACCCCCCCCCCCACACACACACACACAAGATTTCAGCAGAGAAACAGCAAAAATGTCTGGAACCATATCAGCCAAGAGACAATAGTTCGTGATGATCTAGGAGGCTAGGACAGGAGAAGAGAAATAAACCGTTTATGTACAGTATTTCTCTGTGTGTGTGCGCCTTGGGCAGACCTAGCAACCAGCCACTGTATCACCAGCCTTTATTTTGTTGACACAAGGACTCATTTTGTTATCAGCCTGGCCTGGAATTTGTGTAACCCTGGCTGCCCTGGAACGATTCCTCCTCCCTCAGTTTCCCAAGTGCTGGGATTAAAGGTGTATGCTACGTTATGAGGAAGTTTCTGTTACTGTGAAATATATCCAGTACTTTAAAGATACCCCAAATAAAGCTATTTCCTAGGTCTGGCTAATTCCTACCTAAACGCTGGTCTTTGCTCTTTGCCCAGGGGCCACATCCTTTGCCTGTGCTCCTCTATTCTGTTTTGCAGTGGGCTGGCCAGAGACAGCAGGCTTCAGGCCTGGACTGGGTGCTGGGAGATAGTGACTGGAGCCCGGAAGGCAAGAAAGAAGACTGTTATTCTCCCTCCCTTCATTCTGCCTTAGTTCTTTCTAACTCCCTTTGAGCAGCAGATGAGGCTGAGGCTCAAGCTCTTTTGTGCATTCTTGGATTGCTTCATTTCTCCTGTTGGGCTTCCAGCCTTTCTGTCAGCCCGGTCACTTGGGTGACCACAGAGTTTTCCCTGTGGTTCCTATTTCTTGTTTGAAACCTAAGCGATGGGTAGCCCTAGCATTGTACCAATTTTTTTTTTAATTACATGTATTTGTTTGCTTATGGAGATGTGTACCACAATTCCTTTAGGAAGGCTGGAGCAACAACTTTGGGGAGTTGGTTCTCCCCTTTCTTTTTGTGGGTCCTGAGAATTGAACTCAGGCTTGACAGCAAGTACCTTACATTAGCCCTCTACCACAATTAGGAAGAGGGTTTTACAGTTCAAATGTCCTGCCACTGAGATCTGCCTGTCTCTGTCTCCTGAGTGCTACAGTTAAACACTTGCACCACCACCACCACCCAGCTTTTAAGCTATCTTTATCTGTTTGCAATTTTACAGATTTAAAAAAATAAAACTTATAGCCAGGCATTGGTGATGCTCACCTTTAATCCCAGCACTCAGGAAGGCAGAGGCAGGTGGATCTCTCTAGTTCAGGGCCAGCCTGGACTACAAAGTCCAGGATAGTCAGAGCTACACAAAAAATCCCTATCTCGAAAAACAAATGAACAAATTTGCAAACAGTTGTGAGCTGCCATGTGGTTGCTGGGAATTGAACCCGGGTCCTCTGGAAGAAGAGCCAGTGCTCTTAACTGCTGAGCCATCTCTCTAGCACCAATTTTAAAGATTTTTAAAAATGCTTTCCTCCTTCCAGCCCCTCCCAGCTCTCCTTTCATGAGTCCCCGATGTGTATCTCAATGTGATAGCTTTGTTTTTTTATGAATGTTATATATAGATAGATGTATGCATAAATACATATAAATATAATAGTATATAAATCCAACCATCTGGGTCTGTTTTTGTTTGTTTTTGAGACAGGGTTTCTCTGTGTAGCCTTGGCTGTCCTGGACTTGCTTTGTAGACCAGGCTGGCCTCAACCCCTTGGGGATACTCTTGCCTCTGCCTCCCAGAGTGCTGGAATTAAAGGTGTGTAACCACGGGCCTGGCTCCAGCTGGGTCTGTTTGTGTTGTTGAGCTGTATATGGTTTCAAGGTTGACCACTTTGACACCACCTTGGTTACATGAGATCCTGCCTCAAGTTTCTAAAAGAATGAGCTGGATATGGTGGTGCACGCCTTTAGCCCCAGCACTCAGGAGGCAGAGGCAGGTAAATCTCTGTGAGTTCAAGGCCAGCCTAGTCTACATAGTGAATTCTAGGAAAGCCAGGGCTCCAGAACTCCCTGTCTCAAAACAAAAATAAAAACAAGAAAAACCTGAAAGGACTGGAGAGAGTCAGCAGTTAAGACACTGATTACTCTTGCCAAGGACCGGGGTTTGGTTCCCAGCACCCACATGGTGACTCAACCATCCATATCTTGTGTTCTGGGGTATCTGATGCCCTCTTCTGGCCTCCCCAGGCACCAGACATGTATGTAGTACATGTGTATACATGCTGGCAAAACACTCATAAAATAAATATGGCTAGGTAGTGGGTGGCCACTTTTAATCCCAGCATTTGGGAGGCAAAGGAAGGTGATCTCTGAATTTGAGGCCAGCCTGAATTTCAGCTAGTTCCAGGACAGCTAGGCTACACACAGAGAAATCCTGTCAAACAAACAAACAAACAAAAAACACACACACACAAATACACACACACACATACATCTAAAAGTAAAGAAAAAAAGTATCCCTGACATCTAACCCCAGCAAATCAAACACATTCACTCTCGAAACCCCTTCCTCTGCCCAAGATTTATATTGCCCTTGATCTCACATGAATAAAGGCATGCACACAGATGATTGTGAGCCACCATGTTGTACTGGGAATTCAACCCTGGTCCTCTGCAAAATCAAGTGCTCTAAACTACTGAGATCATCCCTCTTGGGAAGTTTAAGTAGCTGTTCAGTGAAGGAAAGAGTCTATACCACTAATTTTCCAACACATTCTTGAAGAAACCAAATCAAGCAGCCCGAAAGTCACAGAGGGGACTTTCTAGGCCATCTTCCACTGCGCTGTCAACACTATTGTGTACTCAGTGCTGAGTGAGAATACCCAGAAGAAATGGCAATTTAAATTATTGATTTCCGCTGCTGAGATTGGGTGGAGACTCATCAGAAAGAGCAACACTACCACAGTCTTTTCACTTAAGGAATTTGTTCTTTAAATGTGAGATTCCTAAAGCTGGGAAGCTGGGATTGGAAATGAAAAGGTGAGAATGAATTGCCTTTTTTTTTTTTTTTTCAGTAATGACTGTCACCGGGCCACTATAATGTATGGGGGGCCTAAGCTGGAAGGAAACATTTGTTTTGAGCACAGTGTTTATTGTTGGTATTTCAGGCTTCAAAATGTTGAAGATTTTAAGTTGATTCATCAAAGTTCTAGTGAGCAGGGGTGGAAGTGGTGGGACCTCACAGCTAATGTAGTGACTACAGAAAAAGCCATGTGGTGGTTTGAATAGGTGTGGCCCCCTTAGCTCCTGTGACTGAATGCTTGGCCCATAGGGAATGGCACTGTTTGGGGGTGTGGCCTTGTTAGAGTAACTGTGTCACTGCAGGGTTAGGCTTTGAGGTCTCCTATGCTCAAGCTCTGCCCAATGTGGCACACAGTCTCCTGCTGCTGCCTGCAGATCAAGATGCAGAGCTTCAGCTCCTTCCCCAGCACCATGTCTGCCTGCACACTGCCATGCTTCCCGCCATGATGATAATGGACTAAACCTCTGAAACCATAAGCCAGCACCAATTAAATGTTGTCCTTTAGAAGAGTTGACATAGTCATGATGACTCTTTACAGCACTAAAACCCAAACTAAGACAAGCCAAAAGCCCCCCTACTCTGTGACTCAGGTATGTAGCCCCAGCTACTTAGGTGAAATTTTCCTCAGCTGGAACCTGTCAAGGGTCTTTGGATCCAGGGGCTGGAGAGCTGGCTTAACTATTAAGAGAACTTGCTGTTAGGTTGAGCAGGCAATTCAGCTGGCTTCCCTTAGGGACATTTAGGGTCCTGACAACATCCTATGTCCGTACCTGCGTCCTATGACATCATCTGGGCCAGGCACAGAGTGACCTGTGTGCCACTCCCCAGCTCTCTGCTCTCTTGCTCTTCCCCTCTCGATTTCTCTCCACTCTGCTCACCATGTCTCTTTCTCTTTTTCTCCATCTCCATCTAATAAACCTCTTTCATATAATACCTGTTGTGTGCCTGGCATCATTTTTAAATAAATACTAACATTTACTGCTTTGCCAAAGGAGCCTGGTTCAGTTCCCAGCACCTGCATTGTGGCTCACAGCTATCTGTAACTCCAGGTCCAGGAGATACGACCTGGCCCCCACAGGCACCAGGAACTCTTGGTACACAGGCATAGTTGCAGGCAAAACACCGTTTTTCTAAGTAAAACGTGGTCTGGTGAGATGGCTCAGAAGTTAAGAGCACTTACTACTCTTTCAGAAGACCTGGGTTGAATTCCAGCACCCATATGGCAGCTTACAAGCTGTCTATAACTCAAGTTCCAGGATATCTAGCACCCTTTTATGCAGTCTGTGAACATCAAGCACCCAGAGGTATCTTAGTGCCTTTAGCCCTGTAATGCCTTCAATCTCTGCTGTGGGGACAGAGAGGCAAGTAGATCTCTATGAGTTTGAGGCCAGCCTGATCTACATAGTGAGTTCCAGGATACCCAGGACTACAGGGCTACATAGTAAAACTCTCTCTCTCAAAAAAAAAAAAGAAAGAAAGGATAAAAGACTGATGTCAGTTATGGGTCAAGAAGATGACATCCTAGATTAAGGAGCTTGTACAAGCTTGACAGCTTGTCCTCCATTCATAGAAACCCCCGTGGAAAAAGAGAACAAACTTCCAAAAGTTGTCCTCTGACCTCCATGCTTCCCATGTTCTCTCACAAGAAGGAAGGAAGGAAAGAAGGAAGAAAAGAAAGAAATCAAAATCTACAATTGTCACTACACCTGGAAACTCTGGAGCCTTTCTTTCATTAGGAGGTGAATAGTGTTCACCTCCTTGACCATGTGGCTTGCCTTGGCCAGTAGAATGTGAGACTTCATGGAAAAGAAAAAAAAAAGCTGTGGTTTGGCTTCTTGTACTCATCTGTCTCTTGTGTAGCAATTTCCTCCTGAAATGTTCCGCTTGGAGCCAAGCTGCAGGTGCTGGAGAGTTTTATGTCACCTTGACCCAAGCTAAAGTCCTATGAGAGAAAGGAGTATCAAGAAAACCGCCTCCAGCCAGGCAGTGGTAGCACACACCTTTAATCCCAGCACCCGGAAGGCAGAGGCAACAGATCTCTGAGTTTGAGGCCAGCCTGCTCTACAGAGTGAGTTCCATGACCACCAAGGCCACACAGTGGAACCCTGCCTCAAAATAGACAGACAGAGAGACAGACAAAAATGCCTCCTTAAGATCAGGCTGTATGGTGCTGGTGCCCAGCAGTCAGGAATCAGAGGCAGGCGGATCTCTGAGTCTTGATCCAGCCTGGTCAACGAAACCAAAGGTCAGGCTGTATCACATACAAGCCTGTAGGGCATTTTCTGAATTGGTGGTTGATGTGAGAGGGTACGGCACATTGTAGGTTGTATCATCCCTGGTCTGGTGGTCCCGGGTTCTACAAGAAAGTAGAATGAGTAAACCAGGCATGGTGGTACAAGCCTTTAATCTCAGCATTCAGCGAGGCAGAGGCAGGCAGATTGCTGTGAGTTTGAGGGTTCGAGGCCAGCCTGGTCTACAAAGCAAATCCAAGACAGCCAAGGTTACACAGAGAAACCCTGCATTGAAAAACAAAAACAAAACAGGATGAGCAAGCCATGTAGAGAAGGCCAGTAAGCAGCACCCCTCCATGGCTGCTGCATCAGCTCCTGCCTCCAGTTCCCTGCTCTGTTTGAGTTTCTGTCATGACTTCTTTTGATGAACAGTTCTGTGAAAGTATAAGCCCCAAATCCCTTTTTCTCCCCAAATTGCTCTAGTCATGGCGTTTCATCACAGCAGTAAAAACTTAACTAGGACGTACCATAAGGCACAGGTTGTTCCAAAGGGAGGTGAAATATTCCGTTTCCACAAGAAGTAGTATACAACTCAACAACTAGAAATTTTCTGAAACTGACCAGATTCACTTGGCCCTTCTCTGTTCATGTGCCTATAGTAGTGGGGACTGTTGAGAACTATTTTCAGAACCGCCAAGCTGCCTATAGGACTCTGAACATTAACTGAACTGCCTGAAGGAAAGCAAAAATCAGCCAAACTGTCTACAAGAGGCGAGAGACCGGAAAAGCTACTTGGAGCAATCACTTTCCATCCTGTCAAGCTGTCTGCAGGCTGTGCCGCGCGCTCCAGGTTTTCTGACTGTCACCTATACTGAATAGGCTTTTGGTGGTGCAGCTTATAGCTGAGTCATTTCTGCTCTTGTCAGTGACTGTCATATAATCACTTTTTCTATTCCTGTGGAAAACACCATCACCAAGGTAACTTATTGAGAAGTTTACATTAAGCTTATGGTTTCAGAGGGATAAGAGTCCATCACCCATACAGCAGACAATGTGGCAGCAGAAACAGATGAGAGCTCACATCTCCAGCTACAAGTAGCAAGCAGAGAAAATAAACGGGATGGCAGGAGGCTTTGAAATGTCACCTCCTAACACACCTCCTAACCTCCCTAACCAGTGTCTGAGGACCAAATATTCAAATGCCTAAGAATATAATTGACATATCATTCAAACCACCACAGTTATCCTTCACCTGATGTGGTTCAGGATTAGCTGCATACCGACCACTCGGACACCACTCGGAAGTCGATTGAGTGCTTACCAATGTCTGACTGGTCAGAGACACAGTCTGAATTTACCATCCAAGACTGTGACCCTGAACCATTCTCAAAGTTTTTAAAGGAAAAAGACCATAACCAAGCAGGAAGAACTACTTCTATTTCAGGTACGCTGTGCCTAATCAAGCAAGAAGAATCAATTCTATTCCAGGTACATTGTGCCTAAGTAGTTAGTCAAAGCATTTCAAGCTGATTGGCGGGGATTCAGGGCAGGGAAACTTTGGGGACTTCTCAGTTCCCCACCATTCTAGGGAAAAGGAACATAGCAGGGTATTGCAGTTTTGCCTAAGAAGAACATAGAGTTACCATCCACTCAAGCAGAGTATTCAGCAAGTATTGGATTGTAAGTAAAAGGTTATTCTTATGTCAGGCAAGCAGAGCCTGAGGACTTGAACTCAGTTTCACATTATTATCAAAATGGAGATTGTAGGGGCAGGAGAGATGGCTCAGTGGTTAAGAGCATTGTCTGCTCTTCCAGAGGTCCTGAGTTCAAATTCCCAGCAACCACATGGTGGTTCACTACCATCTACACTGGAGTCTGATGTCCTCTTCTGTCATTCAAGTGTACATGCAGAAAGAACACTCATATACATGAAATAAATACATAAAATCTTAAAAAAAAAAAAAAAAAAAAAAAAAAAAGGAGACTATGGGAGAATGTGCTCCTCTGGGCAACCAGGTCTTGGGGGTTAGTAATTGGCATTAGAATACATAGCACCAGACCAAGCCCCAACAACCTGGTTCCTAGTTGATGGAACTGTTTGGCAAGGAATGGGCTGTATGGCCTTGTTAGAGTTGCTGTGTTACTGGGGGTGGGCTTTGGGCTTTGAGCTTTCAGAAGAGTCACGCTATTTCCAGTGTACTTTCTCTCTGCCTCATGGTTGTGAATCAAAATGTGTGCTCCTCACTGTTTTTCAGCCTGCCATCATGGACTCTAACACTCTCAAAACACAAGCCAAATCAAATAGCTTCTCTTATAAGTTGCACTAGTCATAGTTTTTTTTTTCTTTTTTTTTTCTTTTTCAATCACAGCAGTAGAAAGGTGTAATGGGTAGTGTTTGTGTTGTCTAAAGTCTAAAGGTTTTATTTATTTAGTTTAAAAATTATATATATATACATATATATATATTTCTGTTCTTTCTCCCTTTCCTTTTTTTTTTTTTTTTTTTTTGTTTGTTTGTTTTGGTTTTTGAGGCAGAGTTTCTCTGTGTAGCCCTGGCTGTCCTGGAACTTTCTGAGTAGACCAGGCTGACCTCAAACTCACAGAGATCTGTCTGCCTCAGCCTCCTGAGCACTGAAACTAAAGGTGTGCGCTACCACTGCCCGGCTGTATGTGGATATATGTATGTGAATGCAGGTGCCTGAAGACTCCAGAGTGGCAGATCCTCTGGAACTGGAGCTGCAGGCAGTTTGTGAGCTACCAGATACGGGTTGCTGGGAACCTAACCTGAGTCCTCTGGAGGTGTGGGACAGGCTCTTAATTGCCTGACACCTTCTTCAGCCCCTGATAGATTCTAGAGTCATTTGGGAAAGGGGCCTCTGGGCCTGCCTATATCAGATTAACTTGATTATATAATTGATGTGGGGGAAACCAATCTTAATTACGGTGCAGCCATTTTCTGATCAGGGGACCATGGCTGCGTAAAATGTAGGAAGCTGGCTAAGTACTAGCAGGCATACACTCACTGTCCTCTTTCCTAACTGTGGACATGATATGACCAGCCACTTCAAGTTCCTGCTGCCTCGCCATGACAGACTGTACCTTAACTGTGAATTAAAACAACTCCCTTTTTCCTTGAGTTGCTTTTGTCTGGGTTTTAGCACAGAGCCAGAAAGAGTAGCTAGGACACCCTCTAAGGTCATGCAACCATTGGTCTTTCTAATCTGTCTATATACGTGTATGTATTTTAAGAATTGGAACCATGAAATTGGTGACTTCAGCCTCCTGATGGACTCCCCCACCCCACCCCCGAGACAGGATTTCTCTGTGTTACAGCCCTGGCTGTCCTGGAACTCTCTTTGTGGTCCAGGTGGGGCTTGAACTCACTGAGATCAGCCTGCCTCTGCCTCCCGAGTGCTGGAATTTTAGGTGTGCACCACCACATCCAGCTTGATAAACTTCTTTTAATGAGCACAATATTTTCTAGGTCTGTCCATTTTTCTTTCTCTTAGTTTGTTCATATACAACAGAGAGAGAGAGAGAGAAAAAAAAGGAATTTAGGGGCTAGAGAGATGGCTCAGTGTTTAAGATCACCGCTTGCTCTTTCAGAGGACCGCTTGATTCCCAGTGCCCAGGTACTGCTCACCACCTTTTGTAACTAGTTCCAGAGGACCTGATGCCCTCTTCTGGCCTCCTCCGGCACAATGCTTACAGCCAGTGACATAAAGGCAGGCAAAAGACCCATACACAGAAAGTTAACAAAAGAAAACACTGTAGCCCGGCCTGATCTTGACTTCAGCATCCTCTGTTTTGGTCTCTGAGCGCTGGGAGGAAGGCAAGCACGACGGTACACGCTTTCATGCCGCGGTGATGATCGCTCGGCTGTCTCCACCCTTTGGTCGCCGTGAACAAAGCTGCCGTACACTCTGTGTGCAGTTCTGTCTGAGCATCTGTCTTCAGTTCTCTTGGGCGTTTGCCTGGAGGGGATTGCTGAATGATGTGGTTGATTCTTTCCAACTCTCTGGGAAACTGCCAGGTCGTTTTCCACAGCTGCTGAATGATGCTTTCCTACCAGCAGCATAAGTGGGATCCAACTCCTCCAAAACCTTGCCAAAACTTGTTATTGTCTGTCCTACATAGAAAGCCATCCTAGTGAGTACAACAACGGTGTGTCACAGTGGTCTTGGTTTGTATTTCCGTGGTGACTACAATGCTGAACACTTTTTAAAAATAATTTTTGTATCTTCTTTGGAGATGTTAGTTCAAATATCTTTCTTTCTTTCTTTCTTTCTTTCTTTCTTTCTTTCTTTCTTTCTTTCTTTCTTTCTTTCTTTCTTTCTTT
>NW_026591560.1:358265-382324 GCF_907164565.1 Psammomys obesus | reverse complement strand
TTTCTTTCTTTCTTTCTTTCTTTCTTTCTTTCTTTCTTTCTTTCTTTTCAGTGCTGGAGACAGAACGAGTGCTTGGTAAGTCCTTGACCACTAGGCTCTACTGCAACCCCTCTTTTATTCATTTTATTTATTATTTTTCATTTTATTTATTTTTAAAAACAACTTCTTTTTCTTTTTTCATTCCTTTTTAAAACAAATTTCTAATAAGCTTCATTTATTAAATATACTTATTTAATAAATATATTTATTTATTTATTTAATAGATATGTGGGGTCGCAGACATTTGCGTGGAGGTCAGAGACAACTTATAAGAGTTGTTTCTCAGGGCTGGAGAGATGGCTCAGAGGTTAAGAGCACTGGTTGTTCTTCCAAAGGTCCTGAGTTCAATTCCCAGCAACCATTTGGTGGCTCATAACCATCTATAATGGGATCTGGTGCCCTCTTCTGACCTGTAGGTATACAAGCAGCAGAACATTGTGTACATAATAAAAAAATCTTCAGGAAAAAAATTGTTTCTCTCCTTTCACTACATGGGTTCTAGGGATTGAACTCAAGTCATTAGGCTTTGTTGTATTCAACAAAGTCTCAATTGTTCGATTTTACCAATAAATATTTGGGAGCCAAATGGGGTAAAAGCCTGCAAGCTCAGAGAGGCAGAGAAAGCACCCCATGTCCCAGAAAGAATCCCGGTTTTCCATGCTGCCTCCTTCAGACTGAGTGTCCCTCCCTTCTACCTCCTGTGCATCTCTCTACTCTTTCTCCTGACTCCCTCTTACTCTCAGTGTTTGTTTTTTCCTGAATAATCCTATGTTTACTTCTTGTCAACTGGTTGTTCTGCCTCTTGACCTATGGTTGACTTTATTTAATCCTGTTTAGCATATTCAGGCAGAAAACTCTTAGATTAAAAGTGTGTGCTAATCTGGGCAGGCACACACCTGTAATTCCAGTACTCTAGGAGGCCTAGGCAGATAGATTACTGTGAGTCTTAGGCCAGCCTAGTCTACAAAGCAAGTCCAGGACAACTATGGCTACACAGAAAAAGCCAGTCTTAAAAAAAAAAAAAACAAGCACAAAACAACAACTAATAAACAAACACAAAGTGTGTGCTAAGGCTGAGCCACACCATAACTAGAAACAGATTTTTCCAGTAAGTAACACAATCTTGGGGTTCACATTGTGATCAAATATCCTGCAACAAGGCTTGATGGCAATTGCCTTTATTCTCTCAACCATCTTTTAGCCCTCTTTTGTTCATTAACAACAACAACAACAAAAAAGTCAGAGTTGGGCCTCAGGCGTAGTAATACACCCCTTTAGTCCCAACACTCCAGGTGGATCTCTGAGTTTGAGGCCAGTCTGGTCTGCATAGCAGATTCCAGGACAGCCAAAACTACATAATAGAGAGACCCTGTCTCAAAATAAACATATGAAGTATTTTATTTTAAATATGCATATGTTTATGGTGTATGTGAAAGACTCCCGCTAGAGCCTCTCTAGACGGGGAGACCCCACTTCCCAAGGAACAGCGAGACCAGCCTTCAGATGCAAGCCGCAAGAGGTTTATTTCGATACACGGGTACCTGGGGTGACAAAGCCTTTCGGAAGACTTGCACGCCTCTCGGTTGGGGTGATGGGTTTTTATAGGGCTCGGGAGCAAGAAGCACGGTTACAGAAGCGAGAAGCATAGTTACAGGGATCTAATTGGGTGGTTTGAACAAAGCCATAGTTGCGTCACGTACCCGGAACAGGGAAGGCGGGAAGGCAGATGTGATCCGAGTCACGTATCCGGCCCTTATCTTGGGTGCCCAGAGTGTTTCAGGCACCCAACCGCAGATATCCTGCTCTTGGGCATCTGTCCTGCCTTGCCTCTGACCCTGCACTGCTCCAGTCTTGCAAAATAGTGTTGCCAGCATTATGCTAGGGCTTTATTCTTTCATGTGTGTGTGTGACCTTTATGAATAGAGTTCTCAGAGGTCAAAGGAGGGTGTTGGATCCCTGGAGGTGGATAGTTATGAGCTACCATGTGGTTTCTAAGAACGGAACCTGAGTATCTCTACAAAAGCATCTTAACCGCTGAGCCATCTCTCTAGTCTGTAATCTATTACTTTTTTGATAGATGAGAATAGCTCTTATGTACCCCAGGCTGGCCTCAAATCTCTTGAGTTGCAGTTGTCCGCCCACTTCTGATTTTCCTGCCCCTTCCTCCTGTGTGCCGAGACACATGTGGTTAATGTTTTGCTAGGGTCTGACCCAAGGGCTTTGTGCACACCAGACAGGCATCTGCAAACTGAGCGATACCTATAGTAAGGGGTCTCTTTAAAAAAAAAAAAGACTTATTTATTTTTATTTTATGTGCATATGTGCATTATTATTTTGCCTGCATGTATGTCTGTGTGAGGGTGTCAGATCATTTGGAGCTGGATTACAGACAGTTGTGAGCTGCCATGTGGGTGTTGGGAATTGAAGCTGGGTCCTCTGGAAGACTAGCCAGTGCTCTTAACCGCAAAGTCATCTCTCCAGCCACCTCAGTACAAGGCTTTAATGTTGATGTAGCTCATCACTCTTTGTTTGCTTGTGCTCTTGGAGCTGCAGCTTCCAAACTCTCTGTTCATGGAGGACAGCTCTCTCTAATCAGCTAATAATGGCATTTGTTCTCACTGAGCTGGGATGCAGCCTATGCTGAAATTTCTCCCAGGACTGTGTTACAGGCTTTGTGTTGGTGCAAATGCAAGCTCTGGAGACAACCTGAGTGGATTCAAATCTTCAGTAGTGCTACCCATTAATGGCAATGCTTTCTTCACTGTATCGATACCTCACTGGGAGATCAGAATCCTGGATACAGGAGGAAGATGAGGATAACTTCTCCAAGAATCCTCTTTCCATTGACTGGATGTAGTTGGGGCTCAGGGTGATCTGGGAGTTCAAGAAATGGAGTGAGGCAGGCATGGCAGCACATGCCTGTAAAACTAGCACTCAGGAGTCCTAAAGATCAAAGTCAGCCTTGGTACATATCACTTTTGAAGACAGTGTGGACTACATCAGACCCTGTTTCAAATTGCAACAAAGGGGCTGAGGAGATGGCTCAGAGACAGGTTAATAAATGCCACACATTAATGCCGGGTGAGCATGGCTGCCTATCTGTAATTCCAGCTTCACAAGGAGCTCTGGGTTAGACTAAGAGACCCTGCCTCAAAGAATAAGGTAGAAGAGGGGTTGAGGATGACTCCTGACATCTGCCTCCAAATGTATGCATATCCACACAAATATGCATCCACACACATGCCAAGACATGTATATACACACAAAGCATAACACACACAGACACACACAAGGAATGGGAAAAGAATGACAAAACAAATGAAATACACAGGAAATCTTGGTGTGTTCCCTAGAAGCTAGCTTATTGCCCATTCTTTTTTCAAGTCACTGATATCTGCAAAATTTTGTTGTTGTTTAATTTAATTTTATTTTTTTGATTTGTTTTGTTTATAGAGACAGGGTTTCTCTGTGTAGTCCTGGCTGTTTTACAGACCAGACTTGCCAGGAACTCAGAGATCCACCAGTCTCTTTGGGATTAAAGGTGTGTACCACCATTGCCTATCCTGATTTTTTTTTTTTTTTTTTTTTTTTTTTTTTTTGTCCTTGAACTCATCTGTCTCTGCCTCACAAGTGTTTGGGAAGAAGTACAAGTATAGGTCACTAATACCAGCTCTAAGTAAGTTTTGCCAAATTTATACAAGGACAACTTGAATGTACCTGACCCAGGCCTAGAACCTCTGGCTTCCTGCCCTAAGGCTTCTGTGACCCAGTATGAGACAGACCATGGGCATAAGAACTAATGGATATATATTTGAAAAAAATTTTACACTTATTAATGTACTTGTGTGCTTGTATATGTATGTATGTTTCTGTGTGTGCGTATGAGCATATTGTGGCACATGTGTGGAGGTCAGAAGAAAATCCAGAGGAGTTGGCTCACTCCTTCCACCACGTGTGTTCCAGCAACCAAACTCAGGTTATCAAGCTTGGCAGCAAATGCATTTACAAACTTAGCTGTGTCCTGGTCTCATGTTAAAGTGATTTTGTTGCTGTTGTTATTGGTGTGTGTGCGTGTGCGTGTGTGTGAGTGGCTTTTTTTAAAGACAGAGTTTCTCTAGTAGCTCTTGCTGTCCTGGAACTCACTCTGTAGACAAGGCTAGCCTCAAACTCAGAGATCTGCCTGCCTCTGCTTCTCAAGTTCTGTGATTAAAGGCACACAAAGCTTAAAAGGTTTTTTTTTTTTTTTCTCTATACATTACATTTAATTTAATGTGTACATGCGTGAGTACACATGAAGGTCAGAGAACAACTTTTGGGAGTCAGTTCTCTCCTCTCAGGGATTTGTCGCAGATCTTCAGGCTTGGTGGCAAGCAACTTCAATCATTGATCCTACTTCTATATTTTGACCCTGTATAAGTAATTTTTCTCATTGCTATAACCAAATACCTGGAGAAAAAAAAAGGCAACTTAAGGAGGCAAGTGCTTATTTTGGCTCACTGTTTAAGGGAGCACCAGTCCCCTGTGGTGGGAAAGTCTTGGTAGCAGAAGCGTCAGGTGGCTGGTTATGCAGTGACCAATCAGGAACTGAGAGAGATGAATACAGATGCTGGTTTCTTTCTTTTTCCTTCTTTGGGAGGGCCCAGCCCATGCAAAGGGGGTACCCACATCCAGGATGGGTCTTTGCTCATCAGTAAAACCTCTCTGGATATGATGCCAAGTTAGGTAGTATATAGCTATAACCTTAATACTTAGGAGGTGGAGCAAAGAGGATCAGGAGTTCAGGCTCATTATCTGCATAGGAATCCCAAGGCCAGCCGGGGCTACAAGAGAGAGTATCTCAGCTACCCTACCTGAACTTCCTCAAAAGGAAACATCTTTGGAAAGGACCTCACAGATAGACCCTGAGGCGTGGCTCTGGTTGCTTCCAAACCCAGTCAAGATGATGATGAAGGTGAACAAGCCCAGCTACCCACTCAGTGCCAAAAAACTGTATTAAAAGAAGGGAAGATGCTGAACAGATACAAATTAGGGCTGTCACTTCTCACAGTGGTGCATGCCTGTAATTCCAGCATTAACCAGTGTAGAGACAGGAGACTGCAAGGTCAAGGCCAGCCTGGGTGACAGAGTGACTTCCAGGCCAGCCTGATTGCCACCGCACACAGCTCAGGAATCCTCTTTCTATCTACGAATGCCCAGGAATATCTATCAACACTGAGTTAGCTAGATTCCCAGAAGCAATGTCCATTGCCTGAGAAGCAGAGACTGCAATTCTGGCTCTCTTGGACATGCCCTTGCAGCACACAGGAAAGCAATGCGGGCTGTTGTCTCTGAGGGATGGCATCTATCTACAGTGTTTGGTTCACCCAGCAAATTTGCCTGAGAGCTTCCAGTCTCTAAGGAAGACTCAGCCCTTTGCCCAGGAGGCTTTGCTTCTGAGTTCCTTCCTGCATCCTGTTTTTGAGAGCTGGATCCTGGGCTTAATCAGGAAGGGCACAGATGTTCACTTCCTGCCAGAGCAGTAAGTTCTGGGTTATTCTTACTGAGATGGGACCCAGATGAGATGGGAGTTTGATGGGCCCTCTAGTTTTAACACAGTTGGGAAAATACAGACACACATGTAATAAATATTTTTCTAATAAAAATCAACTTCAAAATTCTTTCTTTTTCTTTTCTTTTCTTTTCTTTTTTTTTTTTTTTAAACAGGATCTTACTGTGTATCTCTGGCTGTCCTGGAACTTGCTCTCTGCAGACCAGGTTGGCCTTGACTTGACAGAGATCTGCCTACCTCTGCCTCCTGAGTGTTGGGATTAAAGTTCTGTACCACCATGTCTAGCACATTTTTATTTCTTAGTTTTGTGTTGTATGATGTGTGTATATCAGAGCAATGGGGAGGGGCAGGGACAGGTACAAAGGTCACATCCTACCAAAAAGACCATGTTCCACAGGCGCTGTGGTGTACAGCTGTAATCCACTTGGGACACAGAGGCAGGTGGATCTCTTCCAGTTCCTGGCCATGGCTACAACATTGCACCCCTTCTACTGACTCTTACATTCTTTCTGTCCCAATTCTGTGACATTCCTTGAACCTTGGTTGGGTTAATACAGATGTTCCATTAATGGATGAATATTCAAGAGTAACTTTTTCTCTCTTCTTTGACCAATTAGAAGTCTGTAGTTAACAGTGCCCACTGCAAAAAGAAGTTTCTCTGACCACTGCTGACAGCAACAGTAATTTACAAGTGTGGCTATGTTGAAAGACCCTGCTATTTAAGGTTGCAGTCCACCACATCTGGACAGCTTTCCTGAGCTTGGTGCAGAATGGAGAACTACCTTTCTCAGCAAGGGGCTTCTTTCTCTCTGCCTGAATCCATCTGAAGAGTATCTCTAAGCATGATCCTCAACTTTGAAGGAAGTCACATACCATGGCCAGAATGTAAATTCAACTTCTTTTCCCCTGATCAGTATCTGGAATTCCTGGAATGTAAAGCACTCCTGGCACCTCAAGCCCCAGCAAATAGTGTACACCTACCCTGGGAACCCTTCATCCACTCCCCAAGAACTGTACAGCTTTTGTTCACTCCAAGTAAAGTTGAGCTGTCTCACTGAAGCTGCTCCCAGAAGTCAGTCATTCTGTCGTACTCATGGGCTGTCTGAATCCCCCATCTGTCCCCTCTGCTCCCTTTGCCCTTATGAATCAATGCTGGCCAATGATCCTGAAGGGAAGGGGAGGTCACATGAACATAATTATTTAGAAGGTAATCTGATGGGCACCTCGTGTCTACATGGAAAAAAATAGTAGTAGATTGAGAGACCAAAGAATTCAAAATTAATTTTTGGGTATTGGTTTAAAGTTTAAAGCACAAGCCTGAGCAAAGCCAGCCAGGTGGAGACATGTCCAGCCACCTGGCAGGAGGAAGTAGCCTTATTGCATTCCTTTCCTGCCCACTAGAGATACAGTTGCTAGGAAACCAGCCCAGGTGGCCAGGCCAGAACCATTTATGGACTTGGCACCTAAAGTAAACCAATCATTTCAAAAGTCAATTTCCCTTACCCAACCATGTAACTCCAAGGCATGTAACTCCCTGCTTGTGGTTTTGCCCTTAAAAACTTTGTTCCCCCTAGACCTCCCCACTGCACTCCTCCTCTTCAACCAGGGAGGTTGCTGTGACCCAGGCTCAAGCTTGTATTAAACAAACCCTCATGTGTTTTTCAACAGACTTGACTTCTGGTGGTCTTTTGGAGTCTTGCGATCTGGATACAACAATTGGAGGCCCTCCTGAGACTCTCCCCGCCCCCAACAGCAGTCCAGTACCTTGGTCCGGAGGGAACAGTATTGGCCAGTGAGTGTTTGTTGTCTCATTGTCTCTGTGCATTGTCTCTGTGTGCGTCTACTTTCTGTTCTCTGAAAAAAACCTCGAGGTGTTGATTTAAATGGCAAGATGTGACTAGGAGTGGACGTATTATGGAGTCACAGCCATTGGGGTCCCAGGAGATGTCCCTAGCCCTGAGGTGGTTGGCAGAGAAGCCCACATACCTTGTCTCTGGGGTGGTTGATGGAGGAACCCACCTGTCAATTGGAGAGTTTTGGTGGATGTGGAATCCCACCATCTACTCTCCTTTCTGCTTTTGGCTTCTGTGGCAGGGAAACCAGAGCAGAAATCTGTTGTGCTTATCCTTCTATTTTGTTATGAGAATCCTCTTCAGGGCAGCTGTTGTGCCTGTCCCAGAGGAGGAACCTGTTTCCACTTTTGCCTTTCCCACCAGGAGCAAAAGCCAAGTGCTTGGTTCTGGCTTTGTTTTCAGAAACAGAGCAGCTACTTTGCCTGCATTTGTCTGTCTTGTTTTGTTCCTTGTGTTTGTGAATCTTTATATTGGACTGTGGGACTGTGATGGATACTTTGGGACAGACTTCCTCTAATCGCTTCCTGTTCCTTCTGGCCCTTCCACTCACGTGCCATTCATTTCTCCTCCCTGCCCCCCAATGTAGCGGAATGGCAAGAGCAGCAGGTAGTAATGCAAGGGTGGGGCCGGAGAAATGGTCCAGCCACTGCTGAGTGCACTTTGGCAGCAGCTGCAGGCCAAGGGAACCTCGACCTCAGATCAGCTGGTCTGGTGGAATGACAGACTGCTGTTTCAGGCTGGTATGATTGGGTGGAGCCAATTTCAGGACAGGCCACCCCTATGGAACAGGGCACACGGCCCATTGACAGACGGGCACCATCTCTTTGGTTTCTCCTTCCTCTTTTCTTTTTGCATGCATTGTACCGGTACATTGTTTTCTTGTTTTGTTCTTTTATGGGTTTGTTTATGATGGTCTCAGTAGACAGGTGACAAAACAGCTGTGCACCATGGTGACTTTGCCTGTTCCATGCTCCCAGCACTATAAGCTGGGGTACCTCTCGACATTGGCGGGAGCATGCCTGGGGGTGTGGGGGACAGAAGGAGAACTCCCAAGAGCAGGGTGGGCTTCATAAGCTTGCCTAGGCTGATAGGACAAAGTGCTTGAAATTACAGCTGGATGGAGTAAGAAAAGTTTTGTCTGTCTGTTTAAATGTATACTTGTTTCTGAATGATCTTTAATGGTTAATATACTCTGTATGTCTTGGTTATAGAGGTTATAGATTAACAATTATTGGATATGTTTAAAGGTTAAATTCAAACTCTTGTTTAGAACATATATGTGTGCATATGTGTTTGTAATATCTAGAGAAGAACAGATGTTTTTAAATAGAAACCATGTGGCTTGCCATGCCATGTGATGTGACTCTGTCATCTTGAAATTGCTACATGGTGTGGGGCAAAAGAAAAGAAAGAGTACAGAACCTCTTAGTTGTAATAAATTCTGTTCATCATCCTATTTCCTTTTAGACTAAGAAGACAAGTCTCATTTTAAATTGGTGTTGATTTTAGAGATCAGATTGTTTGCACTGGTAAAATTTGGTTTTGACTTTAAAAATTATGGTTATGCTTTGTGATTTCACTCCTAAAAAGGGTACTTTATTTTGCTATTGCAAAAACAGGTTTTGGAGAATGCTTAAATGTTTAAGACTATGAAACATTTTAAAGTTTATCAGGTATTTTATAATAATGTCGTTATGGATTTTATTTATACACATATATAAAATTCAGAGTTGTGTTTTTGTGGTATGTTGTATGTGTGATTCAGCCCTGGTTTGTGACGATCTATTCAGATTAACAGGCTGACTTTAAGTGTATGCCTGACCTCTAGTTCCTGAGTGAATGGATTAATGCTGTTTCTTTCTGGCTGATAGGTTTGGTATGGCTAGAATAGTTCAAGTACAGTTTAAAATTGTTCTATACTCTTCTGTTTTGCAGTTGGTTTAAAACTTATTTGAGTACAATGTTACAATGAACTTTTGGTTATGGGAAACTGTAAATGTTCCACAGTGCTATACATGGGAGGTAGCAACATCATCAGCAACACCTAATGGCTATGTTTTGGATTGCCAGCCACTGCCTGTAGCAACATGTGGCTAGCCGCCATGTTGGTTCAGAGATAAAGAAGGTGGACCCATAGTTTTACTGCCATCTTTTTTGAGGGCTGCCAGTTGTGGTCAGTTCCCTGTTTAGTGATAAGTAAAACTTTTGTCCTTTAAACTTTTTACTGTTCATTCTTAATGCAATGTGGTAGCATCAGCAAGATTTGCTAGACCCTCTATGAACTGTATCTGATTGAGAGTTTTGCTTTGATTTTAGTTCAGAAAGATATTTAAAGTTATGCTAATGACTGCAGTTAACCAACTTTCAAGGTTAAACCTAGGAAGGGTAACAATGAAGTTTGCCTATGTAGATCTACTTGAAATAGATATGGTCCTAAAACACTCATCTAAGGAATATGCCAGAATTAGAGATTATTATAACATTCTGTTTTATAGGATGCAGTCTAGAGCAGATAGAAAAAGAGTAACTCAGATATGCTGGCCCTCAAGCTTGTCAGAGATCTGATGAATATGGCATTTAATGTATATAAGCCTATTATGACAGAGTCCCAAAATCCTGGCAGAGCTTTCCAAGGCCTCCAAGAAGATTTGGGAACAACAATGAGTCTGGATTGTGGTATGCTAACCACTGGGAAAGACTGCCCCAACTGGCCCACTGCTAGGGCCTAGCCTAAACTGTGGACACCTGGAGAGTCATTGATTCATGTTGCTGAAGGTGAGGTGAGGTCAATCTCTCATGTTCTTTTTTTCCACAGAAACAGTTTCTCATCTCTTGTGCCTGATGGCTGGACTGCCTCTGCTCATGATGCCATGAGACCACAGGAGCCAGGGACACTGCCTAGGAGATGGACTGACTAGTCATCTCTGTTATTTTGATTGATACATGGATTGGTACATTTATTTGGCTTATATTTATCCTTCTCAGGTCTCTGATCATATTGATGGCTAAGCTAAGCTAATGGTAGCTTTACAGCTAAAGAACAGACAATTAGATCCACTATTAGTTCATTGGTCAATTCATTAGCTAGTAAGAACTACTAAGTACTAGATTTTTTATTTAGAAAGGCAAAGAGATTTGCCTTCCTCACAGGCTTCATGTTAGTTGCCTATGTCTTATAGTGAATAGCTGGATAAAAAGATGTAAAGTTTATGTAATATCGGAGGATATAAAAGTTTAAGTTATGAGAATCTAAAAAATATTGTTTAAGGGTTTAGGAAAATGTTTCAAAGTTGGTAAATGCAAGAAAGATTGAAGGGTCTACATAAATGTTTGAAGGCATATGGAAAATGGGAAATATTTCAGTCCAGTTGCTAGGAAACCAGCCCAGATGGCCAGGCCAGTACCGTTTATGGACTTGGCACCTAAAGTAAACCAATCATTTCAAAAGTCAATTTCTCTTACCCAATCATGTAACTCCAAGGCATGTAACTCCCTGCTTGTGGTTTTGCCCTTAAAAACCTTGTTCCCCTAGACCTCCCCACTGCACTCCTCCTCTTCAACCAGGGAGGTTGCTGTGACCCAGGCTCAAGCTTGTATTAAACAAACCCTCATGTGTTTTTCAATAGACTCGACTTCTGGTGGTCTTTTGGGGTCTTTCAATCTGGGTACAAGATTACTTTCTAGGGTTTATAACTTCTCCATGTATTTGGCTATATTTAAGTACCAAACATGAATTGCTTCCATTGGAAATCAGAAGCCATTTGGTTACCCCCATAACGTGCTTGTCACTATTGTACTAACAGAAACATGGCAGGTTGGTAGTGTGGTATGCAGGCTTCACAGTGTAAGACTGTTGATGATAATTCTCTCCCAGTAGTCTGCACAGCACCTTCCATCAGGGTGAGTACCAACAGGAAGGGAGGTAACTTCCAACTCAGTTCTGGCTTGATTTCCCTATGTTCTGCATTTAGTGCAGGCTGTGTCTTCAGCAATAGCCTTGTCTAGAATCTGTTTTGTTGTTGTTTTGTTTTGTCTTGTTTTTTTTTGTTTGTTTGTTTTTTCCCCAAGACAAGGTTTCTCTGTGCAGCCTTGACTGTCCTGGAACTTGATTTGTAGACCAGGCTGGCTTCAGACTCACTTAGATCTGCTTGCCTCTGCCTCCCAAGTGCTGGGACTAAAGGCATGTACTTCCATTCTTTTTTTTTTTTCTTTTTTTTTTTTTTAAGACAGTCTCTCCACACAGCCTTGGATGTCCTGAAACTCACTCTGTAGAGCAGCCTGGCCTCAGATTGTCCTGCTTCTAACTCACAAGTACTGGGATTAAAGGCATGTGCTAACACCTTTCTCATTTTGCTTATATTCATAAAATAACTTGCTGTTTTTTTTTTCCAGATAGGGTTTTTCTGTGTAGCCCTACTTGTCCTGGAAGTCATGCTATAGACCAGTATGTCCTCAAATACAGAGATATACCTGCCTCTGCTTCCCCAGTGCTGGGATTAAAGGACTGTGATACCACCACCCAGTTGACATCTTGAGCCAGTGGGGTGGCTCTGTGGATAAAGATGCTTATTACCAAGCCTAAAAATATGAGTTCAAGCCTCGGCACTCACATGGTTGAAGGAGAGAACTGAATGCTGCAAGTTGTCCTCTGACCTCTGACCACATAGGCAGAGGTCACGTAGCATGGAGTGCACTCCTCTGTACACACACATAATAAATAAAATAACATTTAAAAATAAATTGATGGAAGGAAACAGGGTAATTTAATCTATGGCCAGAACTCAGGGAAGAAAAACTCGATTTTTCTAAAGTTGCCAGTAGCAACTTTAATATTACTAGAAGATGAAACAAAACTTAGGAAATACACAGGCATCGATGTAGCTTACAGATCGCTTGTCAGTCCTGTGAGGTCATGGCTTCTCCCACCCCTGGACCAGTGGTTCTTCACCTTCCCAAAGCTGTGACCCTTCAGCACACCGACTCATGTGTGACGACTCCTAACCATAAAATTATTTTTGTTTCCGCTTCATAACTGAAATTTTGCTACTGTTATGAAATGTAACGTGGACATCTGCATGTTCTGATGGTCCTAGGTGAATACTGCGAAAGAGTCCTTCAACCGCCAAAGGGGGGTCAGGTCCCACAGGTTGAGAATCTCTTTGCGAGACAATTCTTATTGCCTTACGGCTTCCACCCCAGGCCCATCCTCAACTTCAGCAAGAAATTTTCTGCTAACATTTCCAGATTTATTATAATCCAACTGGGGGCCCAGAATAGCTATGGATGTGGCCCAACGCAAAATAGCAAATGTGCTTAAAACATTATGTGACTACATTTTTTTACCTTTATGTATTTTTATACATTTACTGATTGAACGAATGTAGCCACCGTTTGCTACTCTGTAGGTTTTTTTCCCCTAAAGATTAACTTATTTTTATTTTAATGTACATTGGTGTTTTGACTGTATGTCTGTTTGTGTAAGGGTGTCAGGTCCCCTGGAACAGGGGTTATAGACAGTTGTGATCTGCCATGTGGGTGCTGGGAATTGAACCTGGGTCCTCTGGAAGAGCAGCCAGTGCTCTTAACCCCAGAGCCATCTCTCCAGCCCTATAGGTTCTTTTTCCTTCCATCCTTTTCTACCCCCTTTCTCTCTTCCCTTTCAACTCTTTAACACTGTACACACACACACACACACACACACACACACACACACACACATATATATATATATATATATGGATAGAGAAGAAAGAGATCCTTGGATAAAGTAAGGGGTTTTAAAGGGGGTGTCCTTAATGAATGTTGTAATGCTTCCTGCTGATTAGGGGCATCCTAATCAGTTCCTTGGGGCAAGTTTGATCTTCCTTGTCAAAATATCTAATTTCTTTTTCTGTTTTGTCTTTGTGCATGACTACTTATCAAACTGCAACCAGTAACAACCAACAACCAATTAATTAACCACACACCTGTCAGGGCCTAGCATTTTTACACCCTCTGAAGAGTCTCCAGAATTCACACAATTGCAGAAACTATCTGCAGTAGGCAAAATCATGCCTCTGCTAGAGCAGGAGGCAGATCCTAGTGTTGTGGGTCATTAGTGTTTACTATTGATTTATCTTTTAGTTAAGCAGCAGTTAGTCCTAAACCAGCTGTATACCCAAATCACCACACAGAGACCGGGAATTTGTTTAATTAACCTAGAGCACAATGCTGGGCAATAGTTATTCCATCCTAAACCTCCAAGCCCTCATAGTTTCGTATCATTCAGATTTCACCCATTATACTTGCTTTTAGTCATATCTTAGACCTGGTCCATCTCTCCACATGGTTTCAAGACCTCTCCTGCCCATTTCTGCTCTCCCCCTCCTCCCACTGGCTTCCTTCTCCTCCCTTCTGGACCAGGATATCCCACCCTATTCTTTCCATTGCACAGCATTGGCTGGTTTTATTGACAATACAGAGAACAAACTGTGGCATGTTTACACAAACTTGAGACAGGTGATGCTGAGAATAAACATCACAATGCAATGTCTGGATTGAAACCAAATAGTGGGGTAAAGGAATCAGCATTTGAATGAACAAGGATAAATTGTATACATTCCACAAGAACATTATACCAACAATTTCCTGAGTCATCTCATAGGCCCCCAAAAGTTCTGGAATGATACCACTTATTGGGATGGGGCGAGGGTTCAGTAGTTAAGAGTACTTGCTTCAGCCAGGAATGGTGGCTCACAAGCAGATGCTTGTGAGTTTGAGGCCAGCCAGCTCCACATAGTGAGACCCTGTCTCCAAAGTAACAGAGCACTTGATGCTCTTACAGAACCTAGGTTGTGTTTGGTTCCCAGCACTCAAATGGTGACTACAGCTTCTGCAACCCCGGTTCTAGGGTGCCCTCTTCTGGCCTGAGGTGAGTCTGCATGCACATGGTGCATACTTCCAGGCAAAACTTCCATGCAAACAAACGAAAATATATATTTTTTAATTGTATAGGCGGAGTGATACCAATTTCTTTAAATTTTAATGAAAACTAGGAGCTAGAGACGGAGCTGGAGAGGTGGCTCAGCTCAAGAGAACTTTTTTTGCTTGTTTGTTTTCGAGACAGAATTTCACAGCCTTGGCTGTCCTGGACTCATGTTGCAAACCAGTTTGGCCTCAAACTCACAGAGATCCACCTGCCTCTGCCTTCTACCGCACCTGGGTAAGAGCATTTTTTTTTTTTTTTTTTTTTTTTTTTTGAGACAGGGTTTCTCTGTGTAGCTCTGGCTGTCCTGAAACTCCACCTGTAGACAAGGCTGGCCTGGAATTCACAGAGATTAGCCTGCCCCTGTCTCCCAAGTGCTGAGATCAAAGGCGTGCACCACCGCCACCACCTGGCTGAGAGCAGTTTCTTAACTGGTGTTATTTCAGAAGACCTGATTTTCCCATGATCCATACAGTGGTTCACAACCATCCATAGGTTCCCTCATAGTCCACATAGTGCACATACATACATGCAGGCAATACATTCATGTACATTAAAAAAAAAAACACTAGAAAAAGATGAAGAATGAAAAATTGTGTCAGAGATAAGGCTTAGCAGTTAGGAGCACTTGGAGCCGAGTCAATTCCCAGCACCCCCATGACAGCTAGCTCACAACTGTCCATTACTCCAGTTCAGATGGTCTGATGCTCTCTTCTAGCCTCTGAGGGCACTAGGCATACACATGGCTTACATACATACAGGTAAAACACTCATACGCTCAAAATAATAAAAGATGGGCTAGAATGGCTAGGTGTGATGGTACATGCCTTTAATGCCAGCACTCAGGAGGCAGAAGCATGTGAATCTCTTAGTTTGAGGCCAGACTGGTCTACAGAGTGAATTTAGGGCCAGCCAGGGCTACAGAGAGAAACTCTGTCTTAAAAAAAAGATAGCTTGATGATAGATAGATAAGAGAGAGAGAGAATTGGATGTTTGATTTTTTTTTTTTTTTTTTTTTTTGTTTCTGAGACAGGGTTTCTCTGTGTAGCTCTGGCTGTCCTAGAACTCACTATGTATACCAGGTTGGCCTCGAACTCAGATATCCACATGTCTCTACCCCCCCCCCCCCAGCACTTGGATTAAAGATGTATATAATGATGACTGGCTCCTGTTATTTATTTATTTATTTGTTAAGTCTTTTTAAGAGGAAGCAGGCTTGTGTATCTTTGCAGAGCGTTGTTTGTGCTTTGAATAAATTGTCTCTTTTCTCATCTGAAGATAGCTCTCCTGGGCTACCACATACTTTAACCTGCTTTGAACTTTACATTGAGTTAACATCAGAAAACAACTTTTCTGGTTTCTCTTTTCTAAAAGCAAGAAATGTATTGACTGCTTTATTTCCAAATGTGTGTGGGACTAAAATTCCTGCCCTCTTTCACATCACAAAGTTTTAAATTTTGGCTTAAACTTGGATCTCACATAGCCCGGGCTGGTTTTGAATTTGCAGTATGGTCAAGGCTGGTTTTGGACTGCATACAGATCCTCTTGCTTTTACCTCCTAAATACTGGGGATTATAGGCCTGAGTCATCACGCCTGGCTTAGACACAATCTTTATGTCTGGAATTCTTTAAAAATCTTACAAGAAATGATTTAATTTCCAGGCTATATAGAAAGTCTTTTTGAGCACTGGGGTGCAGTTCAGTGGTAGAGAACTTGCCTAGAATGTTGGAACCTGGTTTCTATCCTCAGCAACACACACACACACACACACACACACACACGCCATCCACTTACTGTATATATTGACCTGTTGGAGGTGTCAAAAGGCTGCCTTGCAGAACCAATATTTGTTTTTTAGCTATGAGCATATTGAAAAATATGCCTAGTGTTTGTGGTCAGTTTGATCCAGTGATGTTAACCTATTCACCTCCTTCAAGTCTCCCCTTGGGCACAGTTTTCATAGCTCTTCGGTTAGTCCTCAGCTGGGTCTAACTTTTTTTAAGATTTATTTATTTTATGTATATGAGTGCTCAACCTGTATGTACACTGCCTGTCAGAAGAAGAGGGCATTAGTGTATAGATGGTCGCGCGCCAACTATGTTGTTGCTGGGAATTGAACTCAGGACCTCTGGAAGAGCAAACAGTGTTCTTAACCACTGAGCCATCTCTCCAGGCCTTAGGTTTAACTTTTCAAAGCACTGCACAAGGAGACATCTAAGAGGCAGGAGAAAGTGAGCCTTTCAATTTGAGGGTCTCTGGCACCGTGGAGCTGGGACAGAGAGCTATGCTAGGGAGCCCATAGCCCTGACTGGTAGCATTAACAGGCAGAGTAAGCATGTGAGGCTGAGGGTGAAGAAAACAGGCAAGATGTAAAAATGGGAGGTCTTGGGTGTAGCGAGAATTTTGGAGTTTTGATTTCTTAAAAAAAAAAAAAAAAACAGAGAAATATTATAAGAATATTTTTTCATTTTAATGCCAGGTGCAGGGATATGGTGAGGCTTCATATCGAGTGTTAGGGTGTTGAAAGGGAAGAAGAAAAGGGATGGAGAAGGGTGGAAGACAGAAGACCCACAAAGCAGCTAAGCTGGCTACACTCTGTAGCTGGAGAGATGGCTTAGCAGTTAAAAAGCACTTGTTGCTCTTGCAGAGGACCAAGGTTCTGTTCCTAGCACCCACATGATGGCTCACAACCATCCATAACTCCAGTTCCAGGGAGTCCAGTGCCTTTTTATAACCTCCTTGGGCAGCAGGCAAGCACATGGTCCATACGAATATATGAAGGCAAAACATTCATACAAAATAAATCAATCTAAAAAATTGGGAGATCTTGGATTCAGTCTCCAAAGTTTCTCACTATGTAGCATTGGCTAGTCTAGAACTCACTGTGTGGACTATGCTAGCCTCAAACTCACAGAGATCTGCCTACTTCTGCCTCCCTAGTGCTGGGATTAAAGATGTCTAACACCATGCCCAGCTCCCCACCTTGTTTTGAGACAGGTTCTTTTTATTTGCTGATGGATGTTTCATACAGTAGGCTGGTCCAAGAGTCTTTAGGGTTCTCCTTCACCTTCCATCTTGCCATAGGAGTAGCAGGTTTACATATTTGTGTCACCAAACCTGGTAGAACCTTGATAGAAACTGGGCAGAAGGACTGACTCTGGGGTGTGAGCTTCTTCCAGGGAAGTTATGTGGCTAAAAAAACTCTGAGGAATCAAACTTGGGCCCTCATGCTTGTGGGGCAAGTTACAGAAAGCCAGCTCAACAGCTCTGTGTGACATTTAGCTTCTGGTTCTCTTGCTGCTACCTCTGAAGTGCTGGGATTACAAATATGCTCTACTGTGCCCAGCTCTACCTTCTTCCTCTCTTTTTTTAAACTTTTTATTTGTTCTTTGTGAATTTCACATCATGCACCCCAGTCCCACTCATCTCCCTGTCCCTTCATATCTACCCTCTACACTTGCAACCTCCCACCAGCAAAAAAACCAAACCAAACCAAACCTTTAAAAAAGATAAAAAAAAGAAAACAACAAGACAAAGCGTCTCATCTCGGAAGCTGTAGTGTGTCACACAATATACCCTTTTGTCCACACTTCTTTGCTTGCAACAAGTCATTGGTCTGATTGACAACCCCTCCAGCCCCTTCTGTATGCAGCCAGTGAGGGTCCGGGTCCAGCTCAGTGCAGCTCTTGGTCCCAGGTGGCAGCTCAGACCAGGGATATTCATATTCACCTGGTCTTTGGTGGTAATATGAGCCATGTATTATGGCTCAGACCCGGCCCTCAGCAGTGACAGTGACTAGGACTTCACCTTGGCCTCAGGCGGCAGGGCAAACTGTTCAAGGCAGGATATTTCTCTCCACCTTTCTGTCTCCATTTCTGCCTCTCTTCATCAAGCTCAAACTTTTCTGCTTCTCTTTCTCTTTCCCGTCTCCCCACCTTGTGGCTTCGGGCTCGCCTCTCCAGCTCTACCTTCTTAATAAGGCTCAAGCCAAAGCCACTGCTAGCCTGTGGGGGAACCTTGGTAGAAACTTGGCAGAAGGAAACTGCTTCTGGGTAAGTCGTGTGGCTAATAAATGGTTACCTCCTTCCAGCATCCATCGCAAGGACTGGTGGGTGGATACACATAGCATCTCACTCTCCAGCCTGCCCCCTCTGGTACGCAGTGCCCATTGCACTAACTTGTGCTGTGGCCTGCTCAAGCCCTGCCCTCATGGGCACTACTGCATTGACTACTGAAGTCTCTTGTTGCTTCTGCTCTAAAGGCCACCAGGTGTGTTGCTCTGTAGCCTACCTCTTTGGTGTCCTCAGGGAGTTCGATCTTCTGGGGCCTCCAGGACAAACTGGACTTTCTTTTTCTTTTTTAAAAAGACTTATTTATTTTATGTATATGAGTGCTCTAGCTGCATGTACACCTGCATGCCAGAAGAGGGCATCAGATCCCAGTATGGATGGTTGTGAGCCATCATGTGGTTTCTGGGAATTGAACTCAGGACCTCTGCAAAAGCAGACAGTGCTCTTAATTGCTGGGTCATCTCTGTAGCCCCAACACACTGGACTTTCAATGCAGCCTCTGAGTCTTAGTCCTGGCTAAGTTCCCTTTCCTTTCTGTTCTTTTACTTGCCTATTTTTGACTAGGCCTTGGCTAACAGAGCCTGCTGTCCCTCTTTCCTCCTGGCAATGCCTCCCGGTCTGTTCAGGCTTTGTTCAAGCCATGCTGTCTCTTGGACACCTGTCCAGGTTAGTGGCTGTTCTTGGACATATAACCCCATATTGCAACCAACTCTGGCATCCCAGTGGTACTAGAGACTGAGAGCTCACTATGCTTTCAGGAGCTCATGATTTTTTTTTTTTTAATGATCAGAAAAACAACAACAACAAAAAAGGTTTTTAAAGGGTTAAAGAAGGACTGAAAAAAGCTGGGTGTGGTGATGCACACCTGTAGCCCCATGATCAGAGGCAGGTGGATCACTGTGAGTTCAAGGCCAGCCTGGTCTACAAAGCGAGGCCAAGACAGCTAAGCCAAGAGAAGCTCTGTCTTGAAAACAACAACAACAAAACAACAAAAATACCCCACAAACAAAAAAAGCTGGAGAGAAAGCTTAGTGGGTAAGAGGCTGCTTTTCCAGAGAACTCAAGTTCAATTGCCAGCACCCACATGGGGCTTACATGTGTAATTCCAGTTCAGAGGATTCAGTGCCATCTTCTGGCCTCTTTTGGCATCAGGCATGCACATAGTACTTGGACATACATGTAGGCAGAACATCCATACACATAAAAATAATTAATTTTTTACATAAAAAAAATGGCAGAGGAAAATGTTTTTTCTTCCCTTAAAAAACTGTATTATTTTAAAATTTCCTCTTCCTTTTCTCTTTTCCTCTCTTCCTACTTTCCCCATCTTCCTTTCCTTCTCCTCATACTCTTCCCTTGTTCTTTGTCTTTCTTTGTTTCTTTCTTTGTTTCTTTTCTTTTTTTTTTTTCTTTAAGATAGGGTTTCTTTCTTTAAGATAGGGTTTCTCTGTGCAGCCCCGGCTGTCCTGGACTCACTTTGTAGACCAGGCTGGTCTCGAACTCACAGAAATCCACCTGCCTCATGCCTCCGGAGTGCTGGGACTAAAGGCGTGCCCCACCATGACCGGCCTCCTCTCTTTTTTTCATGCTGGCCTCAAACTTAGTGATCTACTTCTGCCTTCCAAGTGCTGGGATTAAAGGCCTGAGTTAAAGGCCTGAGTCACTACACCCCGCTGACATTTCTTTTCAGTAGAGGAAGGTGCTCAGGGAGGCTGAAGGGCCTTGGTTCCCTGAAAGTCACATTGTAGCCCTGATGATCACTCTTGGTTTCTTCTCCCCACATTTACCAGAGAGCTCCTAGGAAGGAAGTGGACACCTCTGTGCTGTCATTTGCTTTTGTGGTACTGAGGATCAAACTTGGGATTTCGAATATCCTAGGCAAGGTCTGTCTCCGAGCTGTGCCTTTTTGGGGCATTTTTAAAAAACCTTTCACGTGTTTGCTCATATGTGTGTGGTGCATACATGTGTGAGAAAGGCAGCCCCCCTTTTTGAGACGGGGTCCCCTTTTGGCCTGAAACTTACTAAAGCGATGTGTTGGCTGGCCAGGGAGCCCCAAGAAACTACCTCTTTCTATCTTACCAGCACCGGGATTACAAGCAACACCATCATGCACAGATTTTTAAAATTTTTTAAATTTATTTTCATTTTATGTGCCTTGGTGTATGTCTGTGTGAAGGTGTCATTCCTCTGGAACTGGAGTTACAGTGAGCTGCCATGTGGGTGCTGCGATTTGAACCCCAGACCTCTGGCAGAGCAGTCAGTGCTCTTAACCTCTGAGCCATCTCTCCAGCCCCAGTTTCTTCTTTTGTTTTGAATGTGGATGTTGAGGGCATCAAATGAGGGTCCTTATACTCGGAAGGAAAGCACTTTAGAGGTATCTCTCTCTCCTTATTGGATTTGTATATGTTTGAGGAAGCATTTCATACACGCCAAGTTGACTGAAAACTTGCTGTGTACCTAACGCTGGCCTTGAACTCCTGACCTAGGTTTCTTTCTTTCCTCTTTTTTTTTTTTTTTTTTTTTTTGAGGCAGGATTTTGTCAGTTCAAGGTTTGTGTCAATTCTCCTGCCTTAGCCTCTTGAGTGATGATTTATAGTTCATCATTGTGCCTAGCTTTAGGTAATACTTTTTGACTAGGTGATTAAGCAAAGGAATTAACAGATGATCTTGGGCTAGTGCTTTTTTTTTGCCCCCTTTTTTGAGGCAAGGTCTCATTTTTTATGTATCCTTGGCTGTCCTGGCAGGAAACTCACAAACCCGCTTGTCTCTGACTCATGTATGTATGTATGTATGTATGTATGTATGTATGTATGTATGTATGTATGTACGTATGTATGTGTATGTATGTATTTTGAGACAGGCTTTCTCTGTGTAACAGCCCTGGCTGTGTTAGTACCTGCTTTGTAGAACAGGCTGGCTTCCAACTTAGACAGATCTGCCTGCCTCTGCCTCCCAAGTGCTGGGATTAAAGGTGTGTGCCATTACCCCTGGCTTGGACCACTGTCTGTCTTACAGACTCTGTGTTTACCTCTTAACAGGTCCAAATTCATGAGTTGGCTGTGAGGACTAAGCTATGGATGGAAAATGCTTGCAAATTGTGGAGCCTTGGGTCCCTTCCTAAGACTAAGACTGGAGGGTGTGGGTGAGGACTGGCAACTTAAAAATAGCTCCAAGTATCTGTGATATCTTTCTTTTGGTAGCAAAACTGTCTTCCATAAATAATACCAGAAAGGATAGATTCCCAAGTGTTTTGCAGTTGGTGGCCCTGCAGTAGGGGCCCCTAAATCTAGAAGCCAAACTAGATGAAATGTAAGGTCTTAGACAAACAGACTTCTTTCACCTAGGTCACTAGATTGCTTTGGAGTGTTTTATTTCCTTCGAAAAGGTTCTCTCGGAGCCGGGTTCAGCAGTGCACACCTGCAATCCCAGCACTCAGGGAGGAGAGGCAGGAAAATCTCTTTGAGTTCAAGGTCAGCCTGGTCTACAAAGCGAGTCCAGGACAGCCAAGGCTACACAGAGAAACCCTGTCTCAAAAAAACAAAACAAACAAACAAACAACAGCAGCAGCAGCAGCAGCAATAAAAAGGTTCTGGGGACAGAATCTAGATCTGACATCTAATCATCCTGCCTCAGTTTACAGACTGCTGGCCTCATAGCTGCGTGCCATCATATCCAGCCCTTTCTCTCTTCCTGTTTTTTGTTTTTTTGAACTTGCTATATAGATCAGTTTGGCCATCAACTCACAGAGATCTGCCTGCCTCTGCCTCCAAGTACTGAGATCAGTGGCTTTCATCATGACTCCTGACCTCTTTTTCCTTTTTAAGTTTACACAGGAGCCTGTAAAGACCAATTCCTTGTCATCTTCCTTGCGTTTCTCCGCCTAGTAACCTTCTACCTCATGGTGCATCCAGCATTCATTCCGTGAGGGTGAAAGGAAGGGCAGCCAATCATGGGAGAGCAGAGCTGTGGACAGGGACTTAACATTCCCCCAAGGGAATTCTCTCCCAAGTCATCTTGGAGACAGAAGACACTGGAAAGGGGGTGGATTTCCACCAGCGACAGTGTCCTTGTAGCACTTCAGATATTTTAGTTCCCGTTTAGTTCCCGTCCTCTCCGCATATACACTTGGGGGAATAGTTTCGTGTGTGTGGAGTAATTTAATAGGTTCCTTACACCCAAGGGGCTGTAACTGTTTTCTTTTTATAGGCTGAGGATGTCAGAGTTACGGGAGTAGTAGCAATCTGTTCACTGCTGCATATCCAGAGTCAGTGCTTGTGGCACATAGTAGGTGTTGAGTGTGAGAACGACTCCTTGAATGGTAACTTCTTGGACTGACGGTTTTGCGCCTCATCGCCACCCTCCCCCCCCACCGGCAGGGAGGGACTAAAACCCAGTTCTAGATAATAAGACCCTCATGGTCTTCCCGCATCCCGTAATTTGGATCCCCAGGCCTCCGCTTTGTTATGGGAGGACCAACCAAAGGCTAAGCGAGCACCTGCTTCTCCAGCTGGTCCTCGTAGGACCCCAAGCTGCCTCGACCCCAGAACCTCTCAAGGTTCCTTCTCTAGGCTTTCCGAGAGCCGGGGAACTGGAGATGTCCCCGGGCCGTAGCCAGACTTAGTCTCAGGGGCTCCCAGCCTAGGGACGCGCGTCTCCAGGTGCCCGCCATCCGGATTCGGTTAGCCTTCTTTGCCTCTTCGTTCTGCCTGCGCGGGAGCTCCGGGGCTGAGCGGAGTGCCTCACCCGGCACCTACAGGCCTGCGGGGGCACGACCGGAATCACCGCCGCACTCTCCCTCTCTCTCCGGCTTGTAGCCGGGGGCCACCTTCGCTTCGCAACGCCGGGCGCAGCCGCTCTTTTCCAGTCCTCCGCGCGCCCCTCTCCCCGGCTTGCGCTTTCGCGGCCGCCGCCCTCACTCCGGCCGGCTCTGGGGAAGCCTCGCCCCGCTGCCCCTCCCCGGTAGAAGCAGGAGCGGCCAGCACTAGCCCCAGGCTCCCGCGGGAGGGGGCGCGGCAGCCCCCACGGCTCCACCCTCACCGCGGGGCCGCGGCCATCTGGGGCCCCTGCCAGGCGCGTCCGCTCGGGGCCCGCGCCCAGCTTGTGCGGGAGGACTAGGAGGCACCCCGGGGAGAGGATCGGGCAGCCGCACCGGGTGCTCCTCTGTTAGCAGGCTGCGGAGAGCAGCGCGCAGAAATGCCCCGAGGGGGCGGTGGCTGAAGCGCTTGGCAGAGGACTGGACGCGGGCGCCCCTTGGTCACCTCGGTGACTTCTTACGAGCCAGAGCTGCAGCTGCGGACGCGGCGGGGCGGGCCCGCGAGGGCGCTGAGGTCCGTGCTCCCCGCGACCGTGACAAGCGCCCGCTGCGGACTCGCCACCTCCCGCCTTCCCCGCGCCAGCCCCCCGCGAGCTGGCAGGAGGAAATTGCGCGCGGCCCCTTTAAATTTACCCAGGAGCCCTTAAAGGAGCCCCAGGGGCCCCAGACAGGAATCCCCACCCCGGTCCAGCCCGCGCCGCCGAGCGAGCAGCCAGCCGTCCGTGCGGCCGGCCGCCCGTGAATGCGCCCCGCGCCCGGGTCCCCCGCTCA
>NW_026591560.1:306943-357865 GCF_907164565.1 Psammomys obesus | reverse complement strand
ACCGGAGCCGGAGCGGCGGCGGCAGGGGCGGCCCCGGGCCCGCAGTGGCCTCGGCACGGGGCCGACGGCTGCCTCCCACCGCAGCGAGCGGCGGCGCGGAGCCCGAGGAGGACGACGGCGGTAAGAGCTGGGGCCGACGGCCCGGGGTAGGGGGGCCCCGGCGTGGGGGAGGGGAGGGCTGCGGCTCCGGGCCCCTCTCGGCCGCCGAACAAAGCGGGGGACGAGCGCAGGGCGGCGGGGGGCGCCACCTGGTGGGCGCAGAGCGCGGCTGCAAGGCCCGCGGGGCGCCCCCCGCCCGTAGCGGGGTCTGCCCGCCGGGCTGGGGCGGATCCCTGCTCCTTAAAGGGCCCCACGGCGCCCGCTTTGGAGGGGCCAACGACACCGGGGTCGAGGCGCTGGAACTTGCAGCTCCCGCCCTTTCTCTTTCACACTCCAAGTGGTCTTTCTTTTCAAAGGCTGCCCACCCCGCTCACCCCCACCACCCACCTCCGTCCCCTTCTGAGGCTTTCCCCAGAGTAGCATAGCTCGGGATTCCGCTGTTTCTCGGGTGAGCCGTCCCTTTCCTGCGTGGCCTTGCTGGAGACGGGAACTCTTCCCTTCACTGTTTGCGCTAAGGGGAAAAGAAAAGCACAGCCCGCGCCCTGGGGACCACCTCTGTGGTCCCCTACATCGGGAAGGTCTTAAGGGATGGGTTCGCATACGAAGGTGGATGTCCCCTCCTGCCAGTGCGCTGTCGCGTGCAGAATTTATTTTGGCCCCCGTTTGTCAGCTGTACTAGTTGGCCCTCAAAGCCAACTGCTTTTTTGTCTCTGTACTGCTGAGTTCATTGCCTTTAGATCATTGGAGGCTCCATCCTGACTAGGAAGACTGTTCCCTACTCGCTGGGCTCCTCTCTCTTTAAGCCCCACATTCCCTTTTGTTTTTAAAGAATCTCTGCTCCTCCTTTTTCTTTCTTTCTTTCTTTCTTTTTTTCCTTCTGCTCTTAAAGGGCCGGTCTGCCGTAGACGCTACGTGGTTTCTGCACTGGAAGGTTGCTTAGTAGGACGCTAGCTCTCCAGTCAGTGCGTTTGCAGACAAAGGCGCTTAGGCCCAGAGAGCGGATGTGACCTACCTAAGGTCACTTAGCAAGTCACCAGTGAAGCCTGATCTTGGATCTAGTGTGTTTTTTTTTTTTTCTTTTTTTTTTTTGTGCTTCAATTTAAAAAAAAAAAAAAAAAAAAAAAAAAAAGGAAACTCCAGGCAGGGACAGGAGCCCTCTCTGATCCTGTCTTTTATTTGTCTGACCCTGGAATTCTGGACTGAGAGAGTGACCAGAACCTGCTTGTTTAGCCTTTGTGGCCAGGAGACCATTTTCTAAATAAAATAAATGGTCAGCCAGCACGGCAGGGTGTCGTCTTCTCCGGCAAGGGAGGGAACACTAATGGGTTGGCGGGGCCCAGAAGTGCCCCCCCTTCCAATGGCAGGGCAGTAGCCAAGTCCCTGCTAGCACAAATGAGATAAATGCCTGGAAGACTTCATGTGTTGGATGGGTGGAGGCTGCTCCCCGGTCTTCAGCACGTTCAGTAGTCACTGTGGTGGCCCTCCCGCTTTCCCTTTTCAGGGTTATTGGGCCTCCCAGATTCTGGGGGAGCCCTTCTTTCCCTGGATATGTTGACAGCTGTGCCTTAGGTGTCCCTTAGTGGAAGACCTGAGAGCTCACACCCCATCCCTAAACTGGTATTTATAGGACAGCTTATTTGAGGCGTTATTGGAAAAGGGGAGATAATTTTTGGTTGGGGCCCTCCTGGTGGGGCCCCGGGTGGGTGAGTCTTGTGCACAGATCTGGGTATAGAGCCAGCTACCCCCTTTGTTCCTCTCTCCCTACGGCTTGCTCCACTCTGGCTGTAACTGTCCAGCCTGCTGCTGTCCTGGCTTTATCCCTCCCTATGCCCCTGTAGATTGACATCCACCTTGGCCTTCACCTTCCTTTTAAAGTCTGCAGAGAGCTCCCACAGTACCCAGGTCCTTTTGTTCTTGATCTCTCGCACTGGGTCCCTCATCACCCACTTCCCTTTTCATTGCTCCTGCCAATGCTTCCTTGCCCTAACCCCCCCTCTCATGCTTCCAAATTAAAGCTCTTCATCCTTTCCCTGGAAACCGGAGATTGAGAACCTGTCTCCCTTTTCCCTTCTTCAGGACAAGCTCTTCAGCTGGAAGGGGGTGCCTTGGGGTCCTGGGGGAGTACCCCGCTACCCTCCTCCAGGGCCAGGGGCCCAGCATCTTCAGGCAGGAAATACTCAGATCATTGTGAGGCTCGGGCCTCGAGGCCTGGAAAGAGTCGAATCCCTGGCAGGGACCACCGGCGCTACTACCACGACCACTGGCGGCTGGAGTACCTGATGGATTTCATCCCTTCCCGGCATGGCATGGTGTGTATGGTCTGCGGCAGCTCCCTGGCCACCCTCAAGCTCAGCACCATCAAGAGGCACATCCGCCAGAAGCACCCCTACTCCCTCCATTGGAGTCCCCGGGAGAAGGAAGTCATCAGCAACAGCTGGGATGCCCATCTGGGGCTGGGGGCCTGTGGTGAGGCTGAGAGCCTGGGGGCCCAGGGGGCTGAGGAGGAGGAGGAAGAAGATGAAGAGGAGGAAGAGGGGGCCAGCGTTCAAGCTTGCCCACCTAAGGGCTCAGGTAATACAGAATATGGACAGGGGCTTGTGTGTGATGGTGTTTGGGGAGGGGCAACTCCTCTGCCAGCTAGGTTTGTTTTTTTGATCAAGTGTCTGCTCCTTTGGGTGGGGTCTGTTTACTGTCCTTACTGTTGATAGTGGGAGGGATAGTGCTGTGGGGACAGTTTCCAGCATCCGTGAGGCCTTGACAGTGTGCAGTAGAAGGAGCAAGAGGAGTAGTAGGGGTGGGAGGACTAGGTTGAAGAAAGGGCTGTGAGTTGCTGAGGGAAATGGGGTGTGGTGTTGGAACGGTGAAGCCCGGGGAAGGGCCTGAAATCTGGGCTGAGGGAGGCTGGGTGAGACTTAGAGTGCATGAACAGGAAGATTAGGGAGAGGGGTTAAGGTGAAAGCAGTGGGTATGGTGGCACAAGCCTGTTACCCTAGTGCCAGGAAAGCGGAGGCAGGAGCACCAATAGTTAGACAAGCGTTGGCCACATGGGGAGTTTGAAACCAACCTAGGCTATCTGAGTTTCTGTCTAAATAAAAACAAAACAGAAGTGAGAGGAGAGGAAAAGACAGGCGTAGATCATCCACGGGACCTGTGTCAGAGTTGAGTGAGAAAGAGGCTGTGTGTGGAGCATCTGGCTGTGGTGGGGGCCAGAGACTCAGTTGCTTCCCTCCAACCCTTTCAGGCAAAGCCCCAGCTGGTGGGGGCTGCCGGCGCCAGCGGCGAGGGGTACGAGGGGGCCCAGTGGCACCTCGACGCCGGCGCCTGGCAGCCTCCCGAAGGCCTGGGGGTAGCAGGGGTCTGGGGTCCCGGCGCCTGGAGCGGAGGCTGAAGGAGTCCCTGCAGAACTGGTTCCGGGCCGAGTGTCTCATGGACTACGACCCACGGGGGAATCGGCTGGTGTGCATGGCCTGCGGCCGGGCACTGCCCAGCCTGCACTTGGACGACATCCGTGCTCACGTGCTGGAGGTGCACCCCAGCTCCCTAGGGCTCAGTGGCCCCCAGCGCAGTGCCCTGCTGCAGGCCTGGGGTGACCAGCCTGAGGCTCTGTCCGAGCTCACCCAGCCCTCACCAGGTGCGAGGCTGTCCCAGGGCTGAGATCCCTTCAATATTAGGGCGGCAGCATGGGAGCTGAAAACCAAAATGGGAGGCAGGGACTTTCGGTTGAAGGATGCAGGCCTCTTTTCCCTTTACACACAGACACACAACTCCCCACCCCACTCTCTCTGGCTGGGGCCGGCTAGCTTGGGGCTGGGGTGAGGAGCAAGGATGGAGGCCTCTTGTGTGGGTATGGGCAACCCAGCTAGCAGGCTGAGCCCTTCTCCTTCACCCCTTCCCCAACAGACGATGACCTCGTCCCCCAGGACCTGACCAGAAAGAGCCGGGACTCCGCCCCCGCTGCTGGAGCCCCCTCCTCTCAGGATCTCAGCCCCCCAGACGTAAAGGAAGAGGCTGGCTGGGTGCCTGAGAGGCCCGGGCCGGCAGAGCAGGAGGAGGAGGCCGAGGAGGGCGAGGGCGAGGGCGAGAGGGCGGGCAACCAGGGCCGGCCGAGGAGGGGCAGAGATCATCGCCGCCACTACCAGGAGCGCTGGCGGCTGGAGTACCTCATGGAGTTGGACGGCTGCCGGCGCGGCCTGGTGTGCATGGTGTGCGGGGGCGCGCTGGCCTCGCTCAAGATGAGCACCATCAAGCGACACATCCGCCAGCGCCACCCGGGCTCCAACAGCCTCAGCGGGCCAGTCAAGGCCCTCATCGCCCAGGAGTGGAGCGAGAAGGCCGCACACCTGCTGGCCCTGGGGCTACCCAGCCCGGAGTCACCCAGCGGCCCTGTCGCCCCCAGCGCAGCCTCAGCGTCTGAGGAGGGGGGAGGGGCAGAGGAGGCGGAGCCAGAGGAGGAGTGGTGGGGTGAGCCTGTGGAGGGCCAGAGCAGCTGGCGAGGGAGAGCGGGCTGGGCTCGGAGGGCAGGGTGGTGAGAGTGGAAGGCTGTAGGGAGAGTTGGGAGGACGGGACGGCAGGGCCAATGGAGAGCAGGGACTGGGCCTGATTCCTGACACTAGCTCCAAGGCAGCCCTTTGTTCCTCTCCAGGCGACACGCCGCTGTCCCCTGGAGCTTCGTCGGAGCGGCCCGCCGAGGAAGACGAGGATGACGATGACGGCCAGGAGTCCGGGGGGCTGGCCTTCCCCCCGCTGCCACTGCCGCCGCCGCCACCACCACCGCCGCCGCCGCCGCGCAGCCGGGAGCAGCGGCGCAACTACCAGCCGCGCTGGCGGGGCGAGTATTTAATGGACTACGACGGCAGCCGCCGCGGCCTGGTGTGCATGGTGTGCGGGGGCGCGCTGGCCACGCTCAAGGTGAGCACCATCAAGCGACACATTCTGCAGGTGCATCCCTTCTCCATGGACTTCACCCCGGAGGAGCGCCAGACCATCCTGGAGGCGTACGAGGAGGCGGCACTGCGCTGCTACGGCCACGAGGGCTTCGGACCACCCGCCCCGGCGGCGCGGGACGGCGGCGCGGACCTCAAGACCGGCGCAGTGTGTCGCGCTTAGCACTCGCCCTGCGCTAGCCTGGCCCTCGAGCTGAGAGACCCTGATGGCTGGCGCTGGGCCCCCCCGCTGGCCGGGCAGGGCCGGGCAGGGCCGGGGTTGGGGTGGTGCCGCTGCTATCCCTCGGTGACATTGCTGTGCTAGCTAGTCCGGAGTCTCTGGCGCGAACTGGCGCGGGGCTCCCGGCGCTCTCCGTGCGGTGCTACTCCGGAAAAGCCAGAGCGCCTCCCCACTGCTCACAGCGAGCTCTCCCGGTCGCGCCCGAGGGCGCAGGGCTGCCAGGCCCGGGTTGGGGCGCCGACAGTCAGTATTTGGGTTGAAGGCAGGGCGCAGGAAAGTCAGGAAGGACGCGCTGGCCGCTTGCCCTGGCCGGGGGCCCAGTTCTATGCGGCCTCACACGCCAGCAGGCGTGGCTCTCGGCTCCGGGCTGCTGGGGTGGGGTCCAAATTGGTATTCTTGGCCTCTCAGAGGCCCAGGCTGTGGACTGGGCCTGAGCAGGGGTCGGGGTGCGGGCGGAGCGGTAGGGCCCAGTCGGTTTCGCCAGCTTCCCGGGCTGGCCCAGGGGACAGCGCACCCCTCCTGGGCCGCTGCCACGCCTTCAGGACCGGGGTCATAAAAGGATTAGCACTTTTTTTCCTTAGGCCCTCCTACTCAGAGGGCTTCTGTAACCCACACGGTGAAGCAGCAGGAGCCCGCTTGGTCCAGCGGCAGCACTGTTCTAGCCCGGGGCACGGGGCAGTTGGTCGCTATTACTGCTCCTTCTGAACGTGAATTGTCCTCTGTGGACACGCTACTAATTAGTTCTCAGCTCCCAGGGCTTGAGGCCGGGCCTCGGCCTCTCTTGCTCTTTACTGAGACAGCGCCAGGCCCCGTGGTGCCTGAAGGGCCCCTCAATCTCCCAGGCAGGTCCAAGAGGGATGTGTAGATTTCCTTCTCCTGTGGAGAACAGGTGGTCCGAAGATCAGGCCCTTTTTTTTGCTCTTTGTATTTTATTTTGAAACTGTATTTAATGCTTTTTATATGAAGGGGAGAGGGGAACTGGCCCAATCACCCTTATGTGCAAATGTCTTATTTATTATTGCGTGTATCAGAGATAAGCTGTGAGATGGTGGAGGAAGGACAGAAATGGAGTGTGCTGAGGGGATTGGGAGGATACTAAATATCCCCACGTTTCCCTGGCCTATTGTCTCTAGGTTCAGTGTCTGCTCTTCACAGAGGGAAGGCACTGCAGGCACTGTGCCCACCTTTTAAAGTCAGGGTGCGGTGATCAGGAGCTGGGGCACGAGAGGGGCCCTGGATTCTGGGGCCAGTGCAGCCCTTGTGGTGAGAAAACAAGCAAAAGAAGTTCCTTCTCACCCGCCAGAGCCAGAGCTCAGGGTTCAAGTGCCTCAGGCCCAGTTCCCCAGACTTCCTGATCTGATCAAGAGTTTGATTTTATACCATGGATTTTATAGCATTTTTATACAACTCAAGATTGTCAGTAAAAAGGGACCCTGGAGATCACAAAAGGATCCCTTTCAGAGAGAGGGGCAAAATTCCAAACCCCGGAAATTCTTAGCTAAGAACAGGTCAAAAACTAGAATAAAAAATATCTCAACTCCCAGTTCAGTGAGCTTTGCACTAGATTGCACTGCATCCAATCTGGCAAGTTACCAAGATCCCTTTACCTATTCAGGCGGCCAAGATGTAGTGCGCTGGGCACTGCAGTCGCACAGCACTTGTGACTCCCGAGGGGAGAAAAGCACGGCGCTTCCTGGGAGTGAGGGTGCAGGCAGCTTCCAGCAGCGCAGGCCTGTGGATCAGAACTCCACGTGGGGCCTACCTCCCCTCCGCCCAGGTTTCCCCAATGGAAATAAGGCTGCTTATCTGTGCTTGTTTTAAGGCCATCTGGAATGGCTGCTGGCTCAGTGAAATTCCAGTTTTGACCAGCCAGGTTTTGGAGACAGTATTAAAATCTTGAGAATAGAAATTATGGTGCCAGGCTGTGCACCTACCTTTTTTGCTTTCCATCATGCATGTATTTAAACTGAGTATTTTTTTTTCCCCCACCTCTACACCACCTTTTAGAAACAGAAGGCAAAACTGGAGCTGCTGATCGTCATTGCCAGAGCTCACTGTTGAAGTTCAGGATATCTGGGACAGGTTTTAGTAGCACCCAAGCTAGCATCATCTCTTAAGCACTTGCTGGAGACAGAAATCCTTGGGTCCACCTGGTTACTGAAAAGGGTAGGACCCACACTACGTTTTTGATAGGCTTTTCCCGTACAAGCTGCAGCTCCCCAAGGTGGTTGTCCGGCAAGTACCTCTGCAATGATTCTGCCATGACTGGACCTATGGCCCCAAGGGTCAAGGGGTTGGTGGGTCTCCTCCCTCGGGATTCGGACACAAACAGGCAAAGTCCCTTCATTGTTTTGTTAACGGTATGCTTGCTATTATGGCCCATATGTAAATGTTACTCCGGACACATATTTATATGCCATGTTACTTAGTGACACTATTCAGACATTTGTATGTGTATTTGTGAAGTTGTTTGCATCAGTCATTTAAAAAGTATTTCAGCCTAAGTTTTTCCCGAGAGGTATGTTGAATAAAATCTCAAAAAGTCCAGCCCTTTGGATCACAACCAACTTAGTTTTGGGGCAGAGTGAGTCAGATGGGTTCTGATGTCAGACCAGACATGCCATGACCAGCTCAGCTTTTGGCTCATGTGGTTTATAGGCTGCTTCCTGTGGCAAGTGGGGACCCTTCCCATTCCCAGGCTGGTGAGAGGCTGATCTAGACCCTTTCACTCCAGTCATCTTACAGGGTCTCTAACTTCATTTTAGAAACCAAGTACAGCTTGTGCTTGCTCAGTGCCATGGGGATCCTTGCAATCTTGGGAGTTCTTTTTGAAAGTTTCCGGAATGAGGGTTGAAGTGAAAGCCTTTTGCTCTCATTTCACCCAAACTGTGTACAAAGAATAAAGTCGCAGACTGATGAGACAGTCACTGTGTTCTTTATTTATAATTAATACATCAATTTGCAGTTTTACAGGGACCAAAAGAGCTCCATGATGCTACTGTATTTTTATGTTGCACGTACAGACACGTACACATTTTCATTAGTAATTTTTTCATCTATGTTTTTCTTAAAAAAAAAAAAATCCCATGTGGCACAAAAATCTTTCCAATTATTTTAACACAGCAGCAACAAAGAAAAGAGCAAGATGTGGGGGCTTCCAGTGCAGAATGGAGCCCCCTGTTGGGAGGCCCCAAAGACCACCAGTGCATTCACTTCCTGGGAGGGCAGAAGATGATGGCGATGGAGAGTTTTCTACAATGGAAACCAAAAATTCAGAATGAACAGGGGCAAAGAAACTAAGAAAACGGAGTAAATCATTTCCTAGAAGGAGCAGAAAGAGATTCCATTCTTAATTTTACAGTCACAGAACTTTGTGAACATTAAATACCCTGAAGTCCCCAGCTCTTACTTCCTCACTATAGGCAGCACTGAGAACTGAAGGAAATCTTGAATGCCAGTTTTCAAGCTGACTGGATCTCCATGTTGCAGGAGAGACGCAGGGTCTCAGAAATCAAGATCCCCAGTCACCTCTGCTATTGTCTATCAGTATCACCTGGTCTTGCCTGGCCACCCACAACCAAAAACTTCTGGAAAACACTCCACAAATGAGCACTGTGGGCCATGGTGGGAACTATTTCATCAGTGTCTGACTTGGAGATTCCCCCAGGACAACACTGATTCTACTCTCAAAGCAGCTACTTGTCATGAGTCTAGAAATGTAACCTCCTCTACCAACCTCTGGACCACAATAGAAACATGACTCTTGGCCAGTGGGACTTTGGTCCTCAGGCTAAAGCATTGCAAAGCACAGGTGGAAGCAGCAGTGGAGAAGGAAGCAGCAGGGAAGATACAGAAGGAAGTCTTTTCATGTTCTTGTACCTCATTCCCCACAAACTGAGATAGGATTACAATAACTCAATGGCTGGGAGCCCACATGCAGAATATTTTTCTTTAACAAGTTTATAGCAGTGTACAGCAGTTACAGACATTTTCATAATAAGAAAAGTACAACCATATTTATTAAACTTGAGGTAAGGTGGGCAGGGAAAAAAAGGGAAAAGCACATTCTGGAATGATTTCTCAAACCAACACTCACACTGGTATCTCAGACCAATGGCTTGGACACTGCCCTCCCAGCTGGCAGAGCCCTTCCTTCCCTAGAAATTGCAACAGAGGGGGTGGCCGCTGCCCTCCCCCTGTATTTCTCAGATAACATCCTGGAAACAGGGAATTACCTCTATCACCTGTAGGTTATTCAGAGCTGACAGTTCTTTCATTAAGGAAGAGGAGGAACAGCAGGAGTAGCTGTTTAGGTGTAAGGCAGGAAGGTGGGACTGGAGGGCTGTACAAACCCAATGGAAGAAATCCCACTCCTGCCCAAACTATTCATTCATAGTTAATCATTATTTACTAACTTAAAAATAAGGGCAAAATTATAAATGGGAGCTGTATACGAGTCCTTGAAACTGGATAGAGGACCCTAGAGACATTTCTCTCTTCTTTTTCCCCTTTCATGGTACAGGTAAAAGCTCCGCCACCACAATGGTCTGATTAATTCTATTAATCTGATTCACTCTTTATTTTTTGGGGTTCTAAGAGATCAGTTCTTTTTTCAGTCTAACACATCTTGTGCTTGGTACTGAGGGTAAAGGAAGAGGAGGAGAGAGAACACCAAATTAAAAAGAACAAACAACTTGGAACCAAGCTCAAGCTGACAGCAAGTTCCTTCATAGTACAAGTGATGATGTTATAACTATTAAATGGTGTTTTAGTAACTGTTGCACTTCTGGTTTCCATGTACTTATTCTGCCTTCTTTTTGGCGAGTCCAGGAAGCTTTGCTTGGATCCTATTGAAGAAAGAAAAAAAAAATCTGAAAATATTTGTTTTTAATGTACATTTGTTCTAGGTTTGTATTTCCTCAGGAATGGGCAAAGTTGGGTATGGCTTCGCTGTTCTCTGCATGAAACAAGCCTGAGGGTTCCCACCACACTGCCCTACTGCAGGGCCTGATCCTATTTCACTACAGTGACCCCTGGTCCTTCACTGGGATCCTCTTGGTAGGGCAATGTGAGAGTCCATTTCTTTCACTCTGTGAAGCACAAAAGAAAAAAAAAGACATGCCCAAAAGGAATGGACAAGTCAACAAGACAAAGATGTGTGAAAAGGACATGGCTGGTTGGTTCTTGATTCTCTAAACAAGGTCTGGCAAGAGGACATCAAAGCTGCCTTTTAGTCTGGTGAAGCGGTCATTCAAGCCTTCACTGATGTCAAAGCCACTCTCCACAAATGTGAGGTCTCAGGAGGACTACACACATCAGCTAGCACTCAACTACCTTTCACCAACAAAGTGGAGTTGGTGAACAGTACCACTTATCTATGCATGCCTTCAACCTGGTGTTAGTGTGAGTGTACCATAAAAAGCAAACAATTCAGCTGAGGATTGTGGCATCAAGACTGCGCTGCCTGATATACATTCAGTTTCTTCTTTTTGCAGTGTGAACGGAAATCTGGGGCCACGTACACTAAGTGAATGCTTTACTACTAAACTATGCTCCTAATCCATTCAGCTGCTTGATAACGTGAAAAGACACTAATACCTGAAGTGTGAAAGGTACAAGTGAACAGTTGTAACACTTCTTGAACAGATGAATAAAACATAGAAAAAAAGGGAATATTCTAAATCAGTGCTGGGCTCATCTTGCTATGAACAATTAAAAATAAAAGCAGCTCCTTGATTCACAGAATCAGATAAAGATTTCATGATATTTTATAGTACTTTAAAAAGGAAAATGGGGTGTTTGTTGGGGGTGGGGGAAGCTGGAGAAATGGCTCAGAGGTTAAGAGCACCAGCTGCTCTTCCAGAGATCCCGAGTTCAATTCCCAGCAACCACATGGTGGCTCACAACCATCTATAATGAGATCTGGTGCCCTCTTTCTGACCTTCAGGTGTACATGCAGACAAAATACTGCATACATAATAAATCTTAAAAAAAAAAAAAAAAAGAAAACAGGGATTTTTGTTTGTTTGTTTTCTCAGACAGGCTCTCACTGCACAGCCCACCTGCTTCTGCCTCCCAAGTACTGGGATTACAAAGTGTTCACCACAATGCCAGGATCTAAGTTTTACATTATTTTTGTTTTGTTTTATTTTCCGCCTCTCCCTTCCCCTTTGAGACAAGGTTTCTCTGTGTAGACAGGCTGGCCTGGAACTCAAAGAGATCCGCTTGCTTCTGCCTCCCAGAGTATTGGGATCATAGGCATGCCTCACCATGCCCGGCTAAGTTTTACATTTATTTACTTACAAAAAAAGACAGAAAACACTGCGTTAACTTGGATGCATATGGAAATAAAATAGGGTTAAATAACCAAAAAAATTTGACAGCCAATGTATTTCTGTTGATCATTTCTTTCTTCAGAGCTGGAGTATACAGAATATTAAGTTTAAGGTCAGTGTGAGCTACACAGCAAGACCCTGTCTCTAAGCACCACCACAAAACCCAAAGATGCTTCTTAACATTAGTAAAACAAAACTATTAAAATTTTTGTTTTGTTTTGTTTTGTTTTTTGGCTTTTTTGAGACAGAGTGTTTCTGTGTAGCCTTGGCTGTCCTGAACTTGCTTTGTAGACCAGGCTGGCTTCGAACTCAGAGATCCATCTGCCACTGTCTCCCTGAGTGCTGAGATTACAGGGGTGTGTCACTGTGCCTGGCACCTTTTTAAGGTTTTATTCACTTTTGACATTTTTACGTAAGAGACTAAAAATGATGGCGAAGGAGTACACATGGACAATAGTAAACGTGATCCCTAAGTATACTTACTTTTCAGCAATCGACTTGGTCTGATCCCGGGCAATCCCAACATAGTGGTCAATCTGCGTCTTTAAGAAAGGAAGGAAGGAAGACTTAGCTGGGCAACAAAGGGCTGAGAATTTTCTTGAGGGCCTTTTTATAAATTTCAAAACTTTTCACACAATGTACTCTGATAATATCCTAACCTCCCTGGAAAAGGCATAGTTCTCCTATTTAGTGTGAATATTTAAAAAAAATCCTATTCACTGTTCACTATTCTGGAAAATAAAAATCATGTCCAGTTTTTCAAAGAGTTACAAATCCATGTTATTAGATTTTAATTTAAACACTTTAAATAAAAATCAGTAGCAGTAGAAGTAGGACTGTGTGCTGTTTCCTTTAGCAATACTGAAGTACATCTTCTGAGTACCAGAAGCTGCACACTTATCTATATTCTACAGTTGTGATATGTTATGGCTCATGGGTATGATGATTAACTCATTTCATACTAAAAAGCCAAACATATTTTTTGTTTGTATGTGTGTGCATACTTGTATGAGTGTGCATGTATCTGTGCAGGCAAAAAAGTTTTTTAAAGGTTCTTTTTATCTATCTATCTATCTATCTATCTATCTATCTATCTATCTATCTATCTATCTATTATTTATGCAGTGTTCTGCCTGCATGTATGCCTGTGCACCAGAAGAGGGCACCAAATCTCATATAGATGGTTGTGAGCTACCATATAGTTGCTGGGAATTGAACTCTGGACCTTTGGAAGAACAGCCAGTGTTCTTAACCTCTGAGCCATCTCTCCAGCCCTGAGGCAAAATTTTGATATAAAGTTTCTCTTCAATTGCTCTATGCCTTATTTTATTTTTAAAGTAATTTATTTAATTTTATTTTATGTGCATTAGTGCGAGGATGTCAGACCATCTGGAACTAGAGTTACAGTTTTAAGCTGCCAGGTAGGTGCTGGGAGTTGAACCTTGATCCTTTGGAAGAACAGTGTTCTTAACCACTGAGCCATCTCTCCAGGCCCTCTATGCCTTGTTATTAATTAACTAATTAATTAATTTAAAGACAGGGTCTCATGTAGCCTAAGCTGGCCTCCAACTTACTCTGCAGACAAGGACGAACCTGAACTTCTGATCTTCCTGGCTCATCTGACATACTAGGACTTTGAGTGTGCGCTATAAATACGCTTTATGTGGTGCTAGGGCTCAAAACCCAGGGCTCTGTGCATATGAGGCAAGTACCATACCAACTAACTTACATCCCCAGCCCTCTATTTTTTGTTTTGTTTTGAGACAGGGTTTCTCTGTGTAGCCTTGGCTGTCCTGGTCTTGCTTTGTAGACCAGGCCTGCTTCTGCCTCCCTGAGTGCTGGGATTACAGGCATGTGCCACAAAGCTGTGTTCCCAGGCCTTTATTTTTGAGATAGTACAGTCTTTCACTGAACCTAGAACTCACTGCTTTGGTTAGAATGGCTGGCCAACAAGCCACAGGGCCACAGGGCAATCCTCCCAGGGCTAGGTTTGCAGGTGTATATTGCAACACCAGGCATTCTTACGTGGGTGTTTGATACGAATTTGGATCTCATGCTTGTGTGACAAACATTTATCAACTGAGCCATCTCCCTGGCTCTCCCAAAAGGTCTTCTGATAGGTAGCTAATCTACTCAGCTCACAATGCAGGCCTCTGGTCACACTAACATTTCCTTGCAAGTGCAGTGTAGTTTTTAGAAGCTCAGCTTTTACTGTAAAGCATCTTCTTACCTTTCTTTTTTGCAATGGATACTTCATCACCATGACACAGAACATTTACCCTACGCCTCTCTTGCTTTCTGTTTCTTACTTTCCTTAAAATGCATTGAAGCCAGTCACCACTACCCAGCATATCTTCTTCCAGACAAATGCTTACCTTATACTTCTCATAGACAATTGGGACGCTGAAAACCAGCAGCTCGGCTGTAAGACAGAATCAAAACAGGGCAAGTGCAAATGTGAGAGACTCAGGCAGCAGACATTTCCTCATGAAGCAGAGTAAACAATCAGAAAGAGACTGATTATGTGGTGCTAGGGCTCATAACCCAGGGCCTTGTGCATATTAGGCAAGTACTTTACCAACGAAGCCACATGCCTAGCCCTCTATTTTTTTTTTTTTTTTTTTTTTTTTTTTTTTTTGAGACAGTTCAGTCTCTCACTGAACCTAGAACTCACTGATTTGGTTAAAATTGCTAGCCAACAAGAGCTCTCCCCACTGAGGATAGCCAGGAGACAGCAGATCAGGGTAGTGTTAAAAACCCCAAATAGGTTGTTTTCTTTGTGCAACAGATATTAACTTCTAAACTATACAGTGGTGTCTAAAAGCAAGGTCCCCACATTTAAACCAGAGCTACATGCTTCTTTATTCACAGGTGCTTTGAGACTTCCTTGTGAGACCATTTAAGAAACTGCCAGCCAGAAGCGAAGGTTACGTCAACACGCAGCATACTCTCTATAGATAGCACATGTCGGCCACGTGGAATACCTGGTCATGCTGTGTGTGTGTGCTCTTTAGGCAAGCACTCTAACCCTGGGATAAGGTTGTTGGTTTTTGTGTTTTTGTTTTGTTTTGAGGGTCTCATATGTCCTAAATGAACTCATTATAAAGCTTAACATGATGCTGAATTCTTGATCCTCCTGATTCCATCTGTCTAGTGCTGGGATTATAGGTATGCACCATCCTGTCTGACCTCCCCAGCCTTTTCTTTCTTTCTTTTCTTTTCTTTTTTTTTTTTTTTTTTTTTTAATTTTTGAGACAGGGTCTTAATTACGTTGTCCAGGCTGGCCTTGCAGGTTTGATCCCCCTACCTGAGCTTCTTGAACAGCTATGATTATAGGTCTGTACCATCTGGATCAGAATTTACACTTAGTCTTACAGACTATTTCAAGAAATGAAGTGCATAGACAAACTTTCCTTGTCACCTTACCAAGAATCAAAAGGGTGATTCCATTAAAAACAGCACCAACGTAGGTCATCAGCCACATGAAGACAGCCAGCTGTGAAAGCCAATGTCAGAGGGTTAAATAAGAATAAAGATAACATAGAGTTGAAGCTAACTAGGTCTGCATCAATGCAAGGCTGCATGACACAGATCCCCCACTTGCCTTTACAGTCAGAAAATTCACTGTCTTGGGTTCGAAAAGAGATTAGTAAGTACAGGTGCTAAGCTGTGACTGCTGGTCCAACGCTGCTCTCCAGAGGGAGGTGGTAGCTTTTTCTGCTGAAACCTATCTCTCTGTTACAGACTTTCTCTTGACCGATAAAATCCTATATGCCCCATTTTACCTCTGATTTATAGCCCAGCAACTAACCTTCAAGGAGTCAACCAGGTCTTCTACCAGAAAGAGGCGAATAATGAGTTTGAGGGCTCTGTTGACATGCACCATGGCAGCATTCATGTAATTGTGGAACGCTTCTGAGGACAGTGTAATGTCCACATCCAGGTAAGCCCTTCCAAGAAAGAAAAAAACATAGTCACACATGTGACACAGCAGGGGAACATCTTCAAGAGCACAGTGGTGTTTGAGGATGAAACTGTCATTCTAGAAATCTGTGGGGACAGCTGATCCAGATGGAGAGCTCTCAGCTGCCTCTTCAATACCGTGTCCACCTGCGTGCTGCATAACAATGGACTAAGTCTCTGTTGCAAGCCAGTCCCAAACGAATGTTCTCCTTTACAGGAATTACCATGGTCATGTTGTCTATTCACAGCAACAGGACACTGACTAAAACAGTGTGTGTGTTTGTGCAAGCACACCATGGTGCACATATAGAGATCGGAGGACAGCTTGTGGCAGGATTGAACTCAAATGGTCAAACTTAGAGGTAAACACCTCCACATGCGGAGCATCTTGCTGCCTCAGACCCTGTCTCAGTAAGTTCCAGAAAATACAAAGCTACATAGAGACCTTGTTTCAAACAACAACCACCAAAACAAAAACTAAAAGAAAAAAGAAAAGCTAGGACTATAGCTCAGTGGCAGAGCACTTGCCTTGTATGTATAAGGTCCTGGGTTCAATCCCCAATTAAAAAAAAAAAAATGGGAGGGTAGAGATCATGAATACACTAGGGTTGGAAACTAGACACACAGTTTTCTGTTCTCTGAGGTTGAGATTAAAGAAAACAACAACAAAAAACAAAAACGGGAGGGGGGTATAGGCAGAGAAAGAGTCTCAACTACATAGCCCTGGATTACCTAGAACTTACTATATAGTTAAGCTGGCCTGAACTGAGATCTGCTTGCCATGGCCTCTCAGAGGTGTGTGTCACCATGCTGGCCACGTTGTTCTGAGATGTGACCCTGCTCATTGACTACTACCGAGTGTACACTGCTTGTCAGCTCTGAAGACGAGCAGGAGAGTGAGAGGCATGAGTTCTTCCGCCTGTTTATTAAGAATGTACCTTCAAATAAAAGTTTTAAACACTGCATGTTTCCAGGTGTGAAGGTAGAGGCAGACAGATCTCTGTAAGTTTCAGGGCAGCTGTGTCTACATAGTAAGTTCCAGACCAGCCATGGCGACACAGTGAGACCTTGTCCCCCAAAAAACAAAATAAACCAACCAAACAGACAAACAAAACCTAGATGTTGCAATTAATATAATTTGGTAAAAACATTTTATAACGTCATAGAAATGACACAAAGACTTGTTAAGACATCTGAGGAAAAAAAATAAGACATCTGAGCTTGTAAAAACGTATTCATTCATTCAATCAACAACTATTGGTTCACTAAAATTAACTTACAATAGAATTTTAAAGACACATATGACTTAAGTTACCTTTAAAAAAATTTTTTTTAAGATTTATTTACTTATTATATATACAATGTTCTGTCTGCATGTATGCCTGCATGCCAAAAGAGGGCACCAGATCTCATTATAGATGGTTGTGAGCCACCATGTAGTTGCTGGGAATTGAAGTTACTTTTTCTATTTCTATCAACAGAAAATACAAGTTCCATCAGGGAGCCAGTAGCTATTCTAGGGAGGTCACAGCAGGGGCTCTTTTTATTAAACAAAGGGTTTTTAAAGTTTCTAAACATAAAGGGTTTTTAGGTTTCTAAAGCTCAAATACAAATTTTTATGGGCAAAGATTTTCAACAGCACAAACACGAGGAACCATTTGTTAACGTTACAGCACAACCAGAAAGGCATTGAAATCTGTCTCTAGATAGGGCTAGAAAGATGGCTCAGTGGCTAAGAGAACTGGTTGCTTTTCCAGAAGACCTGTGTTCAATTCCCAGCACTCAACAGGGCAGCTCACAACCTGTAACTCTAGTTCCAGGGGACCAGATGCCCTCTTTTGGCCTGCAAGGACAAAACACACATATGTTGCACAGACACACTTGTAGGGAAAACACTCACATATATAAACAATATATTTTTACATTTATTTATGTAGATGAGTGCTCTATTTGCATGTGTGCCTACATGACAAAAGAGAGCATCAGATTCCACTATGAATGGTTGTGAGCCACAATGCAGTTGCTGACAACCGAACTCGGTATCTCTGGAAGAGCAGTCAGTGCTTTCAACTGCTGAACCATCTCTCCAGCCCCATAAACAATACTTTAAAGGCTAAAAATAATTTCCCCAGACCCAGAGAAACTACACTAGAGCTAAAGTAAATCAGAAATAAAATTCAGAAAAAACACAGAGTAAACTGGTTCCAGAACTAGAAATGTAAAGCTGTTTCTGGGTGACTGCAGGCTGCCCTGGGCAAGCTATTCCATGCCCTGTTCACAATTTGCAGGGAGCTTTAGCCTTAAGTGTGAGCCTCTAATTAGTTAAACATTCTCAGTCAGGTGGTGGCTCACACCTTTAATTCCAGCACTCCAGGAGGCAGAGGCAGGCAGATCTCTGAGTTCGAGGCCATCCTGGTCTACAGCGTGAGTTTCAATACAGCCAAGGCTATACACAGAAACCCTATTTCAAAAAACCAACCTCCTGTCCCCCCAAACCCCCAAAAAAGCTCTCTCATACTAACTTGATCACTTGTTAGGGTGATTGCAAGGTATTTAGGACATGTTTCTGCCATTGATCAGCTGTAAAAGGCAGGTTAGAACTTCAGACCTGAGCAATCTCAGCAAACTTACTTGAATGGATGGCCTTCTTCAGACTTCTGCACAGCTTGAATGACAGACTTATAGACTCTGAAGCTGATGGTGACAGAGAGAAGTGCCAGAATGAGGTAAGAGACCACACTGATAACACTGAAAGCTGCTAGAGAGAGTAGCATGATCAGCGTGGTGCCAAAGACAAACCCAGTCTTCTTCACATCTCTCCAGAAAATCAGATCACGCACTGCCGAGAGAGAGGAAATAGAAGTTAGAGAATCCAGAACCACCCTGCCTGTGCTGCACTTTACTGTCTGAGCTATCTATCTCCCTAGTATCCTGGTCTCCTCTTTATTTTTGGTTTTGCTATTTTGGGCTATTTTCTGTAGTGCAACCCTGAACTCCTGATCTCTTAAGAGCTGTGACTGCAGGCCTGTGATACACACCTGACCATACTGTTTTTATTCTTGAGACAGGGTCTTGCTACATTGCCCAGCCTGGCCTTACAAAAATGGACATGGCCAGTTGGACATGGTGGTGCATTCCTATAATTCCAGCACTCTGGGAGGGAGAGGCAGGCGGATCTCTGTGAGTTTGAGGCCAATTTGGTCTACAAAATGAGTCCAGGACAGCCAAGGATACACACAGAGAAACCCTCTCTTGAAGAAACAAACAACAAAGCAACAAAACAAAACAAAACAAACAATAAAAGGACAAGGCCTCTAACGTTGGACAGATAAAGAGTCTGAATCTTTGGCACATACCTATAGTCCCAGCACTCTGACAGACAGAGGCAGGGCAGATCACTGTGAATCTGAGGCCAGCCTGGTCTACAAAAGGAGTCCAGGATAGGCAAGGCTACACAGAAAAAAGGAGTCTGAGTCTTGGTAATTTCCTTTCTTTCTCTCCTTCCCCTCTAAAGCTGTTTCAAGGCTAATGCAGACAGAGTGCATTATGACCTAATGTAACAAACTCTACTAGAAAGTAGAAGTTTCATGATTTCTGATAGGAAAGTGAGTTCCACAAATCATAGAAAACCAGGGTGCCACTCAGGTACACATGACTGAACTGAGACTATACAAGAAAACTGAACAGGAGACCTACCTGAGAGGTCAGGAGGACGATTCCTACAGTCAGAGTTTAGGCACATATATTTCAAAGTTCGTGTCTGTAAGTGTAGTTTCAATACAGAACACAGAGAGGCTCCACATTACAACACAACAAACTGATATGTGATCCTGGATATGACACTTTCAAGAAAAACACAATACTGTTTCTATGGAATTCCAGCCCAAATACATAACTTTTTTGAAAAGAGAAGATAACTAAAAAACTCAACTTGAGAAATATTCTACAAGGTGGGCGTGGTAGTGCACACCTGTAATCCCAGTACTCTGAGAGCCAGAGGCAGGTGGATCTCTGTGAGTTCAAGGCCAGCCTGGTTTACAAAGTGAGTCCAGGACAGCCAAGGCTACACAGAGAAACTCTTGCCTCCACAAAAATAAATAAATCTATATCTATAGATATATATTCTACAGAATAACTGATCTATATTATTATATTTTTGGTTGTGAGCCTAGCCTTTAATGGCTGTGTCATTCTCCAGCCCCTGATCTATATTCTTAAAAAGTACCAGTGTAAAACATCAACAGGAGACTGGAGAGATGAACCAGCAGTTAAGAGCCCTGGCTGCTAGGTCTTCAGGAAGACCTGAGTTCACTTCCCAGCATCCACAGGGTGGCTCACAATTGTCTCTAACTCCATTTCTAAGGGATCTGATGCCCTCTTCTGGCTTCCATGGGCACCAGGCACGCACATAATACACATACATACAATGCAGGCAAACCATTAACATAAATAAAATTAATAAGTCTAAAAGCCTTTACAAAGAAAGAAAATAGATTTCTACATTTGCACACATTGGAAATGGCTACTGTGTTCTCACAAACTTTACCATCTGTTGAAAAATTGTCATACCAGGTAGTTAGACCTACAATATTTACACAGGTGACTACTGCCCCCTAGAGGCATAATATAAACTGCAAAACAGTACAGAAAGGCCCTGGGCTCAGCCTTAAAATTATCAGTGGAATTAGGGTCTAGGCCAAAAGAGGATTTATTGTTGGAAAGAAGGAAGGGCAGATAAAGGGCATTAATAGACTGCTCTACATAGCAAACCTCATAGTTTGTTTCTTTGCTTCATTCACGCCTTGGCCTACCATTACTTCCTATCCTACACACTGTATCCCATTGCTTTGTATGACCTTACAGCTTTATTTCTCCTCAGAGCACCACCACCTTATTTACTTCTAACAGCTCTTCAGATCTGTGACGGGCCCAACTCATAACCCAGAGCCAGTGTGACTACAACTTCCATTCATTTCCTGATACTGCCCCTCACATGGAAATTTACCATGTGGAAACTAAGCATTCTCAGTACAGAACATCAAAGAAAGGGGACTGGCAAGGCCTTTGAAAACTTTTACTTCTCTTATTCATTGGCAGAGTTATGAAGAAAAATTATAAGAAAAAAAAAGTAAGAAACAGGGGAGCTGTCAAAGTTTAATATGTAAAGCTAATAGAATGGATGTTCAGTTTACGACCAGGAACCTAGTAAGGAGCTACAGTAGTTTTTTTTTAATTATTATTATTACTACAGTAGTTTTGGTTCCATAATTGTTTTTTTTGGGGGGTGGGGTGGGGAGGAGGAGATTCATTTGTTCCTACTGCCAGTACAGCTTTTAAAACAGCAAATTAGCTAGGTATTCTGGTATATACATGTAATCCAAGACTCTAATGGGTGGAGGGGGGAGGGTCAGGAGTTCCAGGTTATCTCCACTTTCTGAACCAGGGGGGATTAGATGTGTACACCAATTGCCTGGAATATGTGGTGCTAAGGACTGAACCAAGGACTTCTTGTGTGCTAGGCAGGCACTCTCTCAACTGAGCTATATCTCCCCTTAGCACTTTTTTCACACCTTAATTTTGAGGTTGGACTTGGGCTTCTGACCATCCTGCTGACCCAGCTTCTTGAATACAAAACCTGTATCACAGGGATATCTTTTTAAAGGTATGCAAAAGGAGACAAGAGGAGCTGATGGGGTATGAATCTGCAAAATACACTACATACATGTGTGAAATGTCACAATGGAATTCATCATCTGCCCTTTCTTTTAGCTGCTAATGTACAGATTGTGAAGTACACAGGTTTGCAACCTTTGCCACTGACCAGCTGGGTGATTTGGAATGGTGCAGAACTCGTGTAGCTCCCTTGTAGGGATGTGCAGGGTTGAGTGGATGAATGTGGAAGCGCCAGAACACTGCTGAGTCAGGAGCTAGTGCCTAATGTTAGCTATTATTGCCCTCAGTCCCTACTTGTTTGTTACAGGACATCGCCAGCATAACCTGCCCTCTACCCTCTACTTGCCAGCCCAAAGGCTAGGCTTCCTCTCTCCCAGAGGCCCTTCACTATATAATCCAGACATTTTGGTTCCCTTCTCTCTGCATTTCCTCTTTCCTCTCTCTCTGCACATCCACTTTCTCTCTGCTCCCTCCCCCGCCTTTCTGTCTCCTTCTGCAACTTCTCTTACCTCCTCCTGTGAGCTGTCCTCAATAAACCTGCCTTTAAATACTTTAATTTGGGGGCTGGAGAGATAGATGCTCAGTGGTTAAGAGCACTGTCTGCTCCTTCTTAGAGGTCCTGGGTTCAAGTTCAGGCAACCACATGGCTGGCTCACAAACATCTATCATGTGATCTGATGCCCTCTTCTGGTATGCAGGTGTACATGCAAATACAGCACTTGTGTATAAATAAATAAACCTTAAAAAAAAAAAACACTTCAATTTGGCTTGAATTGGCTCATTTTATAGGCTGAAAATAGCTATCAAGAGTAGCCAGTGCTCTTAACCACTGAGCCATTTCTCTAGTCTCATTAGTTATTTTTCTATGCTTCTGACGCAAAGTCTGTACGTACTGGGAATGTTTATGTTGATGGTGTATTACAAGTGATTGCTCCCTATTTTCCATCAGATCTTCCATAAGGTGGCTGTGAAGGCTATTCTTGATTGTCAACCTGACTACAGCTGGAATTAACTAAAATCCAAGTGGCTGGGTACACCTGTGAGGGATTTTTTTTTTTTTTTTTTCATTTGAAGTAGCAAGAGCCATTTTTCTTCGAGACAGGGTTTCTCTCTGTGCAGCCTTGGCTGTCCTGGTCTAGCTTTGTAGACCCAAGCTGGCCTCAAACTCACAGAGATCTGCCTGCCCTGAGTGCTGAAATTAAAGTGTGTGCCACCAAGCCCAGCTGGAAGACCCATTTTTAACTTGGATCTTTTCTAGACAGGGTTTCTCAATGTAGTGTTGGCTATCATAGAACTTCCAAAGACTGGTCTGCCTCTGCCTCTTGAATTCCAGATCTTTTGAGGTAGGAAAGACACACCTTTATTCTGGGCCACACCTTCTGCTGATAGAAGGAGGAAGCTTGCTCTCTTTGCCTTCTTGCTCTTACTCTTGATTGTAAGTCCATTCCTTCACTGGCAACAGAGCTTACTTCTTTGAAATTCTGACCTATACCGAAGACATCCAGCCTCATGGACTAAACAACTACTGAATTCTTAGACATAATGTTGGTAGACAGCTACTGTTATACTAGTTGGACCAAAGCAGATAAACCATTCTATATATACATGTTTATAAATATATATATATATATATATATATATATATATATACTTTCTGTATATATGTATATAGACATGTATATGTACACATGCATATTTTTTCAAAATTATGTTTCTTCAGAGAACCCTGAAGTGCCCATACTACTTTTAAAAAATGCTTAAATGTAAAAATGGGCTTATTTAGTTAAAACCTTAAGCACTTACTATTCCTTCAGAAAATTTATTATAATATGTTTGGGGTTGGTCTGGTGCTGTGTATTTAGATGCTAAATTCTGGGTCCCAGGATCTAGCTGCAGTCTGGACAAGGGAATTGTCACATACTCTGAACAATGTTGTGTAAACTCTGCTCCCCAATTATCTCTGGTTGGTTAATAAAAAAAGGATGGACAGCATATAACTAGGCAGAAGAGAAGAAGAAGGAGGAGGAAAATGGAGAGAAATAAGTGGTCTGATGGAGTAGATCCAACTCAGACAGGATGGATATTGGCAAGTATCTTGGGGCTTGTAGCTGGGAAATAGCCAGACTATCTTTAAGGATTAGCATAAATTGTACCTGCCCAATCATTGTGCTTAAGTTTGTTAAATAAATCAACAGGTCTCTATCTAAATTATTTGGGAGCTAGCAGAGTTAGAAATGCCCTCTAGAATTATTATTATTATTTTTTACAACAATAAACAAAAAGCTAAGGAGGCTGGAGAGATGGCATAGTGCTTAAGAGTAGCTGCTATTCTTCTGAGGGACCAGAGTTCAATTCTCAGCACCTACAGCAGACAGCACACAACTCTCTGTATCTCCAGCTCCAGAGGATCTGACACCTTCTTCTGTACATACACAGCAGACACACATAAACATAAAAGAACAGCTAAGAGGAACCACTACAGTAGCTTGAGTTGAAACAAAAGCATTTATCTCATGTGCAATACACAATTTCAAAAAAAAAAAAAAAAACATTAGCACAGGAAATTGGCCAGACAACAACAACAACCATTCTACATGATTACCAAAAGCTGTAGCTTCAATTATATTGATATGACTTAATGTATATTCACATGTTAAAGTATCATATTTATCTCTAGGGGATGAAAACAATGATGAAACCTAGATCTCCTTGTAATTCAAATACTGAAAAGGTTGTGCATGTTACTTCAGAACAGCAGCAGTCTTAAGTTCCTCTTTCTATCTGAACTGCCCTGTTGCTGCTGCAACACAAAAAAGAAAAACATCCTAAGAAAAGCTCACTTAAATGTGCTTTTGGAAATCCACGCTCCACCCTCAGCAAAGTCAAGGGAGCAATCAGGGAGTGTTTTGTAGCCCTCAATTTTTATTTTATATTTGTTTATTTAACGTGAGCACATGTGTGTGCATGTGTGTTGAGTGTGTGTGTGCATGTGTGAGATCAAACATTTTCAGGGGTTGCTATTTGCTAGACGCCGATTCCTTTATTTCCGCCTTCACTACTGATTTTAATATGGTTTAAATAATAACAGGGTCTTCATTCTCCCTATTGTTCAGCTTCTAGACTTGTTTCCAAAGTCTTGGTATTTGCATTTCTCAAGTAAAATGAGATTTATGTTCCTATTGTGCAGACTGGTTTTTCAAACCAACAGACCACAAATAACTCCTGAAAACCAGGCGGACTTGACTTGAAAAATGAGGCTTTCTGAAACTGGCTGACAAAATGATGTTAAAAATGGTAACAATGGGGGCTGGAGAGATGGCTCGGAGGTTAAGAACACTGTTTGCTCTTCCAGAGGTCCTGAGTTCAATTCCCAGCAACCACATGGTGGCTCACAACCATCTATAATGAGACCTGGTGTCCTCTTCTGGTGTACATGCAGTCAGAACATTGTATACATAATAAAATAAAAAAAAATGGTAACAATGTGTTTATGCTAAATGTTAATGTTTCAGTTAAGCTTTGCAAAGATCATGAAAAAACTATATAAGATTTTTCCCTGGGGCTGGAGAGATGGCTTAGCAGTTAAGAGAACTGACTGCTCTTCCAGAGGACCTGAGTTCAATTCCCAGCACCCACATGGTAGCTCACAACTGTCTGTAACTCCAAGATCTGATGCTCTCACACAGACAAACACTCAGACAAACCACCAATGCACATAAAATAAAAATAAACTATTAAAAAACAAAAAGATTCTCCCTGCTGCACCTGGGGGTTAGCCAGTCTGTCACTTCCTAGCTCCTGGTCCAGAGGATTTGTCTTTCACATCGTGGTCTCTGTGACTGTTTGGATCTTGACCCTGACACTAAAACCATGTTGTTCTTTAACAGTGTAGGTTCTGGGCATAAACCCAGATCAGGTTTGGCAGCAGGTGCCTTTATTTGGTGAGCCATCTCAATAGCATTACTTGACCTTGTGTGTTGTTTCATAAAGTTAGGGAAAAGAAAAGCTGCCTGCCACAAATTATATATACTGATATACTAGTTCCATGCCATTTAAAGCAAAGAATAAAACCAACAGCATCTTTCATACCAAAAAGGTCTTAATTTACTTTTAAATACCTGTACTACCATTTCTTCAATCATTCACATTTACATGTTCTGTGTAAAACCTTTCTAAGATCATTTACTGGAAATACAGAATTTTAAAAGTAATAGAAAAAAACCTCAAGAAACCAATTTAAAGTCAATATAGTGATATATTAAAGGAAGTTAAACATCTAAATGTATATTTTTAATTACTATCACTGTACATACACTGTAACACACAGAAGCTTGTTTTATAGTCTCTGTTCAGAATGTGTAATATCACACTAGGATATGTGTCTGGGATGGGTGTGGGAAGAACCATACCTAGCATTTCTTAGGATCTTCTCAAGTTAACTGTGCTTATATCAGACAACAGAACTCAAAGAAGCCATCAAAATAAATAATGCTGGAAAATGGAATAACCGAATTCCAGACAAATCTGACCATTCTCTCTCAGCCCTCTTCATATCTGCTGAGAATTAAAAAACACTTTTAAGATTTTCAGTTTGGTCAGGCAGTCAAACTAAAATTAGCCAAGATTTAAAATGCAAAAACTGACAAGGGTAAGAATGCTATAAAAAGTTAAAATAAATTTAATGGATAACATATTAGAATTTAACTGGTCTTGAAAAGGCAGAAGACAGATACTGAAACTGCATTTATTTTAAAGCCATTCAGCTCTGTTCCATCACTCTCACTCCCTCCTAGTAAAACATTTGCAATTTGCTACCTATTCCCCCTTAAAAGGGTCAGCATTTATCACTAATGCGTTCTCGTCCATTTTTAAACACTAGGTCAAAACTGTTAAGCAGGGTCTCAAAATTTCATTCTGCCCAATCCGTTGACTGGTTTTTGACTATTTGATGCTAGAACCTGATATTTCAGGACAGGACTCAAAAGCTTGCAATACTCAAGTCACCACTGTCACAGATCTCAGCCCTTCCCTCGATTGCCTACAGGGATCATCAGAGCCTACCTGAAGTCAGTGTTGCACTTAAGTGCTGCCTCATGAGAAGCATCCTTCATCCCTTCTCCATCTTCTGGTCCCACCTAAGGATGGGCCATCATGTCATTAGCTGACTTAGTTCTGTTCATTAAGTCACGGCTGCTTTTGGTACTTACTTGGTGTCAATACTGTGGATCTGGCAAGATTCACACTGCCCCTTCCTATTTTTTAAACAAGATCCAAACTATCTTCTGGTCCTTACGTTTCAGTCTTACTGCTAGGAGCACATCATGGCACAACTGTACCTTTCCTGCCCCAAGTGCTTTCTCTGCTTCACTGCCGTGGCTGCTTCACGCTGGGCAATGTACAAAGCTGCCTCTTCTAATTTTATTTAAATTTTTTTTTTTCCTAATTTACTTATTTTTATTTTATGTTCATTAGCATTTTGCCTGCATGTATGTCTCAGTGCGGGTGTCAGACCATGGAGTTACACACATTTGTGAACTGCCCAGGTTGGTAATGGGAATTGAACCCAGGTCCTCTGGATGAGTCAGTGCTCTTAACCGCTCTGCCAACTCTCTTGACTCCGCTTCTTCCAATTTTAACTTCTCTTCTTTTGTTAACTCTGGATTTTCTGACCAAGATCTGTTTTGCAGCAATAGACTCATAACGTCTCTCTCACAGGCCAACTACTTCTTCCTTAGCAGGTGGCATATGACTGCTTCTGGGCTCTCTCAGGCTATCACTTAGAGTAGATGCGCAGTTAACCGCTCACCTTTCGGGCATGCTCTAAAACACTTGGATCCTGCACCCCCGCCTCCGTTCTGCATCAGGTCCTCTTCCTTTTGTAGCAGGCCGAAGCACTGCATCCAGCAGCAGTCCCCCATCGCATGGTGTCCAGGCACCAGCAACTGCATCTGGCCGCTCTGGAGAGCTCCGCTAAGGCCGTTAGTGCAGCGGCCTAAAGAAGCCGCGCGAGCAAGCCGGATCTTAGCGCAGTGGCTCTAGGGGCCAACTTCAGAAGCCCAGGCCTCGGCCGAGGCGTCCACATTATTCTTATTATTGAAAACAAGCGTTTTCTACCTCTTGCCAGCGAGCTTTAAGGATGTCAGCTGCAGTAACCACAATGCATTAGAAGAGGGAGTTGCCATGCCTAATGACATTCTCCAAAGAAGGAAGACGCCATCAGCCTGCAAATTCAACCGGAAGCAGCAGTGACCCTTGCTGACTTTCTCATCTCTTTGTTGTTACTACCAAATTTAAGCAAAGAGTTCGTTCTGATTTAAGCTCAGAAATCCTCAAGGGTCAACAGAATTTAACCCAAGCAGGTTTTCTCTATATACCCTTGGCTGTCCTGGTTCTCAAAGAGTTGACTGCATCTGCCTCCTTAGTGTGGGGAACAAAGGCATGTACCACCACTCTTGGGTTTCTCCCAAGCATTCTTTTTTGTTTGTTTTGTTTTATTGAGATAGGGTTTCTCTGTGTAGCCTTGGCTGTCTGGGACTTCATAGACCAGGCTGGCCTCGAATTCAGAGGGTTCTCCTGTTTCTGCCATGCTGAGTGCTGGTAATACAGGCATGTGCCGCCACATCAGGCTAATCCAGGCATCCTTAAGGGTAGAAAATACTTATTCTGAAAGAAGAATGAAACTGACAAAACTCCTGTCAACTTGAACTTCATTTTAAAAGAACAATTCAAGATCTATACAACATTTTATTTATTTTATTTGCAGAGGTCTTTTTATTTGTTTTAATCTCCTAATATTCAATGCATCTAAGAAAATTTAGGTGGGGAAAAGTCAGGTGGGCTGGCTACATTGGTAGAGTTTTCCATTTGTAGCACAGGCTGGCCACCAACTAATGATCTTTCCAAGTGATAGGATCATAGTCTTTTGCTACCTGCCTGGCTAAAGACAGGCTTTATGATTAAATCTGGGTGTATTTTTGCACGTGTCAGACTACTGAACTTGCAAATTAAGAAACAGTATAGAAGTTAGGTGTGGTGGATTACACCTGAAATCCCATCCCTGAAAACAATTAATTTTACCTGCAATCCCTTGGGAGGCTGAGGCAGAAGGGTGACTATGAATTTAAGGCCAGTGTGGGATACGGAGTGAGACTATCTCAAACACAAGAAAAGAGTCTATAGACCAGAGCCACTGGACCACACTAAACTCAAACACTAGTAAACTGCTGACATACTAGTAAAATCTGACATACATGCAAAAATTTCAGAAAGGTTCCCATAAAGCTGACTAGAAACTGACTACAATCTAAAGTTGATTGAGACTGGCCTCATAAACTCAAAACTAGCAGAAGAACCTTGAATTTCTGATCCTCCAGCCTCCACCTCCCAAGTGCTGAGATTATGGAATGTGCCACCATGTCTTGCTTATTCAGTGCCAGGGTTTAAACCCAGCGGTTCCTGTATGCTAGGCAAATACTCTTAGCAACTGAACTGCCTCAAATGTACAGTCCTCTTGCCTTTACTCACTTCCATCCTCTGCCAGTGTGGGCCACTTCAACCAGCCTCAATGAACTTTAAATTGTAGTCAGTTTGTCTGTCTTTCTCTGTTAGCTGACGCAGGAAATCACATGGTTTTCGACTTCACAATTATTAAAAATGTGACACAGTCCTTATCTGACACAAAAATTGAAAGCAAAACCACATATTAGGTAATACACATAGCCCTGACTTTGAGGTCTTAATTTTCCTAGCAGCTCTATCAAGTAACTCTCCTAGGGAAACAGTGGGTGTTCTGGCTAGTTTTATGTCAACTTGACACAAGCTAGAGTCAAGAGAAAGAAGGGAGCCTAAAATGAGAAAATGCCTAAAGACAGGGATGTTGGGTAGCCTATAGGGCATTTTCTTACATAGTGACTGATGGAGCGGGCCCAGCCCATTATGACAGGTGGTCCTGGGTTCTATAATAGAGTAGGCTGAGAAAGCTGTGGGGATCAAGCCAGCAAGCAGCTCTAGGTTTCTGCCCTATTTGAGTTCCTGTCCTGACTTCCTTCAGTGATGAACAGTGATTTGGAAGTGTAAGCCAAACAAACCCTTTCCCTGCCACGTTGCTCTGGTCATGGTGTTTTGTCACAGCAACAGTAACCTCAACTAAGACTGTGGGTATCTGGGTAATGGACAGATACTCCCCTCTATTTTACTCCAAGAATATAGCCAATCTGAAAATTATTTCAGACTAACCAACCACAGAATCCCCACCTAAATTTTATTCCCAATCTCTGGCCTTCCCTCAGGCAGCGCTGAGGATAGAAACCCAAGGCCTCATAAGTGCTAAGCAAATGGTCTATCACTGAGTTACACACCCACACTACTTTTTGTTTGATTGATTGGTTTTTGAGACAGGGTCATACTCTGTTGCCCAGTCTGGACTTAAGCTCACTCAATTCCTCCTGCCTGTAACTTAAGTGCTAGGATCACAAATGTGAGACATCATGCCCTGTTTTTCTACATTTTGGTTTTTTTTTTTTTTTTTTAAGTCAGGATTTCTCTGTGTTGCCAAGTCTGTCCTGGAATTCACTCTGTAGACCAGGCTGGCCTCAAACTCACAGAGATCTGTGAGTTCTGCCTCTGCCTCCGAAGCGCTGGGTTTAAGGTGTGAGCCACCACACCCAGCTCTGTATCTTTCTTAAAAGATTTAAAACTTTTTAATTATGTATATTTGTGTGTCTGTGTGGGTATGTGCAAACAGAGTCTAAGTGACTCTGGTGGAGCCAGAGTTACAGGTGGTTGTGTGTCACCCAATGTGGGTGCTGGGACTGAACTTGGGTCTTTACAAGAGCAGTGAATGCCCTTAACCACTAAGCCACCTCTCCTGCCATCTGCCACTGCTGCTTACCAAAACAAAATGGGCGTGTTGCAGGATTTTTTATTATTGTATGTAGAAAACCTAATTGTTAGCAAAATATAAAAGTCTAAATTAATATCAAATGCAGGTAGGTGTGTCCTAAAGAGATGCAATTTGGGTGTGCCTCTAAAACCTCCATGGAGTCTTCTAAAGACTGAAGAATAAAAAGTTCCTTCCTATTTGAAGGTAAGTCGCTTGAGAAGTCTTGTGGTCTTTGCTTTATGAGTAGAGGCAAAGTCAGCTGGGTGGTTTTGAGCTACCCCACCATAAAGGTGAAATGGTTCGGGCCCCTACTGACTTGGCTTGGAGGCCCCCCACCAATGGTGACATGGTTCCCAGCCTGCCAAAGGTGTAGGGGAGGAACTAGAGTCTTCTTTTATAAACAATTGGACCTTTGACAGGCTCTTTCTTTTTGTTTTAGAAGAGTTTGTATGGAAAGAGCTATGGCTAAGAGGCAAAGATCCTCTCTTTGGGCTTGCAGGAAAGAAGCAGTTGACAAGGCACAGGAAAAATGGAATTCTTAGAAATCGAGCTAAGAGCTACAGAGCCCTCTTGGGTTTGGAGGAGCTCAAGAGAGGCAGACTAGCTAGATAAAAGCACACAGAGATTCCTAAAGAGCTAGTAGTTTAGTTGTAGAATCAGGCTTGTAAACAGATATTGTATATAGTTCAGAAAATAAAGTTATCTCACTGAGCTAGCAGGTTTTTTTTTTTTTTCTAACCTCAGTTTATGCTTCCCCTGTTGTTACTGGTATAAATAATAATAGATAATTGAAACAGTTATATGGGAAACTAATCCCACAACCTTCATGGTCTACATTCTGTCAGCAACAAGGGAAGTTGTCATCAGGGTCCTTAGAGTCAGATGAGGTCACAACTCTGGATCACACATGACAATTTTAGAATCAGACCTTCCTTCAGCGACCCTGTGCAGGAGATCAGCTGATCCATACACATATCTCTGGTCCACAAGATAATAAATAGTGTTTAAATCACTGAGCTGTGGTACGCCCTGTGTTTTGCTTCTCTGGTCTACTTGACTTTTGACATCCCTGCTATCTTTATTAGTAGGGCTTCATAATATCCTGAAGCAAATATTTCAAGTCTCTTAATTTTGCTCTTTAACAAGACTACTTTGGGTTTGCTACATTCCTTGTGTTTCCACAGAAGAATTCTATTTGGACGGTCAATTTTCTATGGCAGAAAAATCCTAATACATTGACTACATAGAACCCACAGTCTGGACAGCAGTAACATGGTAGTCTTCCAAATCCAGACAGAACGTTTTTCCTGTTATCTCTTCCTTTGTTTTCCTCTGCAATAATCAGTAGTTTCCAGCATGTCTTAAAATATATTTGTTAACTATAAAACATGTGGGTGCTGAGAATAAAACCTTGGTTTTCTGCAACAAGTTCTTTAAGCCACTGAATGGAGTCCTCCTTTTTGTTAAATGTGATTTTAAATGGAATTGCATTATACACTGGGGGAGAAAAGGGGGCATGGTCTCTGTAGCCCAGGCTATTCTCAAGCTCAAGATCTTCCTCTCTTAGTTTCTCAAGTGCTGCACTTCATGCATGTACCACCTTACCTGACTTGCAACTCCCCACCTCCTTCATAGTTTTTTCATTTACTATTAATGTACAACACTAAATTGAGTTTCTGGTATTTTATTTCTTAAATTGTGTGTGTGTTCATGCATGTGAGTGCATTTCTCCATAAGAAGTAGAAAAGAGCACTGGACCTCCTGGAGCTGCAATCATAGGTGATTGCTGACTCATCTTTCCAACCCTTGAGTACTTCATTTTATTGTAGTTCTGAGGCTCAAACCCAGGGCCTCATGTACATTAGACATATACTCTATGTTTTGAACATTAATCAGTATGTCTCCTGTAATTTCGTTAAATTTATCAGTGCTAGGGGTTGTTTTATAGGTTCTGTAGGATGGATTCCTTTATGCCTTTCACTCTTTTTATGAGTTAGTGTATTTTCTATGTGTTACCTCAGGTTACCTGTGGAGGTCAGAGTTGAATTTACAGGCTGATATCTGCCTGAGATAGTACTGGGAACCAAACCTGCATCCTCTGTAAGAGTAGCAAGTGCTCTTAGTTTATGAGCCATCTCTCTAGTCCACTGTTTTTTTGTTTGTTTTGTTTTTTCAGTATGTAGCTCAGGCCGAAATTGAGCTTACTGTCATGTATAAAAGTCAGAAGACAACTTGTGGAAATTGGTTCTCTCCTCCTACCATGTGGGTTCTGGGAGAAGTGAACTTAAGTTGTCAGGGCTGGCAGCAGCAAGTGCCTTTTCACCTACTGAGCTACTTGCCAGCCTGGCAGTCCTGATTCAAATTCTTTTGCTTTTTGTTGACAGGGTTTCTCTGTGTAGCTTTGGTTGTCTTGGACTCACTTTGTAGACCATGCTGGCCTCCACCTCACAGAGATCTACCTGTCTCTGCCTCCCCAAGTGATGAGATTATAAGCACGAGCCACTGTACCCAACTTCTTGTTTTCTTCCTTTGTAATCCTCCCTGTCCTGGAAGTCACTCTGTAGACCAGGCTTGACCTCAAATTTTACATCCTCTTGCCTTTGCTGCTTTGATGGGACTGATATAACTTTTCTTTAATCTGAAAAACTTCCTTTAGCATTTTTTATAGTCCAGGCCACCTACAACATATTCTTTTAATTTCCCATCTAAGAAATACCTTTATTATATATTACAGATTTAATTTCATGTGCAAGAGTATTTGCCTATGTATGCATGTGTATCACACATGTGCAGTGCCCACAGAATCCAGAAGAGAGCATTCTTCCTCTGCAAGAACCACCAGGGCTCTTGAACTGCTAAGCCACTTCTCCAACCCCTTGATTTTATTTTTATCTTCCATTATTTAATATAGACTTAAAGGTTAAAGGTGAGCATGGTGGTACATCCCAGCACTTGAGAGGTGGAGGCAAGAGAGAATAAAATATTTCCCTTGGGTTATTTTATCTGGTGAAATTTTTTCATCTTATATGTCTGAGACCTCAGAGCTCATAAGCCTTTCATAATGATCAGATAAGTATAGTCCAGTAATATGATTCATGAGAAATGCCTATTTGGGCTTCCTGGAAGATGCTGAAAGGGTATACGGAGTAGTCATGTAGTAGTCACAAAGCACTGCTTGTCATCCTGGATATCAAAGACTGAAGAATTTTTGGATGGCAACTACTCTGTGCTTTGTCATCGTAGTTGTGGAAGAATCTGATACTTCCTTGCATGAATGTGTTGACAGCTGAAAGCCTGCCTATGGTATCTTCTTCTGCAATCAACTGTGAACTGTAGTGTTACCAGTTTTTGAACCCATTGAGTCCTAACCAATCACCACTCAGCCTGGGAGTGGTCTCCAGATCTCTGACACCATTTCAAGGTTACTTTTGGACATATTCTAGTAGGTGACTGGCTGCCAAGCTATTTTAGCCAATTAATGTATTTCATAGATTAGGAAGCCTATGATCATTTTGTCTTCAAAAAGCTTTTTTCTCTGGTCTGCTGTGGAAATCCTACTGCATAATCTTTTGATTATTCCACAGCCTTGTTCTTCAGGTTGTGTAATTCACTGTTTATCATCAAATTCACAGATTCCTTCCTCTATCGTCTCCGTTTTGCTATTATGGCCACTTAGTGAGTTTCAAATTCCAGATGTTACATGATTCCAGGGTTTTCTCTAGGCTATTTTTGTTTCTATTTTTAGACTGAGATGACCTTTATTGTCATTCAATACAAACATTTTCTTTCACTTTGTTGAATGGCTATAACAACTTCTCTCTCTCTTCCTCCTACTCTTTTTCTCCCTCCCCTTCCTCTTCAGGGTCTCAGTCTGTAGTGGCTGACCTTGACTTAATTCTAACATATGAACTTAGTTTATAGAGATCCTTTTTTCTATAGAATTTATTTTTCTGGTCTTAAACAGTTTGGGTTTCCATTCTAGACACCATGACTAACGTGTTTTACAGCTTGATGTACTTATTTTGTTACACTCCTCTGTAGCGTATGCATTAAAAAAAAAAAAAATTGGCTGGTTACTTCTTGAATCCCAGCATTTGCAAGGCAGAGGCAGGTGGATTTCTGTGAGTTTGAGGACAAAGAGCTCCAGAACATCCAGGGCTACATATAGAGACTCTGACTCAACACTCTCACACATACAAATACATTTATTGTATTTTATTTCATATTTATATGCATGTGCCTGTTTGTCTATATGTGCACCAAGTGAGTGAAGATGCCTAAGGAGGCCAGAAACTACCCTGAGCCCTCTGCAGTAGCAGCAAGTGCTTACAACCAATGAGCTCTTAAGAGTATTAATTTGGGGGATTGCTCTAAGCATGCCATTACATTTCATTAAATCCAATCTGCAAACTCTTGTTGCTGGTGCAGGAGATCAAGTCATGGCTCAGTTCTTTCTTCTTTAGCTGGATTGTCTGGACTCTCTCATGTGCACGTGGGTCAAGATCAGACAGCTTACACAGAGATTATGTCACAGAAAGATTTTAATTTCTAGTTATTGAGAAAGACTTAAATTATCTTCTCTCACTCTTCTCAATCAGTGAGGTCCCAACTTCAGCCTATTTTTCTGGTTAAAAGTAGTAAAAATAGATTGAATTTACTTGTTCAAATATATTCTATGCTTTCTTATAAATGTTAGCTCTTTCAGAATCTGGCTGTTTTTGTATGTTCTACACTGCCTTCAGAGCTTTTTAAGTATAGTCACGTGCAAGATGGCTGAGTCTAACAGGCCTACCTGATTATATATAAAAAATAGAACAACAAAACCAATGTGACTTTATTTATTTTATTTATTTAGAGACAGGGTTTTTCTGTGTAGCCCTGGCTGTCCTGGACTCTCTTTGTAGACCAGGCTGGCTCTAAACTCACAGTAATCTGCCTCCGTCTGCCTCTTGCTGGGATTAAAGGTGCGCACCACCACACCCAGATTTATTATTTTTTAAGGATTTACTTATTCATGTAATTTATGTATATGAGTGTTCTGTCTTCATGCATATTAGATTCCTTTACAGATATTTGTGAGCCACCATATGATTGTTGGAAATTGGACTCAGTACCTCTGGAAGAACAATCAAGTGCTCTTACCATTGAGCCATCTCTCCAGATCCATGACTTTATTTTAATTTTTTAATCTAAAGATTTTATTTCTAATTATGTGTATGTGTGTGGGGATGTCATGTACACAATGTACAAGAAGTTGATGCATTTTATCAAAATTGTTTACATCTTTAAAGATTTGGTCATAAAATAACTGCTAAGGTTTTTAATTTTGAAATTTGTAAAGAATAACCTTTAAGCTTCTAACTATGTCAATCTGGCTTAACTACCATCTAAAAATATTTACCAATAACATAATTTGGTCAATAAGAAATATCCTCAGCTTACACAGCTCTTTTAATCTCCCATTCTAGATGAAATAGTTCAGCTGGGAATTACTATTAATTACTATTTACAAAGCTCTTTACTTATTATAACACTATAAAACATAGCAAAATAACTACCATCACCCTATTACTAAAGAGAGATGATGAACCAGTTAGGCTTGTTGTCTAAGGTCATATTAAAGGCTGAAAAATGCCAGAATTAGACAGGAGGCTTTATGGCCTAATTTCAAAATGCCTCATCTCTCAAAAGTAACTACCTATGAAAGCCACTGCAACCCAGGAAAAAATGTAAAAGATACCGATGTATCACTGGAACAGTAATCTACTCCAAGGTTGGCTGTGTGTAGAGCTTTAACTATCCTTTACCCTTACTTAAACTTTCTGTGGCAGTTTGAATGAGAATGCCCCCCATAGAAAAATATATTCAAATACTTGGTTCCTAGTTGGTAGAACTGTTTTGGTAAGGACTAACAGGTACTGTTGGAGGAGGTATATCACTGGGAGTAGGCTTTGAAGTTTCAAAACCCCATGCCATCCCAGTTGGTTTTCTGGTTCCTGATTGTGCAAGCTCTCAGCTACTGCTCCAGAGCAATGCCTCTCTGCCTGCTGCTGTTTCCTACCACGAGAGTCATGGATTCATATTCTGTGAAACAATAAACAAGCACTCCTTTACTTTTTCTTTTTTCCTTTTTTTGGTTTTTGTTGTTTTTTTTGAGGCTGGGTTTCTCTGCATAGACCTGGCTGTCCTAGAACTCCCTCTGTAGACCAGGCTGGCCTTGAGCTCAAAGATCTATCTTTCTCTGCATTCTAAGTGGTAAGCAAGCTCTTATTTTTTATTTTATTTTATTTTATTTTATTTTATTTTATTTTATTTAAGTTTATTTACTTTACGTCCCAAGGGTCTCCCCCTCCCCCAAACAAGCCCTTCTTAACTGCTTTCTTTTGTATGTTGCCTTGGTCACAGTGTCTCTTCATAGCAATAAAAGGTAACTTATACACTCTGCAAAGTCAGCTTCTAGGAAAGGAATCATTTCAAATAAACAAGAGTCAAATAAATCACAGGCAAGAAGGACTTCTGGTATTGTCAAATGTTCTGTTGTCAAAACAGAGGGGTGGAGGTGATGTTGGGTTGGGGAGTGGTGCATGCCTTTAATTTGGGAGGAAGAGGCTGAGGCAGGTGGATCTCTGTGAGTTTGAGGATAGCCTGGTCTACAGAGTAAGTTCCAGAACAGTCAGAACTACACAGAGAAACTCTACCTCAAAACAAAACATTCTGCTGTCTGAAGACTATTCAGTAGGTCCTAAGTATAAGAATGAATGAGTTTCTCTTAAGTATTATTCCAAAGAGCACTATAATAATGGTCACCTACTTTCAGAGCATAAACCCTCCGTGGAATACAGTAAATTAATTAAAAGTTACATTTACTAAGTTTCCCTGCAGGAATTCTTTTATCTTTGATAACTAATTAAAATGTACAAGCTCCCTATTTAAAAAAAAAAAAAAATCCAAGTGTCCATCAATGTTAACTATCATGGAGATTTAAAAAAATTGAACTTTGAAAACAAATAAAAACACAGACTGGGCCTGTAATCCCAGCGCTTGAGGCTGAAGCAGGAGGACTGTGAGTTCAACAACAGCCTGGGCTACATAGTAAGTTCCAGGCCATCTTGGGTAACCCTGTATCAAAACAAACAACAAAATCACAAAACAATAAATAAATAAGAATGTGGTGATATTCTTAAATATAGTAGCCACTCTTAGAGGCCATCTATAAAGAAAGAATGACCTTAAAACAGAACAGAAACTGAAAACTCAGGAGGTTAGTGTTACCAAGTAAATAGTCTGTGGCTTTGGGAAAATACGAGTACAGAGAAACCAAGTTAGGCTGTCACTAAATGTGTGTGGGGAAATCTGTTTTTACTTACAGGGTATAAAGCAAAATAAAAACATGGTAGTCTGATAATCACAGCAGCATTAGCCACATGCACAGTTTTTGGAGTAAATGGTTACCTGGGAAGTCACTTAGAAGTCTTGCTAGGGCATGCTTGTTAACCATTTCAGTCTTGCCGGATATAGGATCTATTCTAGTGTCTTTGATGACAGTAAGCTTTTTGGAAATCCCAAGATCAGATCCAGTCTTGACATCTGTGTGTTCTAGGATGTCAGGTGAACCCTGTGGCCAAGACTGTGGAGCAAAGGCTTGCTTGATTTTTCCTTCAGCCTGCACTTGCTCAGCCTGCCTTTCCCCTAATTCTTTAATGGCCTTGATGGTGAGCTGCTCTTGCTCTAAGTCGGAAGGTACCATGGGGGCACCTCCATTTGTTTCTCTGCTGTGTTCACTGTATTTGCTTTTCATGTCTTTAGTTTCTGAACCGCCTAACTCACTTTCATGCAAGAGTTCCATAGGCAAAGTGTTTTTAAAATCTGCTCTCTTCTCTAACATTGCTTCCAAGCTTTCACCTTCCTCCTTATCTTCTATCCCCTTCTCCCTGGCTCCTGTGAGGGCAGCCATCAAGTACTCTGGGGAGGAACCAACTGTATCTTCAAAATATTTTCCAGGCAAAGATTCCAACTTGGCAGAAGCTGCCACAGTTAATGACAATCCTGTCTCACTAACAACACTTGGAGGTGCTGCTGAGGGAACTTTGGAGTTGTCAGTCACAGCAGGCTTTTCAGGTACAACTTCATTCAGAGTATCAGGTACTTGTAAACACACCTTCTCACCTTCTACACTTGTTCTCTTAGTAGTATTTTCTGGCTGGGCCTGATGCAGCTTCAAAGCACTGCTTGGCTCCTCAAAGTTTTCACTCATTTCACTCCTAGAAGCACTGCTTGGCTCTTCAGAGTTGTCACTCATTTCACTCCTCACAGTTTCACAACTGGGAGTCTCTTTGATTCCTCCTTCACTTGTTTTTGCAGTAGCACTTGGAAGGGAGTCAGGTTTTTCAGGTAAACCTTTGCTGTTCTCAGATGATGGGTTTGCTGTGATGTCTTCTATGACTGTGTCATCAGACTCCCCAGAACTATCAATTTCTGTGACTTCCCCCAGCATGGAGTTAGGCCAGGCATCCCTCTGATCAGGTAAAGCCACTTCTACTATGGCTACTCCAGAGCCTGAGACCCATTTCTCAGGCACAGAGCCAGGCAGCTCTGGAGGAGGTTGCGAACTGCCTGGCACACCTCTACTGCTGGCTTCTTCTGTGGAACTGAGATAGTCTCTTACAGGTTTTCCTTCTGTAAACACTTCTGCCCCATCACCTGTGGATGTCATGACAGGAGTGCTCCCATTAAGAGAACATATAGGCGTTTTCTGATGGGTGTTCATTTTAAGATTTATAACTGGAATTTCTGAGCGATGTTCATTCCTGTCTAGTCCTGTACTTTTTGTGGTGCAAGAAGACGATTTATCAGCTTGTTGTTTGGCTTGGGGAACTAAGTCCCAAGTCAGTATTTCATTAGTAAAGTTATGCATATCATTCACACATCTAGACACCTCTTCCAGTGCTGCCGTAGTGTGTGAAAACTGTCTACTGAGCAGTGCAGAGGCTGGGTAACGCCCTGCCTCTTTATTTCTTAGTGGAAACACTTTGTCATTCATTTCCAACAAATCTGCAGGGGATTCTCTATCACCATGAGCTGCCCAGCCACACAAATCATTTGTATTTTCCTTATACAAATCTTTAAATTCTCTGTCAAACGTTGCTTTGTCAATAATTACTTCAAATGGTGACTCAGGAGAATCTTTTTCTACACTAGCTCCTGGAAGTTCAGATGGGGACAAGGGATATGTACACATGCGTTCTGCCTTAGACTGCCCAAGATCCAATGAACTTCTGTCCTCTCCACTTGGAGCCTTGTTTGGGTTCTTGGGTTCTTGGTCTTTAGCTATACAATCTTCTGCTGGACCGGTTTCCTTTGAGAGAAAAGCAGGCTTCTCTGGGAAACTGTCTGGAATGGAAGGGCGGTTGCAAGGAATGTCAGCTGTAAGAGAAACTGAAGCGTCTACTCCGTCCTTGTTGGTTTCCTGAGACTTGTCCAGCTTTTCCTTATCTAGAACCAAGTGGTCTTTTCCTTCTTTAGCTAGAACAAGCTGGCTGCCTAATATTTTACTTTTTTCTCCAAGCAGTGTTGTAAGGTCAGGGTTATGTATTTCAGAAGATGAAAGAAAGGAAGAAGTCATAATTTCTGAAGGTGGCTCATCAGAGCAAAGAGAGTTCAATCCTGCTATGGTCGGAATTTGAAAGAAAAAGATCATTTACCAGGTACAAGCACACATGAGCTAATTAGGCAAAGCAGCATGCTTTCTATTTTTAAATCACACACACACACACACACACACACACACACACACACACACAATGCTTATAAACAAATGAACAGACACACAAGTACATAACAAAACAAAGATCAGTGGTTGTCTTACAAAACATGCATAAAAACTGCCAACAGTAAAACAAAAGCCAATTATCATGCTACAAATTGCAAGTGACAAAATATTTTCAGGACAATACTTTTTAAGTGGTCTACTTTTTGCCCCCTGAAAAATAAGGTGGTGATGGTACTTGGAGATTTGAGTTTTCCTTTCCTCTTTTTTAGGGTGAGGGGAGGGTGAGATGGGAAGTGGATGGTGGAGTTATTCAATAGGAGCTACATAATCTATACAAAATGGCCTGCTGTTATGACATGCTGCTATGCCTTCCTTTGTAAGCCGAACAATTCAGAACACACTGGCTCTACAGATCCCCTGTTACAGTCTTCACAATCTGAGAAGGAAAAGAAAGCTGCTTGGCTCAAGTTGTTCTTGATCGAAAGAGGTAGATCTTTCCTGAGCCTGAAAAATCAGACTAAAACATTCCATTCCACACTTCAAGAAAGGGAGACAAACTGCCTGATATTCTAGAGTGTTGAAAAGTGTGGACTGCTCTCAAATCTCCTGTGTAGCTGGCCATTTTAACCCTATCACACATGTAGCACAGTAAGAGTCACCGTGAGCTTCAGAGGAGGCTCTGGAATTAGACTTCTGGACAGTGCTGGACCTGTTAAGGCTGTGGGGATTATGGAGATAGTCACAACCCTGCAGCTGGCCAGGTGTGCAGTGTTATAGTGATACACTAAGTTGTAAACTGACAAGGCTGGACTTGTGGTAGTTTTTGTCACTCTGACAGACTTTAGAATCACCTCAATGACGTGTCTGTGAGGACGCTTTACAAGGAGTACCTGAGGGGTGAAGATCTGCCCTGAGTCATCCCACGCCTAGACTAGAATAAACAAGAAATCCGGTGATCAGCTGAGTGTCAGCACCCCGTTCTCTACTTCCTGACTAGTGAACACTCTGAACTCATAAGCCAAAATTGAATATATCTTCCTATAAAAAACAATGAATGGTATGAGCTGGTTTCTTTTGTTGACATTAAACAGAATTCTTTTAAAAACAGGAGTGATGTATTAAGTCTTAGTGATTATTAATTCCACAGCAGTCATCCAGTCACTACAATATTCTCTTTCTAATCTAAGGAAAAATGAAAATAATCATCCCAAGAGAAGGCTGCTACATCTCTGGGGCTGAAACAAAGCAGAGCCTAAAATATTTCTAAGTAATTGAATCAAAGGCACAACTTGGTCAGGTGAGGTCTAAGTTAGGCTCAGAATAGCAATGCCTTGAGCGTGAATGAATAATTAGAAAAACATGAATGAAAAATTCTTTTGAGATTGTCTCTTCATGTAGCCTAAATTCTCTTCTAGTTATATCAGAAGAAAATTTATGCCATCATGCAAATTTATTGAAAAGTAAAATAAGAATTAAGCATTTTAGTTCAATAAACAAAATCACACTATTCTAGGATGCAAATACCATATAAAGCGTCTCATTAGCTGGGAGTGATGCATGCCTATACTACACTTCTGGTGTGTGGAGTTACTAGGAATCGAATGCAAGGACTTCATATATGCCAAGTATGGGCTCAATAAACTGAGTCACACTTATACCTCCTTATTAAAGAGTCTGACACTGACTCTCTCTCTCTCTCTCTCATGCTCCCTAATAATGATTTCATAACTCACAATCTGGACTACACAGTGTTTTGTAAACACTGTGAAATGTAAACAGAACAATGCCTTGTTCATTCTTTGGTGAGCATGAGATATAGATACTAGCCCTCATTACTGTCAGATTTTCCCACATGTAGCTAAAGAAGGTAACATCTTTATTTGTGTTTTAATTTTAATGATCTCCATTAGAATTTTGGCAAATGAAAAAAAATTCCGCCTAATTGTAACCGTAACAAACTTGGCCAGAGCTGGTATGTACTGACACAATGAAAAAAATTGGACCAGAAGTAAAAGGTTTATATTATGAAAACATTAAGCAAGCCTTTTGCAACAACTCTAAATGAAAACTCTCCAATCAGTAGACAGCATGGCACTGAAGAGACATTAGTTTTGTACAAATCAGCACCTTACAACACAGTAGAAAACTCCAGAGAACCTGAAAGTTGTTATCAATTAAAATACTACATGCGGGTCTGGAGAGATGATTCAGCGGATAAGAGCACTGTCTGCTCTTCCAAAGGTCCTGAGTTCAATTCCCAGCAACTACATGGTGGCTCACAACCATCTATAATGAGATCTGTTGTCCTCTTTGCTGGCAGAATACTGTATAAATAATAAATAAATGTCTTTAAAAAAATACCCACTACATGACTTACTGATCGGTTTTGGGTTATTGATAAGGGGAAAGAAGGAGGGAGGGTGGGACTGGGAGGAGTTGAGGGAGGGGGTTTCAACTGGGATATATAATGAATAAATTGTAAAATAAAATTTGTGAGAAATAAAAAAAGAATTCTACTAGCTATCTTTTTTCAAACACACAGCCCATGCTGTCTCATGCCTTTGAGGTCAGCATCCAGGAGGCAGAGGCAGGCAGATCTCTTTGAGTTCCAGGACAGTCAGGGCTACACAGTTACCCTGTCTCAAAAAAAAAAAAAAACAAAAACAAAACAAATACCTTGAAATGTTTCCCATACACTTAAATCTCCATGCAAAAAAAAAAAAAAAAAAAAAAAAAATCTCATGAGTAGGGTATGGTGCATACATTTGTGGGTATGATCCCATACTTGGGAGGTGTAAGATAGTAAGCAAGCACTTGGGAGCAATAAGATTAGGAGGTGACATCAGCATATGTTATATGATATCTTGTCTCAAAACAAACAATAACAAAAACACTACCACCACCACCAAACAAACCTTGTAAATGGGGGCTAGAAAGATGGCTCTGTGGCTAACAGCAATTTGTTGGCAGAGCACCCACATGGTAGCCATCTAAAATAACCAATTTTAGGAGATCAATCCAATGCCCTTTCTGTCCTTGGACATCAGTCACACATACAAACAAAACATCCACACACATTAAACATGGTGGCAGAAACCTTTAATCCCAGCACTAGAGAAACAAAGGTAGGTAGATCTCTGTGAGTTCAAGGCCAGCCTAGTTTACATAGTTAATTCCAGGCAAGCTAGGGTGACATAAATGAGACTGTCTCAAATAAAATAAAATAATAAAATAAAATCATTGCAAGCAGTTTCTAAATTAGTTTTTTCCAACACTGGGCTTCCATGTCCACATTCATTTAAAGGTTTTTCTATGTAGTCCTCGAACTCACTCCGTAGAAGGCTTCTTTCTCCACTGATAGCACATTATATCACTAATAACAGGAATATAGTCAAAGTTTTCTTTTGCTTTCATGGTTTTAACGTCAACTTCAATATTCCATCCTTTAAAAAGTTTCTAAGTCTTAATAAATAAGACTTAGATCATCTGTATTACAGGAGCAGCAGTTATAAGCAGGGACTTTGGAGTCTTTGGTCTGTGTGACCCTGAGTCAGGCTGGCCTCTGACTCCTGAATGCTGGGACTAAATGCTACCACTGCCTGGCTTTAGGAATTTTTTCTTTAAAACCTCCTTTGAGACAGGGTCTCTCACTCTACATAGCCCTGGCTGGCCTGTAACTCACTATATAGATATGACTGGTCTTGAATTAACAAAGACTCTACGTCCTGAGTGCTAGGATTAAAGTGTACCATCATGCATTTCTGGAGCTGCATCTTTCATTCACTAACTCAGAATTTCCAAGGACAGAGCTCAAGGGTCTGTCCTCTAGTTCCCCTGGCACATCTAGTTCACCAAATTTTAGCAGGCAGAATGATCAGAGCTGCATTTCAGAGCTTCAGTCCTATAAGTCACAGGTGGTGGCCATTCTCTTCACTGTTCATCATTTTGTCCAGGAGAACAATGACACAGTAGAAAGAGGAGCAGGAGCAGATCTTCTTTGTCTACTTTATCCCATAGGGCTGCGGTAGAGTTCCGGGTCCAAGTCCCTCAATCACACAAAACTAAACCAAACCATGGGCTGGAGAGATGACACTGGCTGCTCTTCCAGAGGACATGGGTTCAATTCAGCACCCACATGGAGGCTCATAATTGTCTGTAACTCCTGATCCAGGGGACCCAACACTCTTATCTGACATACATGCAGGAAAACCACCAATGTACATAAATAAAAATAAATTAGTTTAACAAACAAATAATAAAAACCCTAAATAAACCAAAGCAGGCCAATTCAAAGCCTATTTTTGAAAACACAATAACACTAAATTTGAGTGAAGGCAGAGCTCAACTTGACTAGAAAATCTGACATGAAAACTGATTGAAGAGTGTTTTCTAGAATTAGAAATTATTTCTAGAATTAGAAAATATTCTAGAATTATAATATTTTGTGAGGATTAAAAAGTGACACAATTAAAAACAACTTCAAGAGAATCCAACCTACACTTCAAATGAATATATTTGAATTGTAAAATCCCTTATAGCTTACCCTATTCTTAAAAATATCTTCTCTAGAGTTTTCCACCCAAACCCTCTTTTAGAAAGAGTAAAAGTTTACTACTTCTCTATGCAAATATTCCTACCTTAATCACGGCAAACATGTGATCTAAACCTGAGAATCATGCTAGCTCAACTGTTAAGTTCTTCCTAAAAAAGAAGGAATAGCTTAGACTAATGTTATGATTACCACTTACTTAATTCCCTTTTTACTTAGGAATTCTATTGTTTTAGTTAAAGGGATATTCTCAACAAGGAAAACTACACACATCAGCAAAGGGGTACCAGCCTGTAGAAGCCACTAATTAGTTCACAGAAATAGTATGTATAGCAACACAAAGGAAGCTTAGAATATTCAGGTGTAGGATTTCCTACACTTGAATTTTCTTATGTTCACAGAACAAGAAGGCAAGACACATCGTGCACAACAGTACCAGCAACTTTCAGCCATTGCATCCAAATAGGAAGTTAGTCAGCAGACAACTTTGCAGCCAAGCAAGGTCCTAAACAAAGTCTCTTTCTTTTGTACAAAGAAAAATGTTTTGCTTAATTTTTTTTTCTTAAGAAAAAGGCTGTAACTGGCAAAATGTTTTTCTCAATGCTTGCCCCAAAGTTCAGTGTTGTAACTTCCTATTCCAGACACCCACTGCATCAGTCAAACTGAGCACAAATGCCATGATGCAGCCCCACTTCCAACCCTCAATTGTGGATGAAGCTTCTCTTTTTATCTATTAAAAAAAAAAAAAGTATTTTCCAGACTCCACTCTTTTCAAACCCAAAACCAAATGTCCATTTGATTTTGTGTTTAATGGGAGGCTTCTTTCTCCAATGATAGCACAGTATATCACCAATAACAGGAATATAGTCAAAGTTCTACCTCTTTTGCTTTCATAGTTTTAACATCAACTTCAATATTCCATCCTTTAAAAAGTTTCTAAGTCCTAAATAAAGCTGCTTATTTGATCATCTGTATCACAGGAGCAGCAGTTATAAGCAGGGACTTTGGAGCCTTTGGACTGTGTGACCCTGAGCCAGCCTGCTCCACTGAGCTAGTGCCTTTTCTCCACCACTGGCTGTGAGAATTATGGATTTATATCACATAATAGGTATGGTAAAAGCTCACTAAAATTTACCCACATACACTATGTTTATATGTGTCTTACATAGGAAGACAGCATTTTTAAATTCACTCAATTCTGAAATGCTTAGAAAGTGCCTGAAGTTTAGCTCTGCTTGATGGAAAAAAAGACCTCAGATGCAGAAGACTGCAAAGGTCTACAACAGAGCACAGTTAATTAAGGATTCCACTGATATATTAACTATATTTATTAAAAAGCTTGGCTTCTTAGCTTATGTAACATGTCTGCCATAAAAGTTAGTAAATATAATTTATTTTGGAAAAGTATGACGTTTACGCAATCTAAATTAATGACATCTTATTTTTTCTTTTTTGATACATGCACCTCCCTGCAACCTGATGATAGTAAACAGATAACCTATATTTCAGTATTAAGAATATAAGACAATTTTTGTTGTGCTGAGGACAGAATCAGGTCCTTCTATATGGCAAGGTAAAATCACAACCACTGAGTTCCAGTCTTAGCCCACAGATCATCCTTAAATCTAAAACTGACCTATTTATTGCTACGCATTGTGTGATATGACTTGGATAGATAAAAGTAGTATGTTTGCCCCCAGACTAGAGGGTTAAGGGGTACAGATTAGTTGGATTAGTGACAATTAATGACTGAAGATTCCTGCTAGTGGCAACACTCAAAAAGGCCTCTGTGAGATAGGACTAATTCTAGTCCCAGGATTTTAATTGATAACAAAATATACCAAAGTCCTCTCCTTATTTCTAAAATCAGACTAGAAGCTTCCAGTGCTGGCTACTCTACAGTACAACTGATCATCTGCCATGTGTTTCTTCACACAATGAACAGGCTGACTTCCAGACTAGCTGGCAGAGCTCCCCTCAACTGACTTTTAAATGCCAGTTTGTTGTTTGCAAGGGAAATGCTACTAAAGGGGCAGGGTTAGAACCGTCAGGGATAGAGCAGCACTAACTGCCTCTATAGTAAGACAATTCTGAATCTGCATGAGTCAAAATGCTTTGGTAAGTAAAAAGCAAGAATGATCAACATGCTCTTAGGAAGACTAGAGTGTACTGTAACACTACTGTAAAAAGAGGTTTCCATCCCTTTATTTCAGTATGGTATTGTGTTCCTAACACTGTTTATTAGTGACTGCTATGGGTTACATATCTCACTATCTAGGATATCAACTATTGTGTGAAAAGTGACTCCAATATAGAATGTATTTTTCAAAGTCTGAAATATTTACAACTAAAGAAAAGTTATTTGCTTTAATATAGTATTTTTCTTCCAGAGTAGAATAAGATAGCAGAATTATGATCCTGCTATTTTATTATCTTAAAATCATATAATTAAAGATACTATAAAGGAGTTAGAGGTGCTAATGCTATCAATCTGAATGAAACCATTTCATAAAGTTTTTAGTGTTTTTTTTAATTTTAAAAAAGATTTCTACTTATTTTATGGGCATGAGTGGTTTGTGTGTGTGTGTGTGTGTGTACACTTCATGCCTGTGGGGACACAAGTCATTATTGGATTCCCTCAAAATGGATTTATAGTTGTAAACTGTCACATGGGTACTGGGAACTGAACCCTCTTCCTCTGCAAGAGCAGCTAGTACCCTTAACCACTGAGCAATCTCTCTTTAGATTTTAATTTTTAATTCTTGCAGTGTTGGGTATCTAACTCAGGGCCTCATGTATATCAGGCAAATGCCCTAAATTGAGCTATATCCTTAGCGCTGTCTTTTTATTATTATATTTTTATTATTATAAGGTAAAAGTTGCTGAAAATCCCAGCTAGAACAATGAACACTTTCCATACAACTTCTGACTTTAATTATCCCCAACTCCACTCGCAACGCTCAGAGGCTGAACCCAGGGATTTGTGCATGGAAGGCAAATGTTTTATCACTTAGCTATAACAGACTTTTATAACATTTTATCTTTAAAAAGTAGGTTTTCCATTGACCTGTATTTGGGTTTAGTATCACAAAAGCATATAGCACTTTCAAATTCTTGGCAGGAACTGCAATACTGAGGAAACCTTCTCCAAATGGTTGATAATTTTTTGTTTTGTGACTGGGTTGGTCTTGCTGTGCAATACTGGCCGGCTTGGAACTTAGAGGTGATCCTCCTGCCTCTGCCTTCATAATGCTGGGATTATAGGTGTACACCCGAATTTTTTTTTTTTTTTAAGTCAGAGCTTAATCTCTAAGGATGAGGAGTTTTAATTGCTACAAATCGACTGACTTGTTCAATATTTCTAAGGATCTAAAAGCAGCCTAGCTGCTGGGATAAATTTCAGACAGATTTACATTAAATTCCTATAGCTAGGCTGCTATTTTATAGGTAACTGAAAGCATATTTTCATACTGCTTTCTGAAGCCACTGCCCCTCATATCAGTTATGTAAGTTTAAATTAACAGGTTAAGTGCATGCTGGGATTGAGAAGTCCCAAACCCTACATGCAAGCTTTAATGTTTTAAAGATTTATTTTATTTTAAATTGTTGGGGGGGGGGTGAGTATGTCCATGTAGAATTCAGTGCCTGTGGAGGCCTGAATGGGGTACTGATCCCAAAGCTAGAAATACAGTAAGTGACCCAACATAAGTGCTGTTAATTAAACTAAGGGCCTCTGGGAAAACAGCAAGAGCTCTTAACTGCTGAGTTATCAATCCCAATGCAACACACTTTTAACAGTGTGTGTGTGTGTGTGTGTGTGTGTGTGTGTGTGTATGACAATTCACTCATGGAGATCAGAGGACAACCTATGGGAGTTGATTCTCTTCTGCCACGTAGTCCTGATGATTGGACTCAGGTTACTATGCCTGAGTGGCAGGTACCAAAACCTGCAGAGGCACCTCACTGGCCCAAGTTTTTAATTTTTAAGTAATAGTCAAAGCTACATCTAAAGCTTATGCTGTGTAAATGGTTCATTCAGCCTCATTAAAGTATAGTAATTTTCACGGGGACCTTCTGGCAACTCTTAAGAAGAAAAAGAACAGGCTAGGAATTAGTTTCCATTTTAAGAGATGTGGGGGCAATAAAGATTTCCACCTCATCCTCAGTTACAGCCTCTTTCTTAACATTTTTCTTTTTATCAATGTGCAAAAAAAAGTTATGAACTTGCCTTGTGAGGTCGAAAATATAGATACAGGCTGAGAGGAAGAGGAAGAAACAAAGGAATCTGAAAGAAAATATACAGAATGAAAATTTGACAACCCCACACAGGAATCTTAACTTTAACTTTGTTTTTCTGGAGGGTCAAACACTGTCATTTCATTGGGCTTATTAGCCAAGGGAAGACTTGAACTTTACTCCAATGACTGTTTTCACTCACCTGTCAGTGACACCTCATTTCACTTCCAGGATGCACTTCTAGAAATTCACCAAGTCAGTCTCTTTCAGACAAGCATTATCTCCTTCAGGAGGGAAAAGGAAGCCCTACCATTTCACAACAGCCACAACCTCAAGAGCAGATGCTCCCCTGCCACCCTCTGGCAAAATGGCTTCTAAGTACTAACAGCCAACTACATTTCCAACTACAGTTAGACGCATTAAGTCACTAGGATGAGCCCTTAAAAATATTTAACTGGCAGGGCGTGGTGGCACACGCCTGTGATCCCAGCATTCAGGGAGACTAAGGCAGGAGGATCTCTGTGAGTTCGAGGACAGCCTGGTCTACAGAGTGAGTTCTAGGACAGCTAAGGCTATACAGAGAAACCCTGTCTCGAAAAACTAAACAACAACAATTTAACTAGCAAAACCTGACCCTCAATTCACAATTCACTGGTCAAATAAGGCTAAATGAGTAATCTTTCATCTTTGAAAATCACATGCCTCCAATCTGTCTACATATATTAAAAAAAAATGTAGCATACACATAACATCCCTTTTTATCTGCTCCATAAACATACTCTTTAACTAAGTAGTCAGTGCTTCCAGGAATCCATCCTACAAAGTATGTATGCGTACAAAGATGTGTGTAAGGATATCCAGTAAGGGCACTGGTTTTAAGTACTAGAAATAATGTAAATGTCTACCAACAGATGACTAGTTAAAAACAACATCTAAATAATTAACCTGATGCCCTGACAGCCTGGGATACACTAGACTCTGGCACCTCTGCCTCTCTCTCACACACAGAGCTGTGAAAGGTGGCACACACCTTTAATTCTAGCACTCAAGAGGCAAAGGCAAAGGTAGGCAGGTTTTTGTGAGTTGAGGCCAGCCTGATCTATATAGAGTTCCAGGTCAGCAGTTACATAATGACACCCTGTTTCAAAAAAAAAAAAAGAAAGGGATAAAAAAAAGGAGGAAGAGGAGAAGTTGTTGCCTGGGATAGAAGGAAGATTTTGCTTTTTGACACCTAAGAAAACATAATCTTCTCAGCAAAAATAAAATACTAAAAAAAGTCTTGCTGGGTGGTGGTGCCACCTAACTTTAGGCACTTGAGAGGCAGGTGGATCTCTGAGTTTGAGGCCAGCCTGGTCTACAGAGCAAGTTCCAGGACAGCCAGGGCTACAGTGTAACTGAAGTTTTGGTTTCTTTAAAAACTCAGGCCCTGCAGACTATCAATGCAGATGCTGAGACTTACGGGCAACCTTTGGGTAGAGTGCAGGGAATCTTAGGAAAGAAGTAGGAAATAGTAAGATCTGGAGAGGACAGGAGCTCCACAAGGAGAGGAACAGAACCAAAAAATCCGAGCACAGGGGTCTTTCCTGAGACTCATACTCCAACCAAGGCCTATGCATGGAGATAACCTAAGACCCCTGCACAGATGTAGCCCAAGGCAGTTCAGTATCCAAGTGGGTTCCATTGTAATAGGAACAGAGACTGTCTCTGACATGAACTGATTGGCCTGCTCTTTAATTACCTGAGGGGGAAGCAGCATTACCAGGCCACAGAAGACAATGCAGCCACTCCTGATGAGACCTAATTGACTAGGATCAGAAGGAAGGAAAAGAAACTTCCCCTATCAGTTGACTTGGGGAGGGTCATGCATGCAGAGGGTGGAGAAAAGGAGGGATTGGGATGGGAGGAGGGAGGGAACCACAGGGGGGATACAAAGTGAATAAAGTGTAATAAACAAAGAATTAAAATTTAAAAATGAATTAATTAATTTAAAAAATGAACTTTCTATTAAAAAAAAAAGCAGACAACTCAGTTATAGGGCTGGTGAGATGGCTCAGAGCACTGGCTGCTCTTCCTAAGGTTCTCAGTTCAATTCCCAACAATCACAAAGCAGCTCACAATTTCCTGTAATGAGATCTGGTGCCCTTTACTGGCATGCAGGTATACATGCAGACAGAACATTGTATACATAATAAACAAATCTTTAAAACACACACACACACACACACACACACACACACACACACACACACACACA
>NW_026591560.1:204965-306933 GCF_907164565.1 Psammomys obesus | reverse complement strand
ACACACACACACACACACACACACACACACACACACACACACACACAGTTATATTGGGTGAATGTCTTTGTTTCAATCCCAAGTATGGGATTTTAGTTTGGGCTTTAGTTTGTCCACAGGTGATAACTGCCTCCTTCCAGGTGTGGTCTTTGCCAGCTGGTAAAGGCCTGCCTCATTCAGCATGGAGAGGCCCATGGTCTAGGATTCTGAGGAATATAAATGTAAGAGCCCAGAAAAAGAGGTGGTGGTGGTTTGGAGAGACCAGAGACTGACAGTGTGGCAGCTTGGAGACTACTTCCTGTGTTTGCTCTTGAGAGACTGGTATAGCTCCAAAAGAACCCATCAGCCCTAAACGGCCAGAAGTAAAGGGGTCTGTATCCCCTCTGCCAACTGACTTTCTCTCTCTTATCTAGGGTTAAATGGTTGGTGGGAGGGAGATAGAGACATAAATACCCCAAATAAAATAGTTTAAAAATGAGTGCAGCACCATACAGAAAAACCCTGTCTCAAAAACAAACAAAAAGTTTCCAGAGATAGCAAAATGGCTCAGCAGTAAAGGTGTTTACCACCAAGCCTGATAATCCAAGTTCAATATGAGAGCTCACCATACAAGATAACTGACTTCCACAAGTTGTCCTCTGATCTCTATACACACCGTGACGTGCATACACACATAAAAATAGACATACACACAAAACGCTCTTCCCAAATGTCTTAAATACACAAAACATTATACAAACTCCCTTTTATAAAAAAGTTTTTACAAATTGAAATTGTATGTAAAACCAGAAGACTGCTTTAAATAACTACATCATAGCAGTATCTTTAGGTATTAATTATTTTGTAACAAATACAGAGCACATTAAAATCAAGGCAAAATTTGGTGGGGGATCAGATATTCACTCATTAATTTAAAACTAGATTTTTGAAACTCACCTTCAATTTGCTTTAGGATGAAGCATCACAAACATTCTTACACATAAGAACCATTCCCCTTCTTTTTAAATGACTTATTATTGTAAATAAAGTAATCTACATGTATTCATGTATATGAGTTCAGGTCCTCAGAGTCGAGAAGAGGGCAATCCACCCCAGCACTGGAGTCCTAGGCAGGTAGCTGTGAGACACCCAACTGTGCTACTGTGACTTCTGCAAAGGCAGAAGGTACTCTTAAGCTCTGAGCCATCTCTCAAGGTTCTCCACTCCTTTTAAAGGAAAATCTTTACTATCTCTTGTTCAATGTTTCCAGATGGGTTCAATTCTATATGCAATTACTATAAACATTAAATCTACTAACTGATCAGTTTAAATCTAAACAAACAGCTAGGTGTGATGGAACACAACTATACTCCCAGAATTCAGTAGGCTAAAATAGGAGATTGTGGGTTTAAGGACAGTCAGTAGCAGTAAGATCCTATCTCAAAGAACAAACAAACAAAAATCTGGTTGTGGGGCGACCTTCTTTTGGTAAATCCCAAGCCAAAGGGGGGAGGGAAGCCTATGAACCTGCCAGCTGTCTCCCTGCTCATTTCTATTATTACCCCCCCCACCCAATGGAAAATTCCACTCTGCCAATTTGTATGCATAACATCTGTTCTGATAGAGAACAGAGATAACCAGCAGTTTGCAACAATATTGCATGAGGTTTCTAACTTACAAAACCACATCATATTCCTACTCAAATCTACCCTGAAGGTAAGTGAACTCTAGAATGGCAATCTTAATCCTCTAATACTAGTGAAATAACTTTCTGTAATAGTCAAAGTTCAATACAGTAGCTAGTCTAATACAGTAAGAGACACTATTCCAGGCAAACTTGAATATTGTGCTTTGCTGGAATGCAGCAAGGATAACCACTGGGGTAAATACAGATCACTCCAGGAGAGATTTTGCAGTCTTATTAGCTGAGGGCCAGGGGAGAGGGGTGGGTCTTTGGGGATGGGGGCAGGCATTCGAGGGAAGGATCTGAGCAGATTCCAAATGCCTTTACTATCTAAATGATATACTTTGTACAGTGAGGAGTCACTGAAGGGTGTGACACTATCATATAGGGGGTCAGGGAGCTGTTTTGTTTGTAGACAAGGTCTCACTGTGCATCCTCTGAGAGTGCTGAGATCATAACCACATGCACTACATCCAATTTTCATCCATGTTTTAAAAAGAACTCAGATCTCCACTACATTGGAAAGCTCCTGCATAAAGTCAGGCATGATGCTACACATCTATAAACCTAGTACAAAAAAAAGTCACTATTTTGGCAAGACAGAATGGAGACAACTTAGAATCTTCTGATTAAACCCTAGAAACTAGAGGAAGATAACGGAGGGAGTGGGAGTGGCAGTGGTACACACCTGTAGTGCTGGCACTTGGAAAAAGAGGCAGGAGGATCACTGTATGTTTGGGGCCAACCAGGATGACACAGTGTGACCCTGTGTAGCAAGGAAAAAGGAAAGGAAGGAAAAGAAAACGGAAAGACTTAATGTCATCAGTGAACACAAGGGATAACATTTACATTGTTCTCTTTCAATGTTTAAGACAGGATCTCACTGATACGTATCTCAAGTTAGCCTGGACTTGGTGTAGTTTGGAAATCAGTATGTAATCAAAGCTAGATTCAAACTGGTGATCCTCCTGCCTCAGCCTCTCAAGTGCTGGAATTGCAGGCATGTGCCACGACTACTGGCTTATATGGTGCAGGGGACTGAACACAGATAGGTTTCTGTATTTTACCAACTGAGGTATGTCTCCAGACCCAATGCCCTCCTCACTAGCCAAGAAGAAATGCAGGATATCATTCTGTCATTTTGACTCCTTTAACTTGCAGAAGATGAAGCATCTCAGACTTTTCTGGCTTTATGATCTTGAATGAGTGTGTGTGTGTGTGTGTGTGTGTGTGTGTGTGTGTGTGTGTTGTGGGTGTGTAAGTATGCAAGTTCGAGGTATACCTACCCATATGCATGTGGGGGCCGGAAATAGACATCTGGTGCCTTCCTCTGTTGCTTGCCACTATTTTTCCTCCTCACTGAACATGGAGATTGTTACTCTGGCGAGACTGGCTGGCCAATGAACCCCAGGATCTGCTTGTCCAAAGCTCCCTTCCCCCAATGCTGGGGTTACAGACATGTGCACGACATCCAGCTTTTACATGAGTCCTAGGAATTGGAACTTAGGTCCCTGTGCTTGTACCCACTGAATCATCTCCCCAGCCCCTGATCTTGACAGTTTTGAGGAATGTCAATCAAGATATTTTTATGAATGTCTTTTAACTTAGGTCTGACATTTTTTCCTTCTGGTCAGACTGGAATAATGTAAACAGGGTAAGAATGCCACTGAGATAAAGGGTAATCACAATCTTGGAAGGAATAGCACCAGTATGACTTGCCAGTGGTGATGAAAGCCTAGCTGAGGCTGTTTGCAAAGTTTCTCCAGAACAGTTCTGCTCCCCATCCACGTAGCACTAACATGTGTTAGGTTAGACAGCTGCTAAGATTCAGTTCTGTTTCTAACACATGGATTCTAGGGATACAACTAGGATATTGGGCTTGGTAATAAGGACCTTTACCTGTTAAACCAGCAGTTCTCAATCTGTGGGTGGAGATCCTCTGGAGTTCCAATGACTCTTTCACAAGGGTCAACTAAGACCATCAAAAAACAGATACTTACAATTCATAACAGTAGCAGAACTACAGTTATAAAGGAGCAACAAAAATAATTTTATGCTTAGGAGGGTCAATACAAACCCAAGGAACTGTATTAGAAAGGGTCAAAAGGGTCGCAGCTACAGGAAGATTGAGAACCACTGTGTTAAGCCATCTCACCAGCTAAGGTTTTTCTTAAAACATTGTATTACTTTCCAGGTGTGGTTGACATTCATTTAATCTCAACATTCAGGAGGCAGAGAAAGGTGGACCTCTGTGAGTTTGACACCAGTCTGGTTTTCAAAGAGTTTTAGGAAAGACTCTGTCTCAAAAAATAAAACAAAACACAACAACCCCCCGATATGTATGCACATATATATAACTTTTACTTATTTATGTGTTTATGTATGGGGGCTTGTGTGTTCCAGGCACCTAAATCAGTTCTTTCCTTCTACTAGGTGGCACCCACATATGAAATTCAAGTCATCAGGCTTTGTAGCAAGCACCTTTACTGACCCATTTTGCCATCTAGCTGGTTGACCTTTTATTTATCTATAGCTAACACCAACTACTGTATTTTTTTGTTCGTTTGTTTGCTTGGGTGACTGGATCATTTTTACAACAAGTTGCTTCAAGTCCTAACCAGAGACAGTATATATTTTTACGTGAAAGAAACTGAGCCTTAAATTCCTTGACCCTAGGCGGTTCACCAACCTGACTACTGCTAACTTTGCGTGCAGGGCTTAACTTCTCTGGGCCTGTGTCCCCAACTAAGGTGTGTGTTTTATAGTGTTACCTAACTCACAGAAAACACAGGTCTTTCTTCTAATGAATAGAGCCCTGAAAAGGATATGTTGTATCTATCTTCCTATTTCCCAGAGTCCCTTACAAAGAGCCTTAACAGGCTCAGCTGTTGAATTATTACATGTGAGCATGACTTAAAAGATAAAGCCAGAGGCAAATGTTAACATACTGGAAATATTAGCCAGCCCTGGTTGGCACGCACCTGTAATCTCAGCTGCTTGAAGACTGAAGGTTTTCTCAAAGCCTGTGCTACACGTGAGTTCAAGAACAGCCTAGGCAACTGGGTAAGAACTGGACTAAAATTAAGATGTTTTTAAAAAACATTTATTTTTCATTATTTATATAGCATCCTGCCTGCATATGTGCCTGTGCACCAGATCTCCTTACAGATGGCTGTGAGCCACCATGTGGTTGCTGGTAATTGAACTCAGGACCTTTGGAAGAGCAACCAGAGTTGTTAACCTCTAAGCCACCTCTCCAGCCAAATTAAGATGTTCAAAGAGCGCTGGAAATGTAGCTTAGTGTCAGCATCCTTGCTTAGTATGTACTGAGCCCTAGACTTAATTTTCAGTTAGGCAAACATCACCATCATCAAGTATTTCTACCTTAAATGTAAACCAAAAGCAATGCTCATTGTAGATGATGTAACATATTAATTTTGCTAAAGAAGTTTTACATGATGCTCTTCTACATATCTTGAGGGGCAAGTGGTCAATGAGGAATATGCCAAGAGCCCGTCCTGGTTATGTTATGAAGAAAGTAGTAAGTCAGCTGATTTCGAAAAAGAGGTAAGAATATTCTTTGAAATAAAAACAAAAATATCCTGGGCAGTGGTGGCACATCCCTTTAATCCCAGCACTTCAAACTCTGAGTTTAAAGCCAGCCTGATCTACACAGCAGGTTCCAGGACAGTCAGGGTTACAAAGAGAAACCCTGTCTCAAAACAAAAAAAAACAAAAACAAACAAACAAAAAAGGACCACAAGATGATCTACTTGCTAATGACTGACCTTCCCTAAGTGAAAATTGTACAAAGCAACTGAAGAAATTCTTTGTGAGCCAGGTGTGGTGGCACATGCCTTTAATCCCAGTACTTGAGAAGCAGAGGCAAGTGGGTGTCTGTGAGTTTGATGCAGCCTGCTACGCTGAGAGCTAGGGGTATACAATGAGACCCTGATGACAACAACAACCAAGGTTCTCTCTGAAGCTGCAACAGGAGCGTCATATGTCTTTCATAAATCGCAGATCCTCAGTAAAAAGACTTCCGTGTTGCAATCAGGAGCAATAGTGTTATAGCTTAAAAGAGTTAGTTTGTTCATGTCTTTCAAAACATCTACAATAAACCATTAATCAAAACAACTATAGAGGAGCTGGAGAGATGGCTCAGAGGTTAAGAACACTGGCTGTTCTTCCAAAAGACCTGAGTTCAATTCCCAGCCACTACATGATGGCTGATAAACATCTGTAATGTTTATCTGTAATGTTTATCTGGTGCCTTCTTCTGGCCTGCAGTCACATATGCAGGCAGTATAAGAAAAAAAAAAAAAACTGTAGAACCATACTCAATAATTGTTATAAAATAAAAGTAAGGCAACATAGTCTTTTTTTTCTCTTCTTGAAACTAGGTCTCAATATGTAGAGCCCTGGCTGTTTGGAACTCACAGAAATTCAGCTACCTTTGTCCTCAAGTGCTAGGATTAAAGATGTGTGCCACCATGCCTATTCAGAAAGTCTTTATTTTTTATTTTTGCAGTCCTGGGAATTGAACCCACAGCTTAGCACATGCCAGGCAAACAGGCAAAAAGTCTGTAAAGTTTAGAAGGCTAAATTCATCATCAATCATAAAGCTGAAGACAAAACACACTTGATACACATGATTACTGCACACATAGTCACTAACAAATTACATTGGAGTCAATGTAATTCTGCCCCAAACTAGGAAACGGTCAATTCTAAGACCATAGCTACTTTAGAAAAAGTGTCTTTCAGCATAAATAATGCTTGGCTCAAACTAAACTGATAAACTTAACTTTCTCTTTTCCTTAATGACACATCACTAATTCCTTCATTACCAAACTTCACTTTTCAAGCACTTGCAACTCACCTTTATAGAAGAGGTGACTGGCATATCTGAGAAACAATTTCCTCACAGACAAATTTAACAAAGTAACACTATTCCTGTTACTATTTTCAAAACATCTCTGAAATACTAAAGCAAAAAGGGTTCAATACAAAAGCAGAGCAAAGAATAAATGAACAACAACAAAATGAAAATGCTAAAACTCTTCTTATCCTAAACCTTGTAAATAACCACCTGGAGATTTCAGGTTAGGGTGCAGCCATTAAATTTATGTAGACAAGTACTTTAATATCATCTGAGTAGATAATTTACTTATAAACTTGACTTCAGTAGAAAATAGCATTCAAAGAAACGTTTTCTTTCCCAGGAATAATAAAAACAAACAAGTCAGCAGGGTGGTAGTGATGCATGCCTTTAATCCCAGCACTTGGGCAGCAGAAGCAGGTAAATCTCTGAGTCCTGGTGCAGCCTGCTCTGCCTGGTCTACACAGCAAGTTTCGGGATAGCCAGGGCTACACAGAGAAACCCTGTCTCAAGAAACACAAAAACAAAACAATAAAGTCAGCGGGTGCTTGTAGACTATCCTGACATGACCATTCTTGCTATCTCTTATACATGATTGCTCTGATAAGCATTTTATAATGTATCATAACTATATTTACTATGGTCAGAAAGCTAAAAAATAAAAATAAAAACAACTTAAACATACTGATGTTATACAAAGCCACCTAGGACACAGCTGCCTGAGATAAGGTTTCGAAATGTAGCTTTGGTAGGCTTTGGCAGGGACTTGGTATACAGATCAGGTTAAACGTGAACTCACAGTGAATTGCCTGTTTCTGCCTTCTAAGTGCTGGGATTAAAGGTGAACAGCATGATGCCTAGAGTTATTAAAACTTTTTTTTAATGGCTGGGTAGAGATCTGGAAAGATTGGTTAGCAGTTAAGAGCATACTACTTTTACAGAGGACTGGGGTTCAGTCCCATAGTTCCAGGGGGAATCTGACACCCCTAGCCTCTATGGGAAACTGACTTGTATATACATAACTACACATACACATGATTAAATTTATATATATATATATATGTAAATATACATATATTTACAAAACTAGCTGAAAACACATAGCTCATTGGTGGATTGCATGTCTAACATAAGCCAGATCCTGCATTCTACTAGTGGAAAAACAACAATCTCTTTTTTGGTTTTTCGAGACAGGGTTTCCCTATGTAGCCTTGGCTGTCCTAGATTCAGCTTTGTAGACCACACTGGCCTTGAATTCAGAGATCTGTCTGCCTCTGCCTCCCTGAACTCTGGGATCACAGGTGCGCGTCACTGTGTCTGGCTCAATTTTCTTTTATTGTAAAGGAAAACTGGGATTTTTTTTTCACTTGTAATTCAACTACTATTCTCTGTGCAAATAATCTGTATCTTGTAGGTGCATCAAGTATTAGGCACTATTAATAAAAGGTTTGAAGTAGTTTGCTTTCAATGATACAAAGCAAAAGTATCTAGTTCACACTGCTGATGTATATTTTATCCCTTCACATTAATCACTATTATTTGGTAACTAACATTCATTTACTACGAGCAAAGCCCTTCCTGTGTGCTTAATTTTCATACCAAGTATTATCATCATTTTAATGGTGTGGAAACTAAGGCACAGGATTTGTAAAAGAACAGCAATTATTAAAGAGATAAACCCAAGGGCTGGCTTAGTAGTTATGAGCACTGGCTGTTCTTCCAGGGAACCTAGGTTCAATTTCCATCGCCGACAAGGCAGCTCACAAATGCCTGTAATTCCAGTTCCAGAGTATCTGATACCCTACACACACACATACATTCAGGAAAACACAAATGCACATAAGATAATTATTAAAAAGAGATAAACCCAAAAGGCACATGCGTTTAATCCCAGCACTTTGGAGGCAGAAGCAGGAGGATCTCTGCAAGTTCAAGGCTGATCTGGCCTATATAGTGAGTTCTAGACCAGCCAAGGCTAAACAGTGAGGCCTTCTGTCTCAAACAAATAAAACCAAAATTTAAATAAATAAATTAAAAAGGAGAAGCCAGAATTGAAATCATGTAATCTTTTGACACTCATTGTTTGTTGGTAAATGTATGATGGATAATCAGAGATAAATATGATATGGACATCATAAACAGATGGCTAGAATCCTTGTAATTTAAGGGTTAATACTCTAAATCCAAATTACATAGTTAATGTTTGAATGGCTGTTGGAACAAAGCATGGAATGATGCCATGAACAGAACAGAGAACCAAGATTAAAGAGAGACAAAAGAAATGGTTATAGTAAAATATTTTTCAATTGCCCAAGCTATTATTTGAGCTAATTTCATGAAGTGAGATGTAGTTTTACTTTGACATCATGATTTTCATGAAAGTAGTCTCTAGAAACTTGTGAAATTGTAATATCATGAACTATTAAAAACATATTTATAATTCAGACGTAGCACTGTGGAGTAGCACCGGATGCCCTTCCAGAGGACTGAGTTCTAGTCCCAGCACTCGCAGCAACCAACGACTCCAGTCGTCCCAGACCATGAGTTGCCCTCTTCTGGCTTCTAAGGACACCAGACACACATGTTGTACACAGCTGTACATACAAGCAAAAGCAATCACAAACATAAAATAGAACAAATTCAGACAATATAGGTATTGGGCAAGTCTCACTCCAAAAAGAACGTTACATATTTCTGTCTTTTTGACCTCAGCCTCAAATGCCTACCTCTGAAACTTTCAATGTTCTTCAAAAGCAGAAGTCTGGGAAGGCATCCTGGCCCCTCACCTTCTCACCATTATGAATTGCTATGCTTTAGCACCTGCCACATTGAGCCAGAAAATGCTGTTATTCATTTCTACCTATACCCAGAATAACTATTTCTCAACTTCATCACTGGACAAGTTGGTCAAGACAAAATGACAAAATTGTTTTTTCAGGACATTAAGCAATACTTTCCTTAACTAAAAGATGAGCTTTGTGAGGAACTTGAAGCTTAAGACCGACAACAATGCTTACATGTTTTTCTTACAACGGCAGCAGAATTTTTAGGAACTATTTAAAATGTTAACTTTTAGAATAACAAACTTCATCTTCTTTTCTTTTCTTTCTTTTTTCAAGACAGGGTTTCTCTGTGTAGCCTTGTCTGTCCTGGACTTGGCTCTGTAGACCAGGCCGGCCTCACAGCAATCTGCCTGCCTCTGCCTCCCTGAGTGCTGGGATTAAAGGTGTTTGCCACCACCCTGGCTTTCATCTTACTTTCATCTAGCCAAACCTTGAGATACTTCCTCTGAGAGAGGGAAGCATAGAGGAAGGGGCTACAATAAAATGGTGACTTATTTGTCAAAGGTACCTTTGTTTTTTTGAGACAGGGTTTCTCAGTATTGTCCACCAGGCTGGTCAATCTCCTGCCTTGGTATCAAAAATGTAGAAATGATAGGCACATATCCAGCTTCACTGAAGTACCTTTATAAAACCTTTTTGTTTTCTGTTGTTGCTTTTTTGAGAACAGTATCTCATTATGAAGGATTGACAGACCTAGAACTCTTTCTAAATAGATCAGGCTGGCCTGTTAACTTACAGAGATCCAACTGCCTCTGCATGCTGAGTGCTGGGATTGAAGCTATATGCTATCACACCCAGGCCTTTTTAAAATGATTTTTGCTGTTGTTGTTTTTCGAGACAGGGTTTCTCTGTATAGTCCTGGCTGCCCTAGAACTCACTCTGTAACCAGGCTGGCCTCGAACTCAGAGATCTGCCCGCCTCTGCCTGTGCCTCTCCAGTGCTGTGATTAAAAGTGGGCACCATCACCGTCCAGCTTTTAAAATACTGGGAGAGGGAGGGGTTCGAATAAAATGTACTCCACCAGGCATGATCATAGATTTTTTTTTAACATAAAAAATGATGTGTGTGGAAGGCAGAGGGTTGTGCTTCTGGAGGTCAGAACAACTATGGGAGTCAGTTTTCTCCTCTTCTCATGTGGGGCCAAGGGTTCTAATCAGGTTGTTAGGCTTAACTGCAAGTGTCCTAGGCCATCTTGCTATCCCTGTAAGTTAGACTTTTATATTCAAAGTAGTCACTTGACAAACAAGAATCTTGCACTGGGGCTACTGAAACTATTACTGCTTTCTGGATATCAATAAATTGGCAACAGGCGGAGTTGATGATAGGCCATTTATTTAGTATTCCAGGTGTTCCTTTCCAGCTTATAAACCTGATGATTCATTCAAAAGAAATGTATTGAGTATTTTTGAAGTTACATCAGACAGATACTGTTTTAAGTGCCAATAGTAGGCTAGGGGTGTGTCTCAGTGGCAAACTGTTTGCCTAGCAGCAACATGGCCCTAGGTTCCACAAGTGGAGGAAAAAAAGACAGCAACAGTGAGTGTCAATAGTAACAAAGTGTGTACAGGTGATGTCACAATTCTATACTAAAATTAAGAAAAATGGGTCATCTTGGGGAATTTAAACTATTTGGAAAGTGCAAGGCAACCACATCTACTAAGAATACTATTTCAAGATATAAATTTCACTGCTGTTAAAATGCCTCATTTTAGCATCTTTCCCACTACCATGAAGAGGTATGTTAAAAGGCGGGCAGCGGTAGCACACACCTTTAATCACAGCCTTCAGACAGGTAGATCTCTGAGTTCAAGGCCAGCCTGATCTACAGATTGAGTTTCAGGACAGCCAGGGCTACACAGAGAAACCCTGACTCAAGAAACAAGAACGAAAAAACAAGCCAACCAACCAAAAAAGCGGTATGTTAAAAAGAAACAAACATGGTAGCTAGGCTTGGGGGCCTATTATCCCCGGATTTGAGAAGCTGAAATAGAAAAAGCGACCACAAGTTCAAGGCCTGCTGGTATATGTAATGAGTTCCAGAAGACTCTATATTCAAAACAAACAAACAAAAAACACAAAACAAAGCAAAAAACCACACACAGAGAAATGGCAATAATAAAATTGTGACAATGTGGCATACAATATGAGCAAATGATACCAGAAACATAAGTTAAATAAAAATACTGCAAGTTAGTATGTTTGTATCGCTAATATAAAATTCACTTGGTGGCAGTATACGCTCTCATTCTTCTGATACACCAAGGGAGCAAATCCCTTTATGACAGTGCATTAAAAGAATAAAAATGTTGAGTCTTGACAGGTGTGCTGGAATGCACCTATTCCCATGGAGACTAAGAAAGAATCATCCTGCATTCAAGGCCAGCCTGGGCTACTTTGTAATAATTTTCCACCATTTGATCATATTCAGGACTAAAATTTTAATTCCCTGACTGCTAGCTAGACTGATTCCTCAATACTTAACATCTGATCTTGAGCACAAATGACCAACTTCTAAAACCTAGATTTTTATCAGAAATTTGAAAATTAGGAATAGGCCAACCAAACAGTAAGTAGTGATGTAATTAAAGCCAAGGGACCAAGTTGCTAAATTAGAGAAAAGCCACTGTTCGTCTGGAAGTTAGCCCAGAATACAAAATTTTTTGGAAGAGAAATGCTGGTGGTTTAAACAGAACCAGGGTTCCAAATATGCTGCCTCATTCCTTTTATCTGCAGAAAGCTTCCTCCCATTCCGTTTACCCAAATAGCAATAACCACATTGGAGAATCCTGTAAGGCACCAAAGCTCTCAGACAGGTGAAGAACAGTACTAGGAAACACAAGAGAATATACTTGGTGTTAAGATCAGGAATACAGTGTTCATTAAAATGGGCAACTCAAGAGTGCACTGGAGACAACTAAGCTTTTGATTTTAGACCTCTCATTTTTAGACCGCTTTTCGCCAGACTCAGTTTCTCTGAGAACCACCACCCGCCTGCGATGCATATTTTTCCTCCAGAAGGCATCTGCACTGCAGATCTATGCAGAGGGGAGCTTGCCAGTCAGCTCCCACCAGCAGGCAGACGTGCATACAAAAGAAACTAAAGGAGGCCGGCAGCGACCCTCCCAGTCTTTTCAGACAAGGGAGAAGGGGGTTCAAGCAGCCCAGTCTTTGTCTGAATTTTTCTTTTCCCTGCAGCAAACGTTCCTTTTGTTATACTGCTATTGAGAACAGGCTATCGAAAACATGAAATCAAAACATGGTGATGGCTTGGCGTGACTGTATTTATTATCTTCTAGAATATAGGAACTGATTGCGTGTCCCCACCCCCACGATGCGCCGGTGAAGAGCCGGCTGTGTTGCAGATGCAGCCAAGAATCCATCTTGGACTACCAGCAGCTCCCTCCCAAATGTTCCTGCGCTATTCTCATCACGCCTCATCTACCTCAGAACCACAGAGAAATCCGGCATTCAGTTTAGCCGAAAACAGTAAGAGAACTTCCTGATCCTCCTGGCAAACCAAGATGTTTTTGGAAGACTACCACCCCTGTAACAGTGTCAACACCTGTCTGCAAACCTGCAACGCCACCCACCTCCACCACCACCCCTCCCAGCATACTAAGGACATCCTCTCTCCAGCGACCCACCTGTCACAATCCTCTGCTGAAGCTCTCTAATCCTCCACTAAGTCACCCCCCCCCCCCCCCGTTCCACCCTAGGGCTCTCCGGCCTCCTGAACCGGCGCACCTCTCCATTCGGTGCACCTCGCCAGAAATTTCTCCGTTTCCACCCCCACTGCGGTGCCCTCACTTGCAGGGGGACCGCGTCAACGCCCACTCTCTAGACTACCTTCCCGACCCCAACCTGTTTTCTTCACACCCCGTTATTTCCTCACCCAGGCTTGGCCCTTCGCTCCCCTCCCCCTCAGCCTGTTCCTCAAATGCCCGCCAAGGGGGTGAAGCCACCCGCGGTCGGGGCAGGTCGCCCGCCTCCGCCCAGAGACCCAGCCGCTCGCGCTCCCCAGGGATCCAGAGCCCCGCGCGCCTCACCCGCACAGGAGGAGCCGCAGCTCTTCGCCCCCAGGGCGGGGCAGCCTCCGGGGCTCCCGCCGCCGCCAAGCGCTGACGGCTCGGCCCCGGAGGACGACGAGGAGACTGAAGGGGACTGGGTGGCCGCCGACGACTCCGCCATGGCTCCACAGGCAAGGGCGGGAGACGGGTGAAGAGAGACGTGGGGCGGGAGAGTGGGAGGGGACACAGGAGAATCCAGCAGCTGGCTCTCCGAATCTACCCGGCGGTGCCTGTTCGGAAGACTGACTCCGACAGACTGACTGACTCAGCCCTGCTCCGCGGGGACAGAAGGAGTACGAGCACGCCTGCGCACAAGGAGCCCGAGGACGCGCGGGCGGCGGCCGCGGAGGCGCGCAGCGACGCAATGCGCAGGCGCAAGAACTGTCCCTCTGCGCTCCCGCAGGAAAGGACGCAGAGTGACTGGCCCCGCGGGTGGGGCGGGCCTCTGGGGGGTGGGGGTGGGGAAACTGACGTAAGGGGCGTGGCTAAACGCCAGAACCCGCACGCCACTGCAGCCTTTGCTGCGGATTAATCGTGCCCGGTGTCCCCAACCCCCCTTGTTTTTTCTTTTTAAGTGATTGTTTTCTAGTTAGCAGATTATGTGATTTAACGATCGAGGTTTCTTTGTGCTGCTACAAATGGTTTTTGTATCATAAATTCTAGTTGATGTCTTTGTTTGCTTAGCCTGTGATTCCGAAGAAAAAGGAAAGCCTTTTACAATATACAGAGACCCCCTCCCTGTAATGTTCTTTTAAAATTATCTGGTCGTGTCGTAATATCGCCTCACCGAGGCAGACATGGCACAGTCCCGCGTTTGATAGGTGGAGAAAGATGCCAAACAGAATGATAAACCATTACTCATTCCAATCACATTGCAGTGCAGTCATAGAATCAGCTTCATATTTTTATCTTGTTTTTCTTCCCAAGGAAGGCTTCAGGTTGCCTTTTCTTTGAATAGGTTCTAAGCTAGAGAAGAATGCTTTGGAAGGGGGGAAAAAGCTGCTGAGGAAAGAAAACCAAGCGGTAACATCTTGGTTGTGTTGGGAGAGGGGGAGGCAATACAAATGAGGCACAAATACACATAACTGAATTTTATTCATGTCCTAAGAGTCCTTAAAAGAAGACTTGAAACTGGATACCAGTTTATAACAGATTTTGTTCATTTATTTTCTTCTGGGTTGACTTGCTAAATTTAAAGCTTTCCTACATCTGCTCAAATTTTTTGAAAGTACATAATAACGATGAAAATCAAAGCTGTGGGATTTGATGTTGCTAAGCAGCAATCGATGACCCAAAGTGCATTTGCAGGTTCAGCAAATCCTCTATAGATGCAAACTCATGAAGGGGACACTAGGCAAGCAGGCTGCTGCAGGGCGGGGCGGGGGTTGGGGAGCAGAAATCTAGAAAAAGCTGTGGACCGCTTCTGTCCTAGACAGTTTTTTAAGGTCAAATAAAGCTCAGCATCCTGGTTGTTGCAAAGCTCTGAAAACGCCCCCCAATACTTCCCAAAATGACTCTGGAAAATATCTTACTCTGTCACTCAACGGCAGGCATCAGTTGATAGTGCAGCAAACGGTCCCTGATGTTGTTGAGTGCCAGAGTAAAACGGCAAAGGGAACTGTAAGTCAATGTGATAAAGACTCCAGTTACTTATTTTGGTGAATGCTTATGAAGAGTTTAAGTTAGCCTGGTGACTCCATTTTGAAATAAGGAGCCATCTTGACCAGGAGCTGAACTCAGGTAACAGGAAATATGACAGAATGGGCACCTGGCAGAAAACAAAGTTAGCTCTCCAAGCAACGGCCTCCAGGAAATATTACTGAATAAATGTTTAGTAAAAAATAGGGACAATCACCCTGGCAATTGTCATTATATAAACGGCCACCTCTCCCCTATGGCTTTTACCCAATTCTGTAATGTCAAGGCATGAACCCCCTGCTTTCTCTCATGAAAACATGTACCCCCCTGCTTGCTGTCATGGAAACCCTCTGCTTACAGTCTTTCCCTTAAAAAACCCTGCTCACTCAGGGCTGGGGTCCCACTTCTCTACTCCTGTGTCAGTGAGACTTGGGTCCTGAGTTTGATCACTCTCATAATAAAGCTCTCTTGCTCTTGTATCAAGCTGTCTCCTGGTGGTCTCTGAGGGTCCTGTGATCATGATCTTGGCATTACACTTAGGCTTTTGTTTGTTTTTTAAGTCTAGGTTTTTAGCCAGTGTGCTGGATAATTTTATGTCAACTTGACACAAACTAAAATCATCTGAGAGAAGGGAACCTTGATTAAGAAAATGCCTCCCTAAGATCAGGCTGTAAGCAAGTATATAGAACATTTTTCTTAATTAGTGATTTAAGGGGGAAGGCCCAGCCCATTGTGGATGGGGCCTTCCCTGGGCTGGAAGTTCTAGGTTCTATAAGAAAGCAGAGCCCATAGTGGTGGCACTCACTTTTAATTCCAGCACTGAGGAGGCAGAAGCAGGCAGATCTCTGTGAGTTTGAGACCAGCTGGTCTACAAAGTGAGTCCAGGACAGCCAGGGCTTTGTTATACAGAGAAACCCTACCTCAAAACAAAACATAAAACAAAAAATGTAAGCAGCACCCCTCTATGGCTTCTGTATCAGCTTCTGCCTCCAGGTTTCTTCCCTGTTTGAGTTCCAGTTCTGACTTCCTTCAGTGATGAAAAACTATATGGAAGTGTAGGTAAAACAAACCCTTTCCTCAACAACTTGCTTTTTCGTCATAGTGTTTCATTGCAGCAATAGAAACCCAAACAAGGACAAGTTGATGCCAGTGTAATGGGGTCTTGCTGTGACAGACCGGGCCATTTTTGGTGAGGACTGTTGAAGGACTTTGGAACTTTGAGCTAGAAGAGCCATTGAGTGTTGAGAACTCAGTGGGATATTAAGTAGGAGCTTGGAAGATAAGAATGTTGAGAGCAGTGCAGATGGTGGAGCCCTGGCTTCTGAAGTTTCAGAGGAAGCAAAGACTCTACTAGGCTTTTTGTGTGAAGAATCTGTGATATCTGAAGAATTGGATGTGATTAACAAGAGACCAGGACCACCAAAGTAAAACCTTTTTTGTTTTTGGAGACAGAGTTTCTCTGTGTAGCTTGTTATCCTGGACTCACTTTGTAGTTCTGCCTACCTCTGACTCCCTGAGTGCTGGGATTACAGATGTGTGCCACTGCACCAGGTCAAAGCAAAACCTTTACTTTGCTGGGACAATGGAGCAAAAGAATCAACTGTGACTAAGAAAAGAGCAGGTGGCTCACACCTTTAATCCCAACATTTGGGAGGCAGAGGCAGGTGGATCTCCATGAGTTTGAAGCCAGTCTTGTCTACAGTGTGAGTTCCAGAACAACCAAGGCTACACAGAGAAAGCCTGTCTCAAAAAACAAAAGTGGGGTGGGGGTGGAAAAGACAAGACCAGATCACTATAAAGTGTGAATTTGTAAGGCTATTAAGAAAATGCCTCCCTAAGATCAGGCTGTAAGCAAGTATATAGAACGTAAGCAAGTATATAGAACTAAGTTTTAAGTTAGTAAAATTTTAGTGATGTTTAAATGAATGTGTGATCTTGGGGATGAACATGAAGGAAAGATGTGTCAAGTGGGCAAGGGATCAATTGTGCTGGATAGCCTAAGGTACCAGGTGTGGTGGTATATGCCTGTAATCCCAGTATTCTGGCAGTTGAAGTAGAAGGGGGGAAGGGAGCTTAAGCCTTATTTTAGGACTAACAAGAATTTAATAAAAAGATTTTAGGTGTGGAATGCACCAAAAAATTACCATTTTAAGATAGGGTCTCACTGTGTGGCTCTGGCTGGCCTGGACCTATGTACACAAGGCTGGCCTTGAACTCAAGGAGATCCACCTGCCTCTGCCTTCCTAGTGTTGGGATTAAAGGCATGTACTGTCATATCTGGCCTTCCTGTCATTCATATTATTGATATAGTGGGTACTGAACCCAGGGCTGAAAGCCTGCTGGGCAAATATCCTAACAATGGACCAAGTCTCAGCTTTGTTCTGAGTTAAGACCTTGCTATGAGGCTCAGGCTGCACTTGCATGCTCCATCCCTTGCCCCTCTTTAGCTCCCAAGTGGTAGAATTACAAGTGCACACCATCTTGCCCAGCTCAGACTTTTAAAAATATAATTATTTTCATGTTTCCGTGTGAGTTCCGTGCTTTTGTGAGTTCATGTGCAATACTACATCCATGCAGCAGCCTGCAAAGGCCAGAGGAGGGCTTTGGATCCCCTGAAAATGGAGTAGCAAGTGGTTTTGAGTTGTCATGAATGTAGGTCTTCTGCAAGAGCAGAATGTGCTCTTAACCACTGAACCATTCTTACAACCCAATGAAAAATTTTTAAGAGGATCATGTGTTATCTGTCTTTTCTGTGACTGATTAATTTTATTAAACATGACTGCCCATTTTGGAAAATTACAAGTTTTCATTCTTTTATTCCAGAATTATATTTTATTATGCTATGTACCACATTTTCCTTATCTAATCATTCATTCACTGATAGACATGGTGGCTGATTCTGTATCCTAGCTATTGTGCATAATGCCAAAAGAAACATGGAAAGCCAAAAGTCATGACGTATTTCTGCACTCAAGAAGCTGAGGTAGAAGGATAGAGAATTTGAGGCCAGTCTGAGAAATATAATGAAACCCTAACTCAAGCAGAACAAAACAAAGCATGGGCATCTTAGATGCAATCCTTTCTGTCAAATATATACAAAGTATGGGGAGGAGGGTTACAGAATCATATTGTAGTTCTGCTTGGAGTATTAAGAAGTACTTCATATTGTTTTCCATATGGCTGTGCTAAGTTGCACCTTTACCAAGAACATACAAATACTCATTTTATCCTCATCTTCACATTTGTTTGTTTTGTTTCTATTTGGTACTAGGAATTGAACCCAAGGCCCCTTACATGTTAGACAGGTTCTCTATTGCTAAGCTCTTTTCATCAACCCCCAATGTTTGTTTTTTTTTTTTTTTTGTTGTTGTTTTGAGACAGGGTTTCTCTGTGTAGCCCTGGCTTTCCTTTAACTCACTCTGTAGAGCAGGCTGGCTTCAAATTCACAGAGATCCACCTGCCTCTTCCTCCCTAGTGCTGGGATCACCACCACTACTGCCTGGCTCTGTAGCCCTTATTAATTTCATTTTTTTGTGTTGAAACAGAGTCTTCTGATGTTGCTCAAGCTGACCTCAAACTCTTCATCCTCCTACCTCAGCTTCCTGAATAGCAGTAATTACAGGTCCACACCACCAGGATTGATTATAAACACCCCCTGTCATCCATAATACACATATATGCATGCACATGTATATTAAAAAACTATGGAGCTAGGTGGGATGATGCATGCCTTTAATCCCAGCACTCAGGAGGCAGAGACAGGTGAAATTGAGGCCAGCCTTGTCTACACTGTGAGTTCCAGGACAGCCAAGGCTACACAGAGAAAGCTTGTCTCCAAACCCTACTCCCCTCCTAAAAAGCAAGCAAGCAAACAAACAAAAAACCGAAGACAAAAACAAACTATGAACAGGGCTGAGTCCTGGCGCTGATCCACAGAACTAAATATCATGAATTGTATAATAGTGGAGAATGGCATCATTAGGAAGCTTCACTCTTGTGAGAACACTGGAGGGTGAATTTTCGGAAACCTTCGTGGGATGGTCCACGTGGCTTCTGATGCAATCAGAACACAATGAACACAAGATATGCAGAGCCTCTTCTGATGTCACATGTGTGATGCTTCCATTTTGTAAGAAGAAGTAGGAGACTCCGAAACAATGTTAAAGTGCAGTAAGTAAGGGGACCAGCAGCATGATGCTTGCCTTGACCAGGCATTATTAGCTATACACACTTGGATATAAGATCTTTTCACATGACTGCCACCCAGTAGTTTGTCCCCAGCATTAGCATAAGCACATGAAAGAGAGGATACACACTACAATGCCTACATCACTAAATGACAAGTTTTTCTGTTGTCCCTGACCAAAACATCATTATGTGGCACGTGACTGTAATGGAAAGTTTCTTTTATCACTAACCTCCTCCTTCACATTGCTACACACAGATAGGTACTATGTTTAAAAATCTTCTGGCTTAAGCAAAAATAATGGCAAATCTCAACTTACATCTACCTTTAAACGAGCATTTTCTTTTCTTTTCTTTTCTTTTCTTTTTGCTTTCTCAAGACAGGTCTCTGGCTGCCCTGAAATTCAATATGTAGTCCAGGCTGGCCTTGAACTCACAGAGATCCACCTGCCTCTGTCTACCAAGTGCTAGGATTAAAGGTGTGCACCACTGTGTCTGGTTTACAAAATTATTTTTATCTTTGATTATATATGTATGTGGTGGCAGGGGTATGTGCATATGAATGTGGGTGCCCTCAGAGGCCAGAGGCATTGTATCCTATGGAGCTGGATTTACATGAGTGGTCCTGGGAACCAAGTTTGGGGCCTCTAGAACCATCTCTTTAGCCTTGCACACTCACCTTCTGTTGTTGTTGCTTGAGACAGGGTCTCTCTACATAGCCCTGGCTGGCCTTGAACTCACAGAGATCCCTCTTCAGCTTCTTCAGCTTCCTCGCTGCAATCACAGGCATGCACCTCTACACTTGGCCCATAGCCTTTTTTTTTTTTTTTTTTTTAACACAAAGGATATTGTGCTATATGCCGTGCTGTGCACATTGCACTCTTCTAGAATCTTCTCTAGAAGGTTTTTTTGGAATGTTTGATGGCTGTACTGTTGGCTGAACTACTGATAATGAAGCAAATAAGGTCTTAAACTTTGACTACATTACCATGCTGAATTCTAATACTCAACATTTTTTTGTTTGTGTTGCTGCTGTTGTTGTTATTTAGAGACAGGCCAGCTCTGATTGGCCTGGAACTTGTCAAGTTGGCCAGGCTGACCTGAAACCTTTGGTAATCCTATGCCTTCCTTCTGAGTGTTGGCTCTCTCTCTCTCTCCTCTTTTTTTTAAGTAGATTTTTTTATTATTTATTTTGTGTGTGTTTATGGTGTGTATATATGACACATGTGAGTGTGGGCACATGTAGGCCATGGCTCTCCTGTTGTAGGTCAGAGAACAATTTTTGGGATTCTGTTCTTACCTTTCATTTTGTTTTCAGGCAAATCACTCTAAATGTTCCTGACACTTTGCCAGGTACTTCTGTGTTGTTCTCCTATCTCTGCCTTCCATCACCCCATAGGAGTGTTGGGATTACAGACATGAGCCACTGTAACTTTTTTATGTGGGTCCCTGGGTTTCATTTAAACTTAGGTCATCAATCTTGTGAAGCAAATTGCTTTTGCCAGCTGAGCGATCTCCCTGCTTTCTCTCTCTCTCTCTCTTTTTTTTTTAAGACATGAGGTCTCTGTTGACTAGCTTCAAATTACCAACTTGCTTCCTCAGGACTTGGGACTACAGATTTTTGTTTTCCTTTTTGTTCTTGCTGGGACTAATTCAACTTTATAACACATCATGAAGTGGAGTTGACTATTTTAACCAAGTCATCCCCCTATTTTATTTATTTAGTTTTTGAAACAGGGTTTCATTCTGAACCTCATTGTCTTCTAAAACTCAGAAATCCACCTGCCTCTGCTTTTTGAGTTCTGGGATTAAAGGCATATGCCACCATGCCCAATACTCATTTTCCTTTTCATATATAAGAAAATTAAGGAGCCAATATCTAGCTTGGGATGCTTGGGAATCAAGCTCAGGGTCTGTGTTGGAGGTTGGTCTGACCCTTAAGATCTGGTTATTCTTATCTGTTTTGTAAACCTGCGTAAGCCATATCTAATTGGTTGATTAAACAGCCCATACCTGGGCAGGACAGAATGGGGTAGGCATGGCTAAGGTCCCTGGGCTTTGAAGGACAGAGAGGATCATGGGAAACAGACAGAAGGACAGGAAGACAGGAAGGAGTATTCCAGGATGGGTTAGCTTGGAGAAAACACCACGTGGTCCAAGGAAGGACTCCAATAATGGTGTGAAAAGAACCCAGATGAAGAATATAAACAAGTACCATGGGATTTTTAAGGTAAATAATAAACATTTTATAGCCCAACAGCCATTTTTTAAATTACTACAACAGGTCTGCTACATGTTAAGCATGTGTTCTACCATTAAGCTCTACCTAGAGCTCAGATAGGCATGTTATTTTTGTGTTGATGGGATCCAAACTAGGACTTAAGCAATGATAGGCAAGTGTATTAGCACTGAGCTCCACCCCAAACACAGTTGGATTTTTAAATGATTTTAAGGCAGGTAGTATTCTATGCTTTTGAAGTTGCTTAGCCATTGGTCCTGTAAGTAAGTGGTAAGAGGCCAAATGGTGTCATGGTACCATCAATAGGGAATGATACTTAGCTGTTTACCCAAGACTGTGAGTCTGTGGAAGAGAGGAATGTGTCTTATGCAGCATTATTGCCTCTCACTGTGTGTGAAACATAACAAATGTCCTATTTTGGGAAAGCTTTGGAATCTGAGTCACAGTGGATGCCATTTTGGACATCAATTTTCACTATTTTTATGCTTCATAACACACATAAGTACCTTGAGTATTTATGACTTAGTTTTGCTTTTCCAGAATGAAGATAATAATCAGTTCCAGACAAACCATAGAGAAGTCATCAGGGACAGACACATCTCATTTAATTCAAAACTCTGTGGGCAATAGAATTACTTTGTAACTGATGAAACTGATTCAGAGAGATTAATCAGCTCACCCAAGTTTGCACAGCTAGCGAGCATTAGTGCCAAAATTTAATGCCAGTCAGTCTGGCTCCAGAAGCAATGGATTTAACCACTCAAAAGTGTCAACATGTCACCTGTCACCTTCTTCTAGAAAACCATAAGGGAAGGTCAACCTCCAGTCATGCCATGTGCCTCCATTCTAAGTGAGAAGACTGAAAGTAGGCTACAATGACTATTTAACATTTTGAACTCTGGCTGTTTTTTTTTTTTTGTTTTTTTTTTTTTTGAGACAGGATCTCTGTAATTCTGGTGGTCCTGGAGCTCCATATATAGACAAGGCTGGCCTTGAACTCATAGGGTTCTGCCTGCCTCTGCCTCCCGGGTGAGTGCTGGGATTAAAGGTGCTCACCACTAGACCCAGCAACATTTCATTTTTTTGGTCTTCCTGTTATAATGTAAATTCTTGCTGTTATAATGTAAACTCCAAATGGAGACTTTTGTTTGTTTTGAACAAAGTAGCTAAATCAGTGCTTGAAACAGGCAGTAAATAGAAACTGAAAAAGTTGTATTAATGAATGAGGAAGGTGTAAGTTACACTACCTGCTCACACATTTTCTGTTTCTTTTAATATTGCATACCTGAGTTTTGCTATGGAACACAAAACCCTGTTTGATTTTAAGAGCTTCTAATAAAAATGATTTGAAATACATCCTGTCAGGAAATGAATAACAAGTGTTAGCGTTAGATCTGCACAAATGCAGTACCAGTGAGGCCAATTCAAGTACACTGGCCTTCCTCACACTTGAACAAAGATTTTGACTTTTGAAACAACACAGTACAAATTATAGGCAGATTTAAGGATTGGTCACAATTTAGAAAACAACTTCGGTCAAGGGAAAGCATGCTTGCTCATGGATTCTGGTCAGCTGAACAGAGAAACCTTGTTCCAAAAAAAACAAAAATAAATAAATAAATAAAATAAATTACAAAAGCAAAAAAAGAAAAATGCAAAACTTGAATCTGATGGTAAGAAGGCACCTAGACAGATGTAATACAGGAGCCGCAAGATGGCTCATCAGGTGAAAACACTTGCTTTGTGTGCCTGACAACCCACATTAAAAATATATATCTATGTAGCTATGTATAGCTATGTATGTATAGATATAGTGGGGCTTTCTCAACATTCCTGCAGTAAGATGGGAGATAGAGACAGGACAATCTTTTAGAAGCTTTTGTATGCAATGAGCGGCAGAAATGAGAGATCCCACCTCAAAAACAGGGTGGAGAAGCTGTGAAAATGTCTTGGCAGTGAAGGGTGCTTGCTGCTCTTGCAGAGAACCCAAGTTTGGTTCCTAGCATCCATGTTGGTGGCTCACAAACACCCCTGAAACTCCAGCTCCAAGGGACTCAATGCCTCCGCTCTCCATGTGCACTCACACTCATGTGCACACATTCACAGACACAGAATTAAAAATAAATCTTAAGAAGGAGAGTCAACTCCTGAAAATTTGTCTGGCTTTTATATGTACACTGTGGAATATTTGTGCCTGCATTCACATATACACAATTTATTAATTTATTTAAAGAAAAGCATAGGGGGCAGGTGGGCTTGGAAGCAGGAGGTATCAGATGGTTGGGGAGGCAGGGAGAACACACTGGGAGAAATGACTGGAATTGAAATGCTTTCACACTGGGGGCACTTTGGGGGTGTGGCAGAAACCTAATGCAATAATCTGGAATCTGGAATAATCTGGAATCTGTGAGAATAACCCTAACAAAGAACTGGCCATCTTCTATAAGGCATTTTACCCTCCCTGCAGTGTTCTGGACCAGAGCTTAGCAGAATCATCATCAGAGAGACCTGAGAGACTTCATTCAGCAACTGATGGGCACAGATCCAGAGTCTCACAGCCAAACATTAGGCAGAGTTTGGGGAGTGCTGTGGAGGAGGTGAAGAAGGATCAGAGGAACCAGAGGAGTCAGGGACACCACAAAATCAGGGCCATGAGACTGCGACTCATGGGGGCTCAAAGATATCAGGGAGCCGGTAGGGGTCTGACCTATGTCTTCTGCAGATACCTATGGCTGAGTACCTTGGCGTTCTTGTGGGATTCTTATAGTGAGAGCTGGGACTGTCTCAGATTTTTTTTTTTTTTTTTTTTTTTGCTTGCTTGTGCTTGCTTGTGGGACCTTTTTCCTTCTTCTACTTGTTGTGTTGTCCAGCCTTGATGTGATGGTATGTGCCTGGTCTTTCTGTAGCTGTAGCTTGTTATGCTGAGATTGGTTGATGTCTGGGAGGCCTGCTCTTCTTCTCTGAGGGAAGGTTGAAGGGGGTGGATCTGAAGGGAGAGGGGAAAGGAGAGGAAAGGAGGGAAAGGGAGAGGAGGAAGGGAAAACTGCAGTTGGGATGTAATACAGGAGAGAAGAATAAAAAATAAACGTTAAGAGAATATATGTAGTTTAGAAGAGAGGATTGGAGAATGCTAGAATGAGTTGGTGATTTTAAAATCTTGCACAATAATGTTTGCAATTGTGACAAAGCCCTTGACCTTTGGTTCTTCTATTTGATCACGTAACATTATGGATTTGTGTCATGTCCTGTAGGTCCTGCCTTCTGAATTAATCTCTTTCCCTGATTTTTACGTTTAGTGTCTTGCTGAACCAGGTTGGCTTATGCTGTCTGACTTTTTCTTGGGAGACAGAAAGCCCTATTTATCAGGGGTGGGGGGGAGGGGCACTGACAGACCAAAGAAAGAATTCCATCCAAGTTCAGCTTGGTGAACCATTGAGTTTATTGAGGCTACTTTTAGGTGCATGGGTGACTCAAAGGCAAGTTACATCACCAGGAAGTCCTTTGGGCAATTTATGGGCCAACTATACAAATTAAGAGTCTTACCTGCAGCATGATGACTCACAAAGAACTGCACCACTGAGGAGCTCCTTGGGCCACTGTCAGGCAGCTGCAATAATGGAAGAGTCCCTCTATTGGTCAACTTTCCACCTCCTATACAAAATGGGAGTAGTGGGGTTTCTGATGCACTCAGGAAGGCTCCTGAATATGCACCTTCCTCTCATGAGGGCATATGAGGAGGCCTGGTCCCATGAGAGTCTCCTCTGGGAGATCACAGCTGCTCACTCAAGATAGCAATGGTCATGCCTATCTTAGAAGAAACTACACTATAGAAGATATAGAGTTTGGGTTGGGGAGATCAGAAAAGGGCAGGGCTAAAGAAGTGTAAGCAGGATTTCTTTAGGTAGGTTAACATAGAATAATTTTTACCCCAGTACCTCTGGATTAATCACTTAGGAAGTAAAGATAGCTGAAAGACTTGGCAAGGTCCTAGAGGTAGTTGCAGGGTAGGCAGAAGGAAGAAAGTAAACATTTGCTGATCGAAAGAAGCAATGATGAGCACAAGTAGTGGTGACTGGGGTCAAGATCGATGGCTACCTCCATCTGTAGGATTTGTCAGAACTCAGAAAACAGTATTCTTCAGTTGTGGCAAATTCTATTTTCAAAATCATCTGTCAAGTATGTATAAGAGCATTTACCAACAACTTCCTTTTGTAAAGCAACTTTGAAACAAGGTCTTATTGAAGTTTAAATTAGTCTGGGTGACTCCATTTTGAAATAAGGAGCCATCTTGACCAGGAGCTGAACTCAGGTACCAGGAATATCACAGAATGTGCACCTGGTAGAAAACAAAAGTTAGCTCTCCAAGCAACGGCCTCCAGGAATGTTTAATAAAAAATAGGCAATCTCCTTGGCAATTGTGATTATGTAAACGGTCACCTCTCCCCTATGGCTTTTACCCAATTCTGTAATGTCAAGGCATGAGCCCCCCTGCTTTCTCTCATGGAAACATGTAACCCCCTACTTACAGTCTTTCCCTTTACAAACCCTGCTCACTCAGGGCTCGGGGTCCCACTTCTCTACTGCTGTGTCATGAGACTTGGGTCCCGAGTTCGATCACTCTCGTAAATATTGCTCTTGCATCGAGTCATCTCCTGGTGGTCTCTGAAGATCCCGTGATCCCGGCATTACACTCTAAGCCTAAAGTTCACAAGGTGAGTCATGGCTTAGAATAGAGAAACTCTAGTGGAGGTCGAGCTAAATTTCTTCTTCTTTTTACCTTTTTTTTTTTTTTTTTCTGACAGGAACACCTGATCTTCCTCCCTGGTGTCTTGAGTACTGAGATTATTAGAATGCCACAAGGAGCCTGACTTCGAAAGGACTTACTTTAGCTAGCTATTAGATAGTGACTGTTCACTTAAAGACTTGATCGCGAACAGGAATTAGAGGTGACGATGATGATGATGATGATAATGAAGTCACGATGGTCGGTCCTTGTGAAGTCAAAATCATCAAAGCGTTCACGTCACCCCAGGTTGTGGCCTTCTTACAGACCACCACCTGTAGTCCTGGCCAGCGAGGAACACCAACGCCCACTACACGGGCCGGGTAGGGGCTCCCGGCAGCAACCGGGTGGCCAAAACCCGGCCCCGTCTCGGCGTTAGGCGCAGGGCAGGGTCCTCCGAGAGCCCTTCTCATTTCCCCCTTTTGCAAGGCCTGCTGGGAGTTGTAGTTCAGCGGCAGGAAGATCAGCTCGGCCCTGTCCCCCTCCTCCGTTTCCCTTACGCCCCGGATGAGGGCGCCGACTCCGGACAGCGGGGCCGGGCCCAGAGAGCGCCGGACTACAATTTCCGATGGGCACGGACACAGGTACCCGCGGCGTCCTCCGCGCCCCGGCGCACGCGCACCGAACGGTGGCGGGACTCGGCCGCGTGCGCTTTCCCGCCCTCGCCACGCCCTGAGCCGTCGGTCGGGCTTTCCTACAAGCTGTGGGCTCTTGCTCCTCGCGCTCCTCCTCCGCGGTTTCTCCCGGAGTCCAGGCCCCGCCCGTTTCCCTCCCCCAGGGCCGCCTCAGCCCGCTCCTGTCCTCTGCGCCTCTGCTACTTGTGCTGAAGGCGGAGGCTCCATGTTGTCCCCTCAGCGAACGGCAGCGGTGGCATCGAGAGGAGCAGGTGAGGCGTCCAGTTTTCCCCGCACCGGCTCCGTCGTTACCCAGGCTGCCTCCCAGTGCTTAGGCTCCGAGGTGACAACTCGTCCCTCCCCGTGGGGCGCCGGGGGCTGCGCCGCCGGGCTTCTCCGCTCCGAGTTCAGGGTCGGGACCCCCGGAGCGGGGGAGCGTGCTCAGCCCCAGCCCGGAGCCCTCGCCGTCGTGCGGCCTGCTGGTCTGGCCCGTCGAGCTCCGCCCTGTGCAGGGCAGGGCGTGCCGGGCCGCGGCGCGCTCCGGGGCCGGAAGCTTGGCGCGCCGCGGGGCCGGGAAGCAAGGCTTGGCGGTCTTGACGGGCCGGGGTCGGCGGGGAAGCGGTATTGGTCAGCCTTAAAGTGCTGGGATGCTGCGCTGCAGCCTTGGAGTTGAAACGTTTTATTTTAATCGGAACGACCTTGAGGTACTGACAAGTATTAGTAAAATTCGTTTTCCACCCGCGCTTTTCTCCGTGTTAGGAGTTGAAAGAACTGGTCTAAATTGGTTGGTTTTGTTTTTTAAGTTTTTTTTTCTTTTTCTTTTTTTGAGTAAGTTTGGTTTCTTTGGCTTTCCCGAAGACATAAATAAAATGAGGTAGTAAAAGTACTAAATGAAGGCCAAGCGGTCCCAGCATAAATTCTTGGATGCGATTTCGCCTGGCCCTGTGGTTGTTTAATGGGTAAGCTCCTGCAATGATTGAAAGTTTCAATTGCGAAATTGAAAGGTTAAAAAAAAAAAAAAAGAATAAAAAGAAGCAAAACCAAAAACAGTGTTTGAGGAATCTTTTAGCAAACCTCACTCTTCAAGTTTGAATATAAAGTGGAATGTTCTGTGAAAGGTGAAGAAAAAAACGGACTAAAACGGCGTGGTTCGAAGTTTTGCTTTGGAGACGTGGACTTAAGTAAAACCTGTGGACTTGAAATCTGTGTCAGGTATTCAGCATCCATACAAACTGCAAAATCAAATGAGTGCTGTTTTGCTTCCTACGGAAACCAGCTTGTATTCCTTTGCAGCTTTAACAAGCGTGAAGGAACATTTGGTTGAAAAAAAATTTCACATAGTGAAGCCTTAGGCCAGTATCAACATATTGTTTTATTTGCAATGGTTTACTGTTAGCTGTAGTCATAACAATAAGAAAAACAGCTGGGTGGTGGTGGGGCAGGCAGAGGCAGACGGATCTACAGAGTTCCAGCACAGCTAGGGCTACACAGAAATCCTATCTTGAAAAAAAACCGAATACAACCAACCAACCAAACAAATAAACAAACAAAAAAGAGGGAGGTGTGATTTTTTGCCAGGATAGTTAGTGTTTAGTAAATAAGACCTATTTGTTTTGTGGTGCTAGGGATTGAACTCTGTCCTTTCACTCTTGTGCTTTTACAGAGTTTAATCCTAGTTCCTAGGGCTCTTCACAATGGGGTTAAAACATTTTTGAGTGGGCATGATAATGCATGCCTATGATCTTTATAGTCTTTGAGAGGTAGAGACAGAGCATGTGGAGTCAGGGTCGTGTTTGGCTACATAGTAAACTGATTTGAAGTTCAGCCCGGGTTATATGGGACCCTTTCTCAAACTACTACGAAAAAATAAAAAGAAGAAAAAAATTAGTTTTCTAGATAAAAGTTATAATCACTACTTAAAATAATGGAGCTGGGCTTGATGGCACATACCTATGGTTTAGCACTCTGGAGGTTGAGGCAGGAGGATTTTGAGTTGGAGATTTTTGTCCCAGTAAACCAACCAACCAAACAAACAAAATGAATAATATGAGAATCACATGAAAGAAATACGAAGTTTCACCTCTGCCAGTTCCTGTGAGCAGCTTAGATGGCTGTGAATATGTTTGAAAATTGTTTCAGAATTTACCCATGATAGGCCAGCTCAGTCCAGGCTTAACCAGAGCTTGATTCCTGGGACCCACACTGTGCAAGGAGAGAACTGATTCCTGAGAATTCTCTGACTTCCACAAGTGCAGTGGACACAGGAACACATTAAACAAACAAACAAACAAATAAATGTAATTAAAAATTAGCCATAATGACCAGTGTGCCGTTAATCTTTTGTCTGTTTTTTTTGAGACAGACATGTGGCCTAGGCTGGCCTCCAGTTGAGGCTGACTTCTGATCTGCTTCTACCTGTGAAGTGATGTGATTGCAGATATGTATCATTACACTAGATGCTTTTGGAAGTTCCTCATAGTCTTGTGTTTCATGTTGAGAAGTGTTAACATAACATAATTTCATTTTAAAATTTAAATTTTAAAACATTTTCCCAGGGTTGCTTTCAGTTTCTAGGAGCATATTTAATGCTTGGGAGAATAATGTAATTTAAGAAAAACCCTAGTTGTTGTAGAGCTGTGGGTTTATATTGCCTGGTGACTTAAAGCCTGCATATGCTTGGGTTAAATGAATAGTTTTTTGTTTTTTGTTTTTTTTTAACTGGGTCCCTTCAGGTATAGTGGTGCATGCCTTTTATCCTAGTAGAGGCAGGTGGATCTTTGTGTGTTCAAGGTCGGCCTGGTCTATATGGAGCGTTCCAGGACCGCCGGAGCTACGTAGTGAGACCCTGTCTTGAAAACACGAACAAACAAAAAAACCAAAAACTCTAGGTCTCATTCTGTAGCTGTGGTTGGCCTGGAACTTATTTTGTAGATAGGCTGATCTTGAACTCATGGAGTTCTGACTCCCTCTTTCTTCTCAGTTTTTGGATCACTCTCATTCTAAGCATAACTTACAGATTCTGATTTTATTCATGCTGAGACCTGGAAACAGTGAATAAGAAAATCCCCACTAATTTCATTTTGCATACTTACAATCAAATTTCCCTGATGGTGGTTGTATATATTTGAATAATTTACTTGATAGAAAATAAGCATTTGTTAGCTGTTAGTATTTATGTTGAAAGTTTGTTGCTCTTTACAAATTTCTTAAATGTTTTTATTTGAATTTTGTTAGAATGTTAGATGTATCACACAGCTGAAAAAGTATATTATAAATAAGTCAGGTGATAGGCCTTACTCATATATAGTAAGTATGCAAAGGGTTAGAGTAAGGGCATGGTCACCCAGAAATGATAAATCTAAACCAAGTAAATGCTGCCAATTAAGATAATCTTATTTTTAGTCTTTTCCATCTAAAAAAAAATCCTTACGTTAGGCTGGATGTGGTGGCTCACACTTGTAATTTCAGTATTTGGGAGGTGAGGCAGAATTGCCATGGATGCCAGGATAGCCTGAGCTGCAGAAGGAGACCTTGTCTCAAAAAACAAAACACAAACGGTAAACCAAAACAACAAAAATACAAGAAGAAACTAAGAAACACAAGTGAGGCTTATGTAAGTGTAATTTGACTAGTTAAAACCTTTAGGTTGACTAGATTTCCTGTTTAGAAAAGAAGCAAGTACAATTACTATAGGTAGAAGCAGGTGAATTTCTTGAGTTAAGCCCAGCCTGGTCTACAGAGCCAGTTCCAGGCCAGCCAGTGCTACACAGAGAAATCCTGTTGCAAAAAAAAAACACAAAACGAAACAAAAACCAAACCAAAACAATGACAAAAAAAAAAAAACCAAAAAAACCAAAAAACCCAAAAAACAAAAAGTTGTTCTTCCTCCTGGGGCTGAAGAGATGATGACTCCGTGGTTAACAGGGATTACTGTTCTTACAGAGGACACATTTGGCTCCCAGCACCACATCCAGTCTCTCCCTTCACAACTGCCTATACCTTCTGCACCAAGAATCAGTTGTCATCATCTCCTTGGGTGCCTGCATGCATGTGTGAGCTTTCCGGAGTTTATAATTCAGGAAAATCTTAAAGAAAATCTTAGCCAGGTGGTGGGGGCACATGCTTTTTAATCCCAGCACTGGGGAGGCAGAGGCAGGTGGATCTTTATAAATTGAGTTCCAGGACAGCCAGGGCTACATAGAGAAAGAAATCCTTGTCAACAAACAAACAAACAAACAAACAAAAAACTCAAACTCAGAAAGTTTTATTTCCCGATCTGTGATAGAGGCTGAATAGTGGTTTTGATTTGTTTTGTTTTTTGGTATTTTGAGACACAGTTTCTCTGTGTAGCCTTGTCTGTCCTAGACTCACTTTGTAGACCAGGCTGGCCTTGAACTCACAGAGATCCGCCTTTGCCTCCCAGAGGCTGAATAGTTTTTATTTTTATTTTTAAGATGATGGACTCCCTGTGTTGCCTAGGCTTTGAAATCTGGGTTCCAGGGATCCCTGCCTCAGCATTTTGATTATTTATTTTTATATTTCTATACATTGGTGTTTTGCCTGCATGTTTGTATATGAGAGAGGGTGTTGGAGCTCCAGGAACCAGAATAATAGACAGTTGTAAGCTGCCACATGGGTGCCGGGGATTGAACATGGGTCCTCTTGAAGAGCAGCCAAGTGCTCTTAATTCTTGAGCCACCTCACTAGTGCCTGTCTCAGCATTTTGAATAGCTCTGACTGCAGGTACATGCCATCTTACCCAACTTTTGGTTTAAGTTTTAGATTCAGACCTGTCTTTGTAGTTTCTAAATGTTTTAGTTAAAATTTATTATCATTATCACTGTGTGTGTATTCATGATGAATGTGTGTGGGTGATTATGCCATGGCCTGTGTATGCAGGTCAGAGGACAACTTTGTATATTCAGTTCTCTGATTTTGGGTTCCAGCTATGGAACTCAGGTCAGCAGATTTTCAAAGCAGCAACCTTTACTTCCTGAGTGCTCTTAGCTGTCCAGTTCTGAATCCTAAATACTGTTTATTCATATTTGGTTGTCATAAACGCATGAAACATTAGATGTTTCTGTCACTAGATAAAATGGTTTTGTTTAGCATCTTGTGCTAAAGCACAAAGATTGTTTATAGTGAATGATCGGAAAAATGTTTCCTCCTAAATGCTTCAATTAGAACATACATTTTCTCCAATATTATAGTTGGTTGCATTTGAGTAGTTTTGTGGGAACAACCTTTTCTGTGTATCTACTTGCACATTTATCGTCTTAACCTAAAGTCAACATAGAAGCCAGAACTGCATCCAATAGTTGTGGAGTTGGGAGAGAACTTCTCTCCTTTGTCTGTGATGTTTTTCTGGCTTTGTGAGTCAGGAGCTCTAAGGACTGCCAGCAAAGGCACGGCATGGAAATTGTCTGCCTTTTTTTGGGTGTGTTACTTTTGCCCTTTAGAGAATGTTATTTCAGAAGGGAACTGGAAAACTCAGTTCACAACTCCACCATGAGTCATATATAGACTGCTTACTAAAATGTTTTTGTAGCTTTGGGAATCCTCTGTGCTTTATGAGGATGAAGACTGAGTTCTGAGGATGGTTCTAGCACAGTGGTTCTTTAATTTTTTTTTTTTATTTTTTTCCTGTTAAGTGTTTTTTTTAAAGATTTATATGTATGAGTGTTTTGCTTGCATGTTTATGTGTGTACCATATGCATGCCTGGTGCCTACAGAGATTAGAAGAAGGCATCAGATACCCTGGAAATGGGCTTATGGACAGTTGTGAGCTGCTGTGTGGGTGCTGGGGGCCAAACCCTAAGTACTGCAAGAGCAACAACTGTCTTAACTACTGAGCCATATTTCCAGCTCCTCAGTAGTGTTTCTCTCTCTCTCTTTTTTTTTTTCTTTTTTGGTTTTTTGAGACACAGTTTCTATGTGTAGCCTTGGCTGTCCTAGACTTGCTTTGTAGACCAGGCTGGCCTTGAACTCACAGTGATCCACCTGCCTCTGCCTCCCTGAGTGCTGGGATTATAGGTATGTGCCACTGTGCCAGGCTTGGTGGTAGTTCTTAACAGAAGATGATTTTTATGTCCATGTGTCTTTAAAAAAATGTGTGTAGGTGTACTTTACAGATACTACTGATACCACTAGTATTTAGTAGGTATAGACAGGGGATGCTGCTAAATATCAAGTAGTCCATAGGATCCCCTCTCTCTACAAAGGGTTATCTGGCCACTAGTATCAGTATTGCCAAGGATGCCAAACTTTGATCTGCATTGTTTTGTCTTGTTTTTTAAAGATTTATTTATTATTTACATATTACTCTGCCTGCATGTATGCCTACATGCCACAGTAGGGCACCAGATCTCACCAGAAATGGGTATGAGCCATCATATAGTTGCTGGGAATTGAACTCAGGACATTTGGAAGAACAGTCAGTGCTCTTAACCTCTGAGTCATCTCTCCAGCTCTGATCTGCATTGTTTAACTAATCCATTAAATTATAGTTTTTATGAAGTAGTAATGGTAACTGCTTTCATTTAACCAGTTTCATTGAATACATCACTGTTCAGATAGTGTTTTTATATATTTGAGAACCACTTACACTTACTCATTATGGGGATGGGCATGTACCACAGTTGGTAGAATATTTGCCAACTGAGCCCTGATTTGTATCCCAGGACTCCCATGAAATTGGGCCAGTGATCCCAATATTCATGAAGTGGATGGAAGGGAATCAGAAGTTCACAGTTATTCTAGGTTACAGAGCAAGTTCAAGGACAGCGTGGGCTACGTGATAGTCTGTCTTAGATAGACCAAAAACTTAAGTGGTTGTGTGTTTGTTTCTGTTTGTGTATTTTTGGTGCTTGGGATCAAATCCAGAGCCCTGTACATGTTAGACACACAGTCTACCACTGAATTACACCTCTGGTCCTCGTAATGTTCTTATAGTTGAACTTACTAGATTGTATGTATTCTTTTGTAAGATTGAAAAAACTAACCATAGCCTGGCACTGTGGGGCACATGCCTGTAATCCCAGCACTCTGGGACGCAGACGCAGATCTCTGTGATTTCAAGGTCAACTTGGTCTACAATCTGAGTCCAGGACAGCCAAGGCTACAGAGAAAAACCCTGCCTTAAAGAAAAAAAAAAAAAAAAGAAAGAAAGAAAAAATATTAACCATGATAAGTAGCCAGGCTATGCTGTGTTTTTAACCTATGCTAAACTGTTTTTTATTTTTTTTATTTTGTTTTTGTTTTTTTAAGACAAGGTCTCTCTGGCTGTCCTGGAACTTGCTGTGCAGAACAGGCTGCTCTTGAACTCAGAGATACACCTGGGATCAAAGGCAGGCACGACTAGGCCCTGTGCCATATTGGTTTTTGTTGGTTTTAGATATTAAACCAGGGCCTTGTTTATTCTTTTTTTTTTTTATTAATTACACTTTATTCATTTTGTATCCCCCCATAAGCCCCTCCCTCCTCCCCTCCCGATCCCACCCTCCCCCCCGTTTCTGCATGCATGCCCCTCCCCAAGTCCACTGATAGGGGAGGTTCTCTTCTCCTTTCTGATCTTAGTCTATCAGTTCTCGTCAAAAGTGGCTGCATTGTCCTCTTCTGTGGCCTGGTAGGGCTGTTCCCCCCTCAGGGGGAGGTGATCAAAAAGCAGGGCCTTGTTTATTCTAAGCATGTACTATACTGAGCTATATTCCCAGGCTTTCTAGCCCCTTTCAATTCTATTTTGAGACAGGGTCTTACTATGTAGCCTGGTCTGGCCTGGGCCTCAGAGATCCTCCTGCCTCCATGCCTTCTGAGTGCTGGGATTAAGGTTGAGAACCATCACTCCTGGCTTTGTTTTTTAAGGCCTATAATTCTAGGAGTCAGTGCTGTAATACCCATATCCAGGAATTTTCCTAATAATTTTACCTAATAATTTCTTTCTTTTTTTTTTTTAAGATTTATTTATTTATTATTCATACAGTACTCTGCCTGCATGTATGCCTACACACCAGAAAAGGGCACCAGATCTCATTATAAATGGTTATAAGCTACCATGTGGTTGCTAGGAATTGAACTCAGGAAGAACAGCCAGTGCTCTTAACCTCTGAGCCATCTCTCCAGCCCCTTAACTTCATTTTTTATTCAGTGTGAGTGATTGTCATTTTAGTGCAGAGAATATATATATAATGTGGTTTATTAGAGAGATTGTTTGAATAGGCCTATTAAACCTCTTGGTTAGTGTGGATTAGTGTGTCAAAAGTAAAGGATAAGTCAGTAGTTCATAAGTAATTAGGAAAAAGGTTGTAGTGTCCACATAAGCTGTTAGACTGCTTTTTCATTACTCAAGATTTTCAGCATGCTAAAATGATTACTGATAGCAATGTTTCTATTTTCTTGAAGCATAGGCTTATGTTTACTTAGGTGATTATGGATATGGATATAACTGTAGATAGGCCAGATTTTTGCATATTTTTACAAGTCTCATATCTGTTGTCCACGTTTGTGTAGTGCTTATAATCTATAGTATTACCTATTGTCTCAGTGTGCAGATGTGTACTTTGGGAAATAACTGCTTCTTAAAATGGAGAGGATATTATCCCTGAGATTAAATTAAATCACCAGGAATTTGAGATTGTTGAGAGCTAAGCCAGATGTGGGGGCTCTTGCCTGTAATACGAACAGGATATCTGGGAGGCTAAGGTAGGAGGATTGCCATGAGTTCTAGGCTAGCTTGAACTACAATGTACAGACCCTGTCTCAAAAAACAACCCCGAACACAACAAAAAGCAGTGATTGGATTTAGAGCTAAACAAATAGTTTCTGCCTGCCTTTTTAGAACAATTGGAGACGTAGAACTGAAATGGTTTATTCAGTGCAGAATCAGAGCCAAAACTCTAGTGCTTCCTTATTGTTATGGCAGGCTTTTCTTCTCTGCACACTGCCTCATTTAAAGACAACCTTTGCCTTTAATCCCATCATTGTAATGCCAGCATTCAGGAGGCTGAAGCAAGAAGTTGAGGTGAGCCTGGGCAAGACCCTGTTTAAAAACAAAAAGCTCAAAAAAAAAAAATACCCTCAAATAACCTTCGCTGAGGCAGAAACTTCAGTTATGGAAGGGAGAAATGATAACACTTGGTAATATATTGCATATAGGGAGATAAAGCTGAGAAAATGCAGAGGACTTGGGAGAGATGGAGTAACCATTTTGAAATACTAAGTGTAGACTTGTAAAGTGTTACCCCTGGAGAGTTTTGCAAGGAGATTGAAGGTAAACCAGCCAGCTCACACAGGCTAAGTAGGGGAACTGGAGTAAGGACTTGTCTCCTGCCTCTGCAGTGTGCTTGCACACATCCCTCCTGCTAGTAGGAGTGGGACATCTAGTGACTGTCCTAGGCCTTTGTATACATCACCTGGGAGGTTAGAGAGTAGGGAGTTACGTTATCAAAGTAATGGCAGAAAATAACAAAAGAAAAATAAAAAAATTGAAAATAGAGTTGAAATTACCAAAAACCAAAAACCCAAAACCAAAACCAAAAAACCAAAACCCCATGATGCTGGCCATAGTGGTCTCGCCTGTAAGCCTAGTACATGGGAGGTGGAGGTAGAGAGAACCGGAGTTAAAGATTAGCCTCAGCCACATTCTGATTTTGAGACCCTCTGTTTCTACTAAAAAAAGCTCATTGAAATGTTGCTATAATTCCTCTCTCTCTCAACCTCTTGCATGACAACCAATCCAATGAGCCTAAATTTATATACTTACCTTACAAAAGGCAGCCCAAGCTCCCTATTTTTAATTATAGAAAAAGGGAGGAATGTTGGGATCAGTAAGCAGGCACTTCTACAGCCAGCCCCAAGGGACCTGACAGACCAGTTATCAGGCATTTGTGAAGACACCCAGACCACCTGGAACTAACTGCGCATGCCCTGGGTCACCCTGTAAGAGAACTGGAGCCCTCCCCCTCTCTCTCTTCCTTACTCTCTTACTCTTTCTCTCCTCCTCTCTCCCCCTTCCCCTAATAAACCTCCCACGTGGAACTGAAAAAAAAAAAGAAAGAAAGAAAAAAGAAAGAACTAGGAGAGATTACAGAAGAGCATTGCTGTAAATTAGCCTCTGAGGGTGAGGAAAGAAAACTTCTGCAAGGAGATGCCAAAGGGTCTGAAAGGATACTAGGATTTGTTTTGAATAGAGGTCTTAAGTTGCCTCTTACTCCGTGCAACAGAGGAGGGAGAGACAGGGTCTCTGTCGCCTAGGTTTGCCTCAAACTTTCAATCCTTCCTAGTTCTAGGATTATCAGGTTTTAGCCCCTAGTCTGGTTACTAAATCTTTTATTTGTGAAGGTTTTTTTTTTTTTTTGGGGGGGGGGTAGCAGTTGGGGATAGCGTCTCATGTAGTCCAGGGTATCTTTTGTCTCCCTGTGTTTCTGAAGCTGGCCTAACTCGCCTCTGCCTTTTGAGTGTTGGGATTGCAGGCATGTGCCACCATCCCCCACCTGATAACTCTTAATTATAATCTGATTAATATTGTAATGAATAGAGTAATATATACCCATCTCTGTGGAAACAGAAACGTGGGAAGGGAAACTTTATTGCGTGCCTAATATATGTCAGGTGCTGTGTTTTATCGTTTAGATTTTTTTTTTTTTTTTTTTTTTGAGACAGTGTTTCACTATATGGGCCTTCTTGGACTTGAACAGATAATGTAGCATAGTTTGGATTTGAATCAACCATTCTTGTGACTCTTTCTCCTTCTTGCAGCTGGGTATTAGCTTTACAAATGGAGACCAAAGTGGTTATGTTTTCTGGAGTTACATGGAGACAAAGTCATAAGCTTTGATTATGCCACAATTTTTTTGTTGTCTGTTCTTTGTGGGTGTTGTTTTAGGACTTTGTAGGACACAGTATTGAACAAAAGAAAAACAATCTTACTCTCATAGAACTTATGTTTTAGAGTGAAACAAGCCAAAATTCAGGCCTAACCTGATGTAAGAGCTTACTTTCATTCATTTTATCATACTATATAAGAGGATGGGGGCAGGGGGACAGTTAGCTTCCAGGTAAACATGCTTGCTCTAAACCTGTCACCCTGAGTTCAATTCCTAGGACCTACATGGAGGAAAGAGAGAACTGATTTCCATTGATGTCTACCCTTGCACTCAGACACCAGTGCAAGCATGCATACATGCACTTTAGACACACACACACACACACACACACACGTAAATAATAAAGAAAATAAAATGAAAAATTAAAACCAAGTACTCAGAGGGTTGGGTGGGTGATCCAGACAAGGGTAGTTGAGTATTGAAGTCTGAATCAAAGCAGGAAGCATTTCGGGCCTTGAAACATGGCTTGCATAGGTCATCTACTTGAAATTGTGGAATTAAGACAGGACAAGATAGGACTTGAGTCCTAGTTTTCTCCCTGTAGAAATACCAGTAAGAATGAATTTTACAAGCAGGGTGAGAACAGTCAGGATAGTGTGGGGAATGGTGAAAGGTTTTGACATACAGGATGGAAACTTGGCTTTGGTATCAGTCTATAAAGTTTTATTTCGTATTTTTGTTTTGCTACAGCTGGTATTTTGTATTTTGCTAGTTGCTAGGGCTTTGTGCACACTAGGCAGGCCTCTGCTACTGAGCTGCATCCCTATACCTTGTGGTTTTGGTAGCTGTAAATATGGCTGTCTTTATGATATACAGGGTTTCTCTATGTAGTTTTGGCTTTCCTAGTACTTGCTCTGTGGACCAGGCTGACCTCAAACTCAGAGCTTTGCCCCTGCCTCCTGAGTGCTGTGGTTAAAGGTGTGCACCATTGCTGCCTGGCAATGATATACTTAATATGTAAAGAAGCATAAGAGTTCAGCCCCAAGGGCTAGTCATGTTGTCAAAGGAATAGTCAGAGATAGTGACTATGCTAGGTTGAAAGGGGAAAGGCATTCTGGTAAGGGACAGAACCCTAACGTTTCATGTTTTGTTTTGTTTTGTTTTGTTCCCCCCCTCCCCCAATGTCTTCTGTGAGGGCAGTTTTTTTTTTTTTTTTTTTTGTTTTGTTTTGTTTTGTCTAAGCTCACCACTGTTGGGATAGATGCCTCCACTCCCACCCCTAAGGTTTTAATTACGGAATCTCAATGATTGTGGAGTCCAAGATAAATCAACAAAGGCCCTTTATCTGATATCTAGAATGGGATGACTGGAAGTGAAGGTGTTGCTTAGGAAGTCAGTAATAAACCTTGTTGTCTTTACAAAGCAGGAGTGATGGTATGGTAAAAAGTGTGGTACTCAATGTGTATAAATTGATTTGTTGCTTTTCTTTTTCATGGCCTAAATCAAAGAGACACTGTTAGTAAACAAGGTCCTTTTTAGCCCAGTGGATGTTAATGCTTATATTCCTGATGAAGGGACATGCAGGATCACCCCAGCTCTCACACTAATATAGCCTGTTTTCCTTTACTCTTGCCTTATATATTGCAGGAACCAAGAGAGAAATAGATGAGTAACAATTTTCTTTTTCTTCCCTATGTCCTCCACCATGTCTAGCTTTTCTTGAAGTGCAGTTCATTGTGTATACTTTTTTGTCATTGGATTATTCCATCATTCCAGTCTTATCTTTCATATCTTTAGGATTATAGCCTTCAACTGTGTTATACTGCGTATCATCTATGTTTGCTATGTGTCATTTGCATTCAATTATGCTATAATAGAAAAATAGATGAAATTGAAAGGTTCAGTGTAATACATAAATGTATTGATACATATATGTATATATACACATACACTGTTTTTGGCTTTTCGAGACAGGGTTTCTTTGTGTTGCCTTGGCTATCCACATGCACACTGTGGAGCAATGTACCCATACACATACACACCAACACAAAATAAATATAATAAAAATTTTCTAATAAAACAAGTGGTATTTTTGACTTATCTTCTTGGGAATTACAGGTAAGAGCCACAAATCTGGGATTTGCCTTTTTATTCTCTTATTTATACTTTTGTTTTAGGGTTGCTTTATCCTGGGTAAAGCATATTTATAGGAATATGAGACTCCTTAACACTGAAGGAAATGTCTCTGTCTCCCGGTGACCATTAATTGTCTATAGATAACTCAGGGAGAGGTGGTCCTCACGAGTCCCTCCCTGTAGATACCATTAATCTACCTGTTGGTCTGCAGTGGGCATATCCCTTGATAGGCTTTTTCTCCCATTCCTGGGTATTGTTGACAGGTCAGTCTTGTCTAGCTCTTGGGCTGGTAACACAGCTACTGTGAGATCAAGAGTGCACGGGTGATACCATGTTTTGAAAAGACAGTTCCACCTCACTCTGCTCCTTCTGCCATGTCTTCCATGATGATCCCTAAGTCAGTCTGTCTGTCTCTCTCGCTTTGTATATTATATATACAATGTTTTGTCCGCATGTATATCTGAAGGCCAGGAGAGGGCACCAAATCTCATTATAGATGGTTGTGAGCCACCATGTGGTTTTTGGGAAATTGAACTCAGGACCTCTGAAAGAGCAGCTAGTGCTCTTAACCTCTGAGCTATCTCTCTAGCCCTCAGCCCCCACAGATATCTCTTATTGCTGAATATTCAACAACAGCCCTTTATTTTCAGCACCTTTGCCAGTTATGAGTTTTGGCAGTTTCTGTTGTTACCTGACCTTTTAATTAAAAAAAAAAAAAAATTGTTACATTTGCGTGTGTGTGTGTGTGTGTGTGTGTGTGTGTGTGTGTGTCTCCTAGCACATGGGCACACATCTCCTATGTGGGGATCAGAGGACAACTTCGGCCATTGGTTCTCTTCTTTCAGCATGGGCAAATGTTGTGTCTCAGGTTGTGTGGTTTGGCAGCAGGCACCTTTACCCACTGTCATCTTGCAGGCCCCTGGGATTTTTTTAAATAACAAATATTCTTTTTTTAAAAAATATTTATTTATTTATTATGTATATAGTGTCCTGCCTTCATGTGCCCCTGCATGCCAGAAGAGGGCACCAGATCTCACTATAGTTGGTTGTGAACCACTATGTGGTCACTGGGAACTGAACTCGGGACCCTTGGAAGAGCAGCCAGTGCTCTCAATCTCTGAGCCATCTCTCCAGCCCAATAATAAATATTCTTATTAGTACCCCCGTACACTCCCTCTTTTAAGACTGTCATATGTTATGTGCCTTGTGGAAGCTTTTGTTCTCTTCATGGGTGTGTGTGTAAAACTTAATTTTTTTTTAACCTGGTGGTGGTAGCTCATGCCTTTAATGCCAGTACTCAGAAGGTAGAGGTGGGTGGATTTCTGAGTTCTAGGCCAGCTTGGACTACAGAGTGAGTTCTAGGACAGCCAGGGCTGTACAGAAGACCCAGTCAATGAACCAAACAAAAAACCCCTTTCTTTTTATCTCTAAATGAGCATAGGTGATGCCATGGAGAGTGGAAAACCTGGCCCAGTGCAGGTGGTTTTGGTTCACAAAGAGCAACATTCCTTTGAGCTAGAAGAAAGAGCCTTGGCTAGCATCCTCCTGCAGGACCACATTCGAGACCTTGACGTGGTAGTAGTATCAGTGGCTGGTGCCTTTCGAAAGGGCAAATCCTTCATTCTGGACTTTATGCTGCGATACTTATATTCTCAAGTAAGGAAAATTTAATTTATTTCAAAGTAGAAAGTGAACAAAATAAGCTCATGAATAATTTTTGATGTGTAAAATTACATAAGATTTGGTGAGGGGTCTGGGTAAAATGCTTGCCTAGTATATGTGGGGCCCTGTATTTTATCCCCAGTGCCTCAGAAAGTGAAACCAAAGATGTAATAGAACATCTTGTTTCTCCTGTAGAAGGAAGGTCGTTCAAATTGGTTGGGTGACCAAGAAGAACCACTGAAAGGATTTTCATGGCGAGGAGGCTCTGACCCAGAAACCACTGGGATTCAGATTTGGAGTGACGTTTTCACTGTGGAGAAGCCAGGTGGTAAAAAGGTAAGGATGTTTAAGGAAAAAAAAAAAAAAAAAAAGAAAGGAAAAGAAAAAGAGGGGTTATAACAGAATAACCAAATGAAAAGTTGTATTTATTTACTTTTTTCTTGAGATAGTTTTTTTTTTTTTTTAAATAAATTTGCCAGATTGGTCTGGAACTCACTATGTATTCCAGCCTGGCCTTGAATTCTGAGAACACTGCTTTAGCTGCCAGTGTGCTGGGATCACTGCCTTGCTTGGCTCTAGATGAGAACTTTAACATATGCTCTGTTAATCTAATCAAAAACTAGTTTTGATTCTTTTTAAGTCCATAGTAATGCCTATCTCCTAATGTAATCGCTTTTTTTTCTGTTGAGTTTTTTGTAGTATATCCTACAATGTACTTATCTAGATCCTTTACTAAGTAGAAAGCTTGATTCAGGGAGGTGTGAGTTATATTTTATAATCATGTTTGCTTTGTAAGAACTGACTATGCACTCAAACATCCCTCCATCTGTGAATTCCTTTAATGAAAGCCACTCTGCTGTTAAACAAACAAACAAAAAAAAAGTGTTGTAAAACAAAGGGAAGCAGCTATTAGAGCTGTATGTGCTGTTCATACCTATAGTCTTAGGTCACAACTTAGAAGACAGTCTGGGCTTAAAATGTACATAGAAGAGCTTGACATAGTGACTTAGGCCTGTAATTCCTACACTTAAAGAGGCCAAAGCAGGAAGATTGGCACACATTTGAGGCCAGAATGGGCTGTACAGTGTGGGAGGCTCTTTCAAAAACAAAAAAGTGGTTTGGAAGTTTACTGTGTTAGTGTGTAATATGAGACCATTTCTCTCAATGTTGAGTACACATCAAGCTTCTGCTCTTCAGAGAGCTTCCAGTAAGTCTCCTTGTTTTCTCTTCAGTCTTGTTTTTCTAATTAGCAGACATGTGTGACAGTGAGCTTTTGTTTAATTGGGATATCATGTAGATGATTCAGAGTTCATCCTGTAGAAGTGTCTGACTCAGGGGTTCTTAGTGTACATAAAGCTGATGAACATAAAGTTGATGAACAGGAATCAACAATATTTGACTCCAAACACTTCATTCCCTCAAAAGAGGCCTCCAGTATTGTTAGCAGTCACTTCCCATTTCAATCCTTTAACCCCTTGTCTCTACTAATTTGCTGTTGACTGAACTGTTAGGAGGTGTAGCCTGGTTGGAGAACTAGGTGTGCTTTTACTTCAGCTTCGTTTCTCTCCCTTTCTTTGTCTTTTCCTCTTCCCTGCATTGTTGTCTTTTCTGGTATCAGGGATTGACTTTAGTGCTCTGTGTATGCTAGGCAAATGTTCTACATCACAGTTACATCCCCAGCCTCTCCATGCAGCTGTCTATTCATATGATACAAGTGAAATGATACATGTTTTTTGAGTCTCGCCTCCTCCACTAGCCTCATTCTCTTATAGCATTCGTTAGTTCTTTACTGCATCCCATGGCTGAACAAAATTCCATTGTATGAAAATATTGTACTTTTTAATTCATCATTTGTGACTATTTGGGCTGCTTATACCCATATTATAATACCCTTTATTATAAATAATGCTTCCTGTAACCCTAGTACTTCGGAAGCTGAGACATGAATTTCAGGCTACTGTGAGCTACAGTGTGAGAGCCTGTCTTAAAATGACCTCTCCCCTTAAAATAAACAAACAGACCAAAAAATAGCTTGGAGAGTTGGTTCAGTAGCTCAAGAGCATTTGTTGCTGCTCTTTTAGAGGACCTGAGTCCTCCAAAGCACTCATATACACAAAATAATAAACGCATCTAAAAAAACTCACTACCTGCCATAAACATCTACGTACAGGTGTTTTTAAAGACTGAAACTCTCTTGTATTTATCCATATGTTTACTTTTTGTGTCTGTGACAGATACTGGAGATAGACAACTTTAGGGAAGAAAGATTTATTTTGGTCACAGCTCCAGAAAGTTTAGTCTCAACTGTTTATTGCTGTGGGCCTGAGGCCAAGCTTGACATGACAGGAATCATGTGATGAGGAAAGGTTGACTATCATGGTGGGAAGCATGTGGTGAAGCAAAAAGCTCACTTTGCAGTAGACAGAAAGTTGGAGACAGACAGGAGGGGCCAGGGCAAACATATACTTCAAAATTATGTCCTGAGCCACATATTTCCTCATTCAGGATGAACTCATCAGTGGGTCACGATATAGTCACTTCTTAATATTAGATTCAGCAGTTGAGGACCAAGTCTTCAGTGAAAAGAGCTTCTTAGGGAAGATGCTACATGTGTTTCTGTGTCACATAATAACTCTGACGAACTTTATTATTATTTTTAAGCTTAATTTTTTATGTACATATGTGTTAGACCTGCATATATTTCAGTGCACCATATTTGTGTCGTGCCAATAGAGGCCAGAAGAGGGCATTAGATCTCCTAAACTGGGGTTATGGATGGTTGTGAGCAAGATATGTGGATGCTGGGAATCAAACTCAGGTCCTCTGGAGAGCAGCTGGTGCTCTTAATCACTGAGCCGTCTCACCAGCCCCTGTGACTAACTTAAAAAAAAGATGCCTAATACCTTCTAAAGATAGCTTTACCAACCTATGTGCATATTAGCAATGTGGGATGTTCTAATTTCCACATATTTCTAGCAGCTGATGTTTTTTTCTTTTTCCTTTCATTCGTTTGTTGGTTCCTTCCTTCCTTCCTTCTTTTTAATTAAGATTAGATTTTAAATCAAAGTTGGCCTCCTTTGTCCAGTATGTTTGGCTTATTTGACCTTTTTATGTGTGTTAACTTACTTGATGGCCTGTATACACCTGAATGGCCCCCACTCCCTTTGTTTTGAGATATATGTGGGCTATGTATATGTATTCCTGAGTTGGTACATGTTTTTATATGTGTTTGTGTACATGTTTGAGGCCAGAGGAGAGCCTTAGCCTTTGGTGTCATCCTTAGAAATGTTATTTATGTCTTTTGAGACAGTTTCTCATTGGCCTAAAGTTTACCAGTTAGGCTAGACTGTTGACCAGTGAGCTGCAGGAGTTGTTCTGCCTCTGCCTCCCCAGTGTTGGGATTACAAGTGTCCACAATGAAGTCCAGGATTTTCACATGGATTCTGGGGAATCAGACTCAGGTTCTCATGCTGTGAGGCAAGACCTTTACTGAACAAGCTATCTCTTCTCCAGCTCCATTTTGTGTGTGTGTGGTATAAGCTTAGTAGTCAGCTTAGTAGGTATGAAGCGATAAATCATTGTGGTTTTGATTTTCATTTGTATTTTACTAGTGACTAATGGTATTGAACATTTTTTTTTTCAGGTATTTAAGAGCCATTTGTACTTCTTTGGAGTAATGTCTATTCAAATCAAATCTAAAGTTTACAAAATTTTTTATGTATATTGGTGTTTTGAGTATGTGTATGTCAGTACCACATATGTAACTGGTATCTGTGAAGGTCAGAAGAGGGCATTGAATCCTTTTGAACTGGAGTTACAGATGGTTATGAGCTGCCATGTGGGTGCTGGAATTGAACCTACATTCCCTGAAAAAGTAGCAAGTACTCCTAACCACTGAACTGTGTGTCTCTCTAGTCCCTGACTTATCTTTGTAAATTATCTTACAAAATAGCAGGCTAGTCGGGTGGGGTAGCGCACACACTTATTCCCAGCACTCAGGGAGGCAGAGGCTGGTGGATGGCTGGATGGCTGAGTTTGAGGTTAGCCTGGTCTACAAAAATGAACACAGGATAGCCAAGGCTACACAGAGAAACCCTGTTTTGAAAAACCAAACCAAACAACAAAGTAGCAGGTTTCCTTATGATTTTTCATACATACTTAGTTTTGGTTGACCCTTTCCCTCACCCTATGTGTTTATTCCTCATTCTCATTTAGATAATTTCAGCCCCAGTATTCCCCCTTCCACTTTCAAATCATGTACCTTCTACTAATTTCACCTCTTTTAAAGCTTCCCTTTTTCAGTCTTGTTGGCCTCTTTCTAGATTTTGGCCTCTACAGATTCACCCACATACATAATGCATATATAAAAGATTAGAAGCTGGTATCTGTATTTGAAAGAAAACATGGTGTTTGTCTTTCTGAGCCTGAGTCACCTTGCTTAATATATATTTTTTATTCCTATGCACTTTCTTGGGAATTTCATCTTTATGACTGAATGAAATTCTTTTGTTTACATGTACCACATTTTTTAATTCATTTATCATCTAGGGTGATTTCATTCTCTTATTGTGAATAGTGAAGCACACATTTTTGTGATAGCATATGGAGTCCTTTAGTGTGCATGTGGTGGTATAGCTGGAGCATTTGGGAATTTTATTTTTTTTTATTTTTTTTGAGACAGGGTTTTCTCTGTGTAGCCTTGGCTGGCCTGGACTCATTTTGCAGACCAGGCTGGACTTGAACTCACAGAGATCCACCTGCCTTTGCTCCCTGAGTACAGGTGTGTGCCACCATGTGGAGCTTCTATTTTTAATTTTTAAGCCACTGATTTTCATAGTGGCTCTTCCTGCTTACATTTCCAATAAATACATATTTTAAAATTTAATTTAAAAAGAGCATCAAAACATGAAACGCTTGGCGGGTAGTGAGATAAGTGGCTGGCTATGACATTGGCGTTTTTCCTTTGGGATAATTTTATCCTTCTTCATGTTGCTCCATGTACTCTCACCAGGTCAGAACAGATACTGCCCAGCGAAGTGCTCTTATCAAAGCAAGGCCCCTAATTGCATTTTTTTTTTTGATAGAACCTATAAGCAGGTGTTGATGGCTCATGTAAATGTTATTTTCAGTTTTTCTTTTCTGGATTTTTGAGACAGGGTCTCATTCTATAGCCCATGCTGGACTACTCCTTATGTTACAGGCTGATCTTGAACACAAGGCTATCCTCTTACCTCAGCTTTTCAAGTGCTGGAATTACAGGATACCAGGGCCTTTTAATTTAGGATACTTTTAATTTATTCTTTGTCTTTGCCTTCTTCTTCTATTCATTTTGGCTTTCCTTTTTTTTTTTTTTTTTTTTAGGTTGCAGTTGTTTTGATGGATACTCAGGGAGCATTTGACAGCCAGTCAACTGTGAAAGATTGTGCTACCATCTTTGCTTTAAGCACCATGACTAGTTCTGTTCAGGTAAGAGCTCTGCTCCCTTCCTTTTTCCCATTTTTTCCCTTCCCCTCCTTTTTTCCCATCTTCTGGGGATTGAACCTAGGATCTTGACAGTGCTAGGCAACTATTCTATATTGAGCTCTCTAGTCTGTCAGTTTTTTTCTGTTAGTGCAATTCTTGTGAGTGTATATGAGTGGGTTTTTGTTTGTTTCTGTTTTTGTTTTGTTTTTCAAGACAGGGTTTCTTTGTGTAGCCTTGCCTGTCCTGGAATTCACTTGGTAGATCACGCTTGCCTTGAACTCACAGAGATCTGTCTGCTTCTGCCTCCAGAGTGCTGGGATTAAAAGTATGTGCCACCATCTCCTGGCTATGAGTGTTCTTTTTAGACTATGTTCTAGTTTGCATTTCTGTGGCTATGATAAAGCACTCTGATTAAAACCAACTTGGGGAAGAAAGGTTTATTTGGCTTACACTTCCAGGTCATGATCCATCATTGAGGGAAGTCAGATCTGGAAACAGGAACCATAGAGGAATGCTGCTTACTGGCTTTTTCTTGTTCATGCTTAGCTAGTTTATACATATAAACTATATATATGTATACATATGTGTACATACATACATACATACATAGAAATGATTTATACATGCTTATATGTATAAACTACATATATAGTTTATATGTATAAACTAGCTAAATGTATATAAACCATCCCTAGTTTATATATATAAAATATGTATTATATATACACATATAATACATATATATAATACATATATAAGATATGTATTATGTATATATAATACATATATAAAATATGTATTATATATATATAAACTAGGGATGGTGCCACTTACAGTGGGCTGGACCTTCCTACATTAATCATCAATCAAGAAAATCTCTTCCTGGCTTAGTAGTTAAGAGCCTTGGCTGCTCCTTGTAGAGGACCTAGGTTTAATTCCCAGCTTCATGGCAGCTCACAACTGTCTTTAACTCCAGTTCCAGATGATCCATGGCACCAGGCAGGTATGTGGTGCACATACCTGTGCATGCAGGCAAAATACCCCATACACAAAAATAAAATAATCTTTAAAAAAGAAATAAAATATTTTCCCAGTTATAGCCATAAGATAATCTGATTGAGGAAATTATTCACTTGAGGTTTTTTATTTTCCTGGTGACTTCAGAGTTGTGTCAAGTTGTCAATAAAATTTAGCCAGTACAAACTACACACTTAACTTAGCTCTTAGAAGCTCAAAAGGAACAACTTTTTTCTACATATATAATTATATACAAAGTATTTCAAGAAAAATCTCAAATCTCTTAAACTGTTTGAAACTTTAAAGAAGGAATGAATTTAGTCTTATGTTCCTAATTTTTTCCAAAAGACAGATAATACTGTTATATCTGTATCTATTTCTATATGTAGATATAGATAGCCCTCTTATACTTAAATGCAATTCTTCAATTGTAAAAAGCTTCATCCAGTGCTTTAAGCTTATTTAGGACTTGTTTGAAGTAAGCCAGAGTGCTATCGATCTTGATTTTGTTTTCTAGATTTACAATTTGTCCCAGAACATTCAGGAAGATGATCTTCAGCAGCTACAGGTAACAAGGAAGGGTAATGGTAATAGTGAGTGAAAAATAAAACATCGCATGTTTTCTATCCTATGTGGAATCTAAACGTGAAAGCAGAAGGGGTCGGGGCAACCATCTGAGTACAGGAAAGAGACCAGAGAGGAGGAGGGATGGGAGAAAAAGGCAGTGGGATTGTGGGTACTGGGAAGAGAAGCTTAGTCATTGAAGTACCTGCTGTGCAAACATGAGGACCTGAGTTTGAATATCACATAAAATGAACAACCAGGTGTGGTGGTGCATGCCTTTTATCATAGCACCCAAGAGGTAGAGGCTTATACATTTTTGTAAGTTTGAGGCCAAGCTGGTCTGCATAGTGAGTTCCAGCATGGTGGTCTGCTAACCCCAGTGCTGGAGAGGTAGAAATAGGAGGATATGTGGAGCTCACTGGCCAGTACTAGTCTAGGCAACTTGTTAGCTCCAGGTTCAGTGAGAGACACTGTTTTATAAACTAAGGTTGAAAGTTATACAAGAAATCTGACAGTATCCTCTGGTTTCAAATACACATGCCATATACACCTCACATTCACTCATGTATATATACTCAATCATATACAAATTCCTATACATACAGAATGCACTTACACAAACACAGCACAAACATAAACATAAAAATAAAAGAAGTAAAAGCAAACAGCTGCAGGTAAGTAAGTATTCCTCATAATTTTGTTTTTTAATTTGTATTTTGAGACAGGTTGCTGTGAGTACTGGGTCAGCCAGGGCTTCTGGGGATTGAATTTGGGTTGGGGTCCTCAGGCTTGCATGCCTAAAGCTTTTACCTTCTGATGATTTCCTCAGCTCCAAGGCTAGATTTTGTTGATATTAAGACTATGCATACTACTCTCGCATTTCTCTGGTAGAGGGTAGAGACCAAGGGGCAGACTTCTAAATATTTCTTTAGTTGTCAGTCCCACTTCCTCACCCCTCTTGCAAGGAACTCAGTTTTTTAATTTTTCAGGTGTTTAAGGATTCTACTGAGAGATTGTTTGACTTCTTGGGCCTCTGCTTCGCCCCTTACTCCCACTCCATTTTTTAGCGGGGCAGAAAAGGCCAGAACTGGACACTTGCCCTCTGCTTTTTTTCTTCCCTAGTGTTTGTGACAAGTTCTTTGTGCTGTCATATTATTTCATGACCTCTTTTCCCTGTGAATTTGATATTTAACCTTTATTTTTATTATATTTAGTGTGGCTTCATGAAGAAGCAAGCAAATGTATGAGGGAATTCTAATATTAGTGAATTCATCCAGTCATTTAATGGGGCAGATACTATGGCACCAGTACTTTTGCTGTTAGAGATAATAAATGGGAATGTCCCTGCACACTGGTTTGAGTGCTCATAGTAACTAAAAAAATGCTCATGGTAATTAAAGGTTACCATGCCTAGCCAAATTAATATTTTTTAAGACTTATTTTACATGTATGAGTGTTAGGCCTGAATGTATGAATATGCCTGGTGTTGGATCCTCTGGAACTGCAGTTTGTGAGCCTCATGTTGGTACTAGGAATTAGATCCAGGTTCCCTGGAAGAACAAGTGCTCTTAGTCACTGAAACATCTCACGAGCTCCCAAATATTTTACAAAAGAATACCATAAAACTGTTTTAATTAAAGTTGTCCTATACGCCACTAACTCTGCTTTCTTAAAGCTCTTCACAGAATACGGGCGTCTGGCAATGGATGAAATTTTCCAAAAACCTTTCCAGGTAAAGCACTATGAATGTCATTTATATCTTTGTTTAGTTTACAGTTTAGCAAATTATAGCTGATGACCCAGATCTGTCTGGTTTTTTTTTTTTTTTTTTTTTTTGAGACTGAATCTGGTTATATTGCTCAAGCTGGTCTTCTTCACCATGTCCTTGCCCCCTTTGAAAAGTTTAGCAGACAGTATTACAGTAATAACTATAATTAATCTTGAATATGCATTTATATAGCGTTGTAATTCTGTTCTGCTCTGTCATAATAGACATTGATGTTTTTGGTTCGAGATTGGAGTTTCCCTTATGAATATAACTATGGACTGCAAGGAGGAATGGCATTTTTAGATAAGCGTTTACAGGTAAGTGGGAAATCTGAATAATTTTATAGAGGTAGTAACTTTCTCCTTTGATTTTGAATATTGTGTTTAAAACATGTTATTGAAAATGATACTCTGTTAAATTTGTATAAATATTAGCATAAACCAGTATAATTTTTTGTTTGATGTTTTTTTTCTTGGTTTTTCAAGACAGGGTTTCTTTGTGTAGTCCTGGCTGTCCTAGACTTGCTTAGTAGAGGCTGGCCTTGAACTCACAGAGATTTGCCTGCCTCTGCGTCCCCGAGTGTTGGGATTACACGCGTGTGCCACTGCGCCTGGTGCTCAGCCTTTCTTCAAAAACAAAACAATACAAAAATCCCTTTATGTGTGTGGGTATTTTGCCTACATGTATATCTGTGCAAAACATGCATGCAGTACTCACAGAGTCCAGAAGAGGACAAAAACAGATCCCCTGGTACTGGAGTCACAGACGGTTGTGAGCTGCCCTTTGGTGCTGAGAATTGAACCCAGGTCACTCTGTCAGTTGGGAAGTCTTTTGTCTTTTTCTAGGGGCTGTGCATAATACCAAATCGTCTGTGGCTGGCAAACTGTTGATTTTCCTTGGCAGGTGAAAGAACATCAACATGAAGAAATTCAGAACGTTCGAAATCATATTCACTCATGTTTCTCCGATGTCACCTGTTTTCTCTTACCACATCCAGGGCTGCAGGTGGCCACAAGCCCTGAATTTGATGGGAAATTGAAAGGTGTGTTACGGTCATTCTATTGTATACATGATTTGATCTTTGGAATTCTGTAATGAGCAGTAAGAGTCAATTATGAGTGGATGCTTATGAGAATGAATATTGTCTCATAGAAACAAAGTATTAGTCCAGTTCAGATTTTGCTCTGGACTTACTGTGACCATTAGAATTACTTTTGTCTCTTTCACCAACTGAAAATGAGGTGATGTTGTTCTTCAGAGATCTTTCTAAGAAACATTATAGTTCCCGCTTTATCAGACATCAAAGCCCTAAATAAAGGAAAACTGAAACCCAAGACATCCAATATTTTTCAAGTAAAATTATCTTCCTCAGAAAAAGTACCATGATATACAGCCAGTTTTATTGTTTCAATTTATTTGTGCTTCTAGCAAAGTGGGCCAATGGGCCATCATCAAGAAGTGCTGGGTCGATGGCAGGTTAGTGAATCAGAGTTGAGATGCTTGGGTACCATTATCTTATTTTTTTTGTTTATACCTGGAGGCCTTGAGTCAACTAATTGCTGGCCTGCAATTTATACTTGTTAAACAGTTTATAAACTGTTCTGAGCCTCTTACTTTTCTCTGAAACACTGATAATAGTAGTTGCCAGCTTTGCAGTCCAGTTGGTTCCCTGTGTTAGGCAAAGTGCTTTCATATGAGGCTCACTGTAATTCCATGAAGTTACATCATTTCTTTTATCTCAACATGAGGAAGCTGGTGAAAATGAGGAAAGTTAAGCAACTCACTCAAAGTGCTCAGCTAAAAGCAATGTGGCAGAGGTTTATATCTGGGTTCTGGTGCCTTAAAGCCCACATCATGGAAATAGAAGTTCATTGTTGTTTGGAGGAAGTCTTAAGAGAATATGTACTTGTTGAGCTACCAGGGCAACTTGCCTTTTAAAAATAGTCTCAGTAAATATAAAATACATATTATTTAATTTTGTTTGATTTAGTTGATCTAAGAATAATATATTTGTGTAAGTCAAGATATACAGACATGAGGCTAGAGAGAGAACTCAGTATTTAAGAGTGCTCTTGGGTGCTGTTCCCAGGACCTACATCAAATGGTTCACAACTGTTTGTAACTGCTGTTTCAGGGAATCTGATGCCTCTGACCTTTCTGAATATGGGCATGAACATATTGCACATATATGTGTACATGCTGCCACATACATAAGTTAAAATGGGAACTTAACATTTTTTAGATTTATTCTATGTGTATGAGTGTTTTGCCTGCTTGTATGAATGTGTACCACATGTGTGCCTGGTGCCTGCAGAGCTCAGAAATATGTGCTGGATCCCCTTTAATTGGAGTTATTGTTGTGAGCCTCCATGTGAATCCTGAAACTGACCTTGGATTCTCTGCAAGGCCAAGTATGCCTAACTGCTGAGCCGTCTTCTCTTTTTTCCTTAAAGATTAATTTTTTTATTTAATGTGTATGGGTGTTTTGCTAGCTTATATGTCTGCACCACATATGTGCATTGCCAACAGAGGCCAGAGGAGGGTGTCTGTCTGATCCTCTGGACCTGGAGTTACAGGTAGTTTTGAGCATGCTGAAATTCTCTGAAAGAAGAGTGTTCTTTGTTTGTTTGCTTTTTGTTTGTTTTGTTTTGGAAGATCAGTGCTCTTAACTGCTGAGCTATCTCTCTTATTAGACCCTCTGGTCCAAGTGCTATGAAACAACCTGAATTTGAGAGGTGTAATCTTTACCTTCTATTTGACACTTTGGTGATATGTTAAGAAATTGGCCGCTTTCCTGAAGGAGATGCTCTGGTATCTTGTATCCTTTGATTGAGAGATTTAAGAATAAGGCCTGGGTTTGGTAGATATATCTGCTTAGGTAAACAGTAGAGCTAGAACCTGTTACCTAAAGAACTGGGAGAGAATTTTTCAACTAGGGAGGGAGAGAAAGGTAAGTGTATTCACATGTGTGTTTGTGATTAGTGATACGTATTAATTTTCCCTTTTTTTTTTTTTTTTTTTTTGGAGGGGTAGGATCTTGTGTAGCCCAGGCTATACAAACTCACTTGGTAGCCAAGGGTAACTGAACTTCTGCCTCTACCTCCTGACTGCTGGGTTTAAGGTGTGTAGCACTGTGCTCAGCTGGTAATGTTCTTTCAGGGGTATAGCACTTCATTATTAGCTGTTTTTGTTTTTGTTTTTGTTTTTTAACCAGATCTAAACTGCTGAATTTTTGTTTGTTTAAGTTATTTAGCCCTGGCTTACTTGGGAGTTGATATGTAGACCAGGCTGGCTTTGAACTTGGAGCAATTCTTTTCTGTTTCTTCTTTCACTGCTTTCAGTTTGGATATTTTTCAGTAGGCAAGTGTAGGGGGATGGATCAGAGTGACTTTTTGTGTCCTTGTCTCATGGGGAGCTCAGGTTACCAGGTATAAGCACAGAAAAGGGCATTCTTTCCTTTCTTAAGGCATTTTCATTTTGATATTTCAAGGCCTTGTGTTTTGAAACTCGATTCATTTTACCATTTTTATTTAGAAAGTAGGAGTTTAATCCAGGCATGGTTGTACATGCCTTTAATCCTAGCACTTGGGGAGGCAGAGGCAGGCAGATCTTGGGGAGTTTGAGACTAGCCTGCCTGGTCTACAAAGCAAGTCCAGGACAGCCAAGGCTACACAGAGAAACCCTGTCTTGAAAAACAATAACAACAAAGAGAGTTTTAAAAAGTTGTGTGACTGCAATTTGAAGGTGTGTTGTTATTGAAATGCATGTTGTTTACATTCCTGTGGTTGCCTTTAACAAGTCACTACAAGCTGGGCAGTTTAAGACAATAGAGATTTATTCCTTTACTGTTCAGGAGGCCAGAAGTTTGAAGCAGTGGCTGGTTCCCCTCCAGGGGCTCTGAGGAGAACCTGTCCCATGTCTCTTTCCTGGCCTCTGGGAAGTGATGGCAATCCTTGTCATTCACTGGCTGTTTCTGTGCCACTTTAATTTCTTTGTTGTCATATGGCTGTTTTCTGGATTTAAGGCCCCTCAGCCTTAAATGTCACTCAGTCGAGTGAGTGACATTTGCTGGGGCAGCTTCCAAATAAGGTCACATTCTGAGGTTACAGATGCATGTGTGTTTATTCCACTGTCCACACATAGTTTACCACATAGTTTACAGATGGTTTAGTCACTAAACAGTAAGTTTGTTGATTAATGCTGTTTATGTTTATAAGATGGAACAAATTCAGGCTAAACAGTCTCTAGTCCCACAATTAGGAACCATATAGCTGGCCTCTGGAATTCACTATGTAGAACAGGCTGGCAGAACTCACAGAGATATGCCTGCCTCTGTTTCCAGAATGCTGGCATTAAAGGTGTGCACCACCACAAACAGTGTCAAGATAGAACTATAAAATACAATTATCAGATTTAAGTCATGCTTTTTTTTTTTTTTTTTTTTTTTTTTTTAAATATGTGAAAAGGCAAGTCCAAAAAGGGCTAGGGACATGTAACTAAGTTATAGGGGCTTCCCTAGCAGGTGTGGTCCTCAGCATTGAGCAAAACTCAAAAAGCAACCAAATACCAAACTTGAGTTCGGACCCAGACTCTAATCTCCAAATTTCCAAACTGATGTTATTGAAAATATGTGAACCATTACAATCAGAGAAAATGCAAATATGTTAGTATGTTACAGTTTTTGTTTTCCTGAGGCAAGATTTCTCTGGGTAGCTCTGGTTGTCCTGGAACTCATTCTGTAGACCAGGCTGGTGTTGTACTCATAGAGATTCGCTTGCCTCTGTCTCCTGAGTGCTGGGATCAAAGATGAATGCCACTACTGCCCAACTATGTTACAGTTTTTGTGCATAGTAATTTGGTAGTATCAAAATTTTAAATGTTTTTTTCTTGGATCTAGTATTCTGTTTTTAGTAGTTTATCCCAAGGAACTTTCCAAATAAGTGGGTAAAAATTGTTCAAAAATATATAGTTGGTAGCACTACTATAATAAGGGATAACTTCAAACTAAATGTGTGCTTATAAGGAATTGATTGATTTATGATGTGTTAAACAGTATTAAAGTTCAGTCTTTAGCCAGCTGTGTATGTGGTGGTATATACCTGTAGTTCCAGTACTAGGAAGGCAGAGGTCAGAGTCTCTGACTTTAGGCCAGCCTGGACTACATCGGGAGGCCTTGTTTCAAAAAAAAAAAAAGCAATTACTAAAAGAATTAGGTAGATATGCACATACAGAGAAGCCAGGGATAAATTATTAAATGTAAGAAAATTGAAGAATAGCATATGAAATCTGATCCAAAGATAGTAACTTACACTGTATTGTTTGAGATAGGGTCTTACTTGTCTTGCAGCCTTTGCTAACCTCAAACTGGCTGGCTGTCACAGGCTAGCCTTGAACCTGCTCTTCTGTTTTGTTTATCCCAGGGCTAGGATTACAGATTAGTATTGCCATGCCTGCTTTATAAGTTCTTGTAAAAATGAAAACATGTAAAAGTATAATTTTCCTTTTTACCTTAATTTCAAATTTTGTTTGGTTGTTTAAGGAGCTACAGTATAATCAAGTACTGTATAACTTCACTCGACAATAGCCTTTGTACAAAAAGACCCCCACATGTGTAGATTTGTACTTATGTACTAGACAGTGTTAGCACAGTGAGGAACTTAACTGATGACACAGTTTTTATACTTTATCCCTTTTGCTAAGTGATGCATGACTGTACCTTCAGATTTATGGATGAAGATTTTATAATTTTAGAGGCGCTGTTAACGTTGAAGGGTTTTACATTCTATTTCTATTTTTTATGATTGTTTATGGGCATGCCACTACTTGTTTGTTGAGGTGGGAAGACAGCTTTATGGAGGTGATTGATTCTCTTCCACCCTTTAATGGGATCCAGGAATCAAACTCAGGTCACTAGGCTTTCATAGCACTGAGGCATATTGTGCCTGCTTCTTTTTGGAGACAATGTCTTGCTGTGTCTTCCTTAGACTCATATGGTAGAAAGAGAGTGACTACCACAAGTTATCCTCTGACTTCCACAAACTGTGGCACATACACACACACACACACTTGCACAAACACAAATTTTAAAAACTTCTCAGTATTAAAAGGTATTCAGTGAAAAAAAAATTTTTTTTTTTGTTAAGGTTCTGTAGTTTAAGGTACTTGTGTCCAGCACTTTATACTTTTTTCAGTGTATGATTTAAAATACAGTTTCTTTTAGATTTTGTTTTTAAATTTTATGTGTGTGGGTATGCTCTTTACTGCTGAGTCCTCTCCAACCCTCAAGAATGAGATTAATAATTTGTCCTGGGGCTGGAGAGATATCTCAGAGGTTAAGAGCACTGGCTGCTCTTCTAGAGTTCTTGAGTTCAATTCCCAGCAACAATCTCTACTGAGATCTGATGTCCTCTTCTGGCATGCAGGTGTACATGCAGATAGAGCATTCATACATATAAAAGAAATAAATCTTTAAAAAACAATTTGTTCCACTTTTTTATTTCTTAAAACTTATTAGGTTCACTTTTTATATTATAATTAGGTTTATGGATTACTGAAGAGGTTTTCTATTTTAATATGGGCAAATTTTTATTTTCATTTGGTAATTGGGAACTCACAAAGTATTAGATTTATATAAATCATACTTTTGGTAATTTAATTCTCCTGTGTCTTCATAGTTGGATTTGTTTATTCTTACTTTGAGGAAAGAACGCCTGTACTTGATGAATACCTGACTCTGCTTTGGAACCTTGTGCAAACTGCAAGGAATATGTCACTTTTTTTTTTTGACATAATGGTCTTTGTATCTTGAGGTGGCCTGGGAGGCACTGACAAGATACTTAGTAAATAGCAGGACGTACAAATGCTTCAACTTTTTGAGTCTTTTTTTTAAAGACAATTTATGCAGCCCAGGTTTGTCTCAAAATTCCTATGTATTCCAGGCTGGCCTTGAGCTCCTGATCCTCATGCTACCTCCTCTTGCTTGGATTACACAGTGCTAGAGCTTCCTCTTTTAAGACAAGATCTTGGCAAAAAAAGGCAAATGAGTAAATAGTGGCTTTCTGTTAATTTTAAGGGGTAGTGCATGGGTGCAGCAAAGGCATGGGGCAAGTGGAGAGGCTATTTTGATTTTGAATACCTTTAATTTTTTAAAAAGTGGTACTTTCTTGGGAGGCAAAAGCAAGAGGATTGATTGCAAATTTGAAACCAGCCCTGGGTATGAAGTCAGGATTCTGTCCCTAAAGCAAAGCCAAACCAAACCATGAAATTTCTTAAAAAGCAGGGGAATAAACCAAATATCCTAGAATTGAAACCAAGATAAGGATATTCTGTATATTCTGTTCTGAACTGGAAAGGACTTAAATGTGACAGGAAGGAAGGGCACAAATATAAGTGCATTAGGACATCAGTCTGTCAGCAGCCTGGCCACAGCCAGAAGATAGCAAACATAGTTCTCACCCCTTTCTGCAAGGGTTTTGTTTTGTGCTCATTTTGGCTTCTTGTTTCTTTATGATCCTATATATAGATATTGCTAGTGAATTCAAAGAGCAGTTGCAGGCTCTGATACCATATGTACTAAACCCATCTAAGTTAATGGAAAAGGAAATCAATGGTTCAAAAGTTACTTGCCGGGGACTGCTGGAATATTTTAAGGTAAATACAAGTTTTAGTTCTAAACTTTGTTTTTTTGTAAACTTGATTTTTAATACTAGTTTTCTGGGGGAATGGTCAGAGACATTTTATGACCTTAGTGTCCTTCCAGAAGTGGGCCACTGGGTGGCAGTATGGACATAAGAACCAAATGATGTTCTTTGCACTCTCTTAGAGTAGTCATTACTGTGTCTTCAAGGAAGATGGTGTGGACAGGAGGTGGTTAGGAGATTGCTGTGAGTAGGAGACACACGTAAATGAGACACAACTATCTCCGGGTGGATGGTCTCTGCCCACAGGTCGTGGTGAGACCATTGTGCATGGGGGCCTGACTGGAATCCCAGCCTTGGTAGGCTTGTGCTGCTTGAGAATATTTTTAGATAACTAAAAATGCTAACATGCATTCAGGGGTGTGTGGTGCTTCTGCTAATTCTTGGTAGTTGATCTAAGATTTTAGGAAAGTGCAGTTGTGTGGTCTCACTTTTAAAATATGAGCAAAATATTTTAGAATTATAGTTTTGTGATTGTTTCTATGTTTTTATTTTAAGGCATATATAAAAATTTACCAAGGAGAAGATCTGCCTCACCCAAAATCTATGCTTCAGGTAATAAGGTCTTTGGTATTCTAGGTTACATTTTTCAGTTGCTGGAATTATCCCTGATATGATAGAACTGAGTCCTGAAGAAGAGAGCAAGACCACTCTCCTTTTTCTTTTTTTTTATAGCCTTACCTGACCTTTAAGAGCACATTTTACAGCAAGTGTGGGTGCCCTCCGTTTCTTCTATGTTCTCTGTAGGACAGTTAATGCCTTTGGGGTGTCTCTCCTAACAGGGCACACTTGGGAAACACTGCTTTGTTAGACACAGCTGAAGCATAGCTGCGGTGTTGGACAAGCCACTTCCAGTCGTTGGTGTTTCAGTAGGTTATTGTCCTTAGGATTCTCTGGTCATTTGGTTAGAAAAAGCTTCTCATTTTCATATGCTGAATATGTAGGTATTTATTGCTAAATATTGACTTACTTAATTGCAGAATATTTTCACAAAATGATTGCTGGATTTTGTGACTGATGGTATAGTGAATTTTTTCTCCTTGTTTTTTGTTTTTTCTTTTTTGAGTCACTGGGATTGAACTCAGGTGCCTTACATCTATCTATTAGCTTAGGTAAGTGCTCTACCACAGAGCTTCATCTACAGTTCAAAGGATGCACCTGTTAAGTTTGAAATTGAAGTAAAGGAAATTATATTTTCTTGAGTTTTAGAGGTTTGGTTTGTAAGATTCTTAAATGTCAGAATAAACATTTTGGCCCCAAAATTGACCAAAGTAGGTATTTTATTAGTTGACTTATGGAAACAAAAAATAACAGAAGGTTAATAAAAAGGAAGAATGGGAATAGGAAGAGAGATAGTTTGGCTTGTTTTCCTGGAAAATGTTACAAGACATATTTATAGTTTACACTTTTGTTTCTTAAAAGGCCACTGCTGAAGCCAACAACTTGGCAGCTGCAGCCTCTGCCAAAGATATTTATTACAACAACATGGAGGAGGTATGTAGGAAACACCTTATTCTGGAGTGTCTTATTTCCTGAGCATTGCTTCTGACTTCAAAGGCCCAAATTTGATCCCCTCAATGTATCCCTTTTTTGTTTTAGACAGGGTTTTATGTAATAAAATAGTCTGAAAATCACTGTGTAATGGAGGGTGGCCTTGAAATGTCTGATTGTGCTGCCTATACCTCACTAATGCTGTAGCATAGGAATGTGCTTCAAAGGCTTGTTTTCACTTATGAATTCTTGTGTATGTGTGCCACATATCTGCATGTTCACTGAGGCCAGAAAAGGGCATTGGACCCTCTGAAGCTAAAGTTCCATGTGGGTTGTGAATGGCCTAGCATGAGTATTGGAAATTCAGTCTGGTTGTCTGGAAGAGCTGGACGTCCTCCGTTAGCTCCTGAGCTGTTTCTCCAGTCCTTGCTTATTGTATCTTAAGATGATGAGATACAAAGCTATCTTTCAGGTCTCCCTAATGATTGGGATGTTCTAATTATTTTTTAATTTTTCTTTTCTTTTGAAACTGAAAGTCTTTCTATGTAAAATAGGGATTTTCTAGTTATTTTTATGTTTTTGAGACAGTGTCTTGATATATAGTCCAGGTTGGTCTCAAATTTATGGCAGTACTTTGTGTGCTGCTATGTCTGTTGTTTCTTTTCTTTTAAGATTTATTATTCATGTGTATATCTCTGTACCTGTAGGTACCTGAGTACACAGAGGGGGATATTAGATCCCCTGGACTCTAGTTACAGGAGGTTGTGAGCTTCCTGATATAGGTGCTGGGAACTGAACTCTGGTCCTCTGCAAGAGGAGCAAGTGTTTTTAATTGCTGAGCCATGTCTCCAGCATTCCAGTGTCTAGTTATTAACCACTTTTTTTTTTTACCAAACTCCTAATTACTTATTATATTTTTATTCGGGGGCTTGCTATGTAGCCCTGGTTGGCCCGGAATTTGTGATATAGATCAGCTCCACCTCAAACATAGATGGTTCTCTTGCCTCTGCCTCCTGAGTTCTGGGATTATATAGGCATATGCTAGTATGTCTGGCTTTGGCCTCGGCTATTTGTCTTTTCTGACTTCTTATTGAAGCAGGATCTTATGTAGCATACGTGGGCCTCAAACTCCTTATGTACCTGAGGGTGACCTTGAACTTTCTGATCCCCCCCTTAACCACTGCTGGAGTGTGGGATTACAGGTGTGCACCGCCATACTGATTTATATGATACTGGGGTTGAACCTAGGGCTCTGTGTATACTAGGCAAGTGCTCTACCATATGGGTTTTAGCCTCAGTCTCCCTTGAGTATTTTCTGAAGTTAATTTCTAACCTTCTTTTCTAAGCTCTTAAGAACATTCTAATCTTGACTGTGTCTTTTTACTTGTTTTATTTGGCATATACCAGAATTTTCAGCATGTGTTTTTGTCATTTTTAGGTTTGTGGGGGAGAGAAACCTTATTTGTCTCCAGATATTTTAGAAGAGAAGCACCAAGAATTCAAACAAGTTGCTCTGGACCACTTCAAGAAGACCAAAAAGATGGGTGGGAAGGATTTCAGCTTCCGTTACCAGCAGGAGCTGGAGGAGGAGATCAAAGAACTGTATGAGAACTTCTGCAAGCACAATGGCAGCAAGAATGTCTTCAGCACCTTCCGAACCCCTGCAGTTCTATTCACAGGCATAGCAGCATTGTACATAGCCTCAGGTTTCACTGGCTTCATTGGGCTTGAGGTTGTGGCCCAGCTGTTCAACTGTATGGTTGGACTGCTGTTGATAGCACTCCTTACGTGGGGGTACATCCGGTATTCTGGTCAGTATCGTGAGCTGGGTGGAGCTATTGACTCCGGTGCAGCATATGTGTTAGAGCAGGTGAGTGGTGCTGGCTGAGGGTCTCTGGTGACTATAAAGTTTGAAAGAATTTCATAGTGAAAAAAGCTCATTTTCTGATGGGCTTTACATTTTACTTTTTTAGTATATTAATATTTAGTCCTGATATATTGTTTTAATGCTTAAAATGGCCCTTTATTGCAAGAAAGGGCCTTTGAGCTACTGTTTGTGCTGGGCAGTTTATTTTTGTTTTTTTGAGACAGGGCTTCTCTGTATAGCCTTGACAGGGCTTCTCTGTATAGGACTCGCTTTGTAGACCAGGCTGGCCTCATACTTCCCGAATTCTGGTATTACAGGCCACCGTGCCTGGGGGTCAGTTTTATTTTTAGTATGTGTGAGTACCTTGCCTGCATATATGTCTGTGCACCATCTGTATCTAGTGCCCTCAGAGGCTAGAAGAGGTGAGTCCCCTGGAACTAGAGTTATAGATGATTGTGAGCGTGGGGCAGCCCTAATTATATGCTCTTCAGATCTAATTCCTATATGATACTCCCCATTTCTGATGAATTCGCTTCACTGATAAAATAGGAGCTTAACAGTGTTATATTTTGAATCCTATTGGGTTCAATCCTATTGCCTTCATTTGTTTGTTAAATTTTTAGGCACATATTTTCAATTTATTTATTTATTTATCTCTTCATTTATTTATTCATTTATTATTTATTCAGATCAGCCTGCCTCCTGGAGCTCTAGGAATAAAGACATGTGCCACTGTGCCTGGCTGCTAAATTAATTTTTTTTGTTAACATATACAAAATAATGGATTTCTTTTTGACATCTTCAGACATATCTTTTTTTGTTTGTTTTATTTTTGAGATAGGGTTTCTTTGTATACCTCTGGCTGCCCTGGACTTGCTTTGTAGATCAGGCTTGCCTGGAGCTCACAGAGATCTACCTACCTCTGCCTCTCTGAGTGCTGGGATCACAGGTGTGCGCCACCACCACCGCTTGGCCATATCTTCATTAATATCTTCGAAGTGCAAACAGTTTTTGAGATTGACATGATCTCTAGGGTTTTTAATTTAAATTTGTTACTATTGTATGTGTTGTGTTGTATATAATATATGAATGTGGGCATAGGGGATCCAGAGCATAGGATGTGGAGGTCACAGGACAATTTTGTTAAGTGAGTTTTCTCCATTCACCTTTATGTGGGATCTGGGAATTGGACTCACATCATTCGGGTTGAGCAGCAAGTATTTATCCAGTGAGCCATTTTACTAGCCCATTTAGGTTTTTTGTTTGTTTGAGTCTCATGTTGCTGAGACTGGTTTCAGACTTCATATGTAGAAGAGATGAATTTGGACTCTCAAACTCCTGACTTTGTTTCTTCTAAAGAGCTTTCAAGTGCTACAAGTGCTGGGGGTATAGGCATATACTATATTCTACACCTGACTGAGCTCCAGTTTCCATATTTTATTTTTTGAGACATGGTCTAGCCTGGGACTCACTGTGTAATGCAGAATAGTCTCAGCCATACATAATCGTTCTACCTCAGCCTCCTGAGTGCTGAGATTGCAGGTGTGCACCATTGCAACTGGTCATTATTAATGTTTTTAGGACTAGTTTGTTTCTTTTCCTGTGACATAAACAGATTGGCTAGGTCAACAGTATGAAGCCAGGAGAGCCTTCTCCTCCTCGGCAGTGAAGCAGATGCCCCACTGACTCTTAGGAGTCAGCTATGGCCATGGTTTCCTCTTACCACTGTTATCTCAGTCCCTCTGCTGTCTCAGCATGCTGCTGATGAGGAAAGATATTTGAAAGTTATCACCAAGGACCTAGTTTTTTTCACGTTGTGTTGTAACTTATTAACTAATACATTGAATAAATGGACTCTTGCAGGCTTCTTGTCATATTGGTAATTCTACTCAGGCTGCAGTAAGGGATGCCGTCGTTGGAAGACCACCTGTTGATAAAAAGGCACAATAGCATCTTAATGGGAAGACCCAGAAAGAGCCAAGTCAGCCCCCGGATTTCTGCTAATGCCATCATGGATGGGCCCAGTTCCAGAGGAATGGCAGATCTGAGACCATCCTGGAAGATCTGAGATAGGGCACTGTAATAAAAGAACTGACCTCTCCAATGGTTTCCAATTCCACTTGTCTTGGAAGCAGTTCTTTTTCTTGCTGTTACAGACCCAAGGCTACTCTTTTCTCTGTTCTATGCTTTTGCACTTTAAGGGGTGGGGGCTAAAAGGAAAATACAGAACTGCAGCTTTTAAGTCTTTGATGTGCCACATAGTGCCTTTTAAGATCAGTCCATGCCTCTGCTGCCGTGAAGGCTGAGGAATGGAGGACAACCTCATGAAATGTGGTTTTGGATCAAGTTTTCTTTGAGATTTTGTATTTTAGTTATTTTGTACCTTTGAAGATTTTTTTTTTAAAGTTTATACAGCTTGAAAAAGGCTCAGCACTAAAGAACAACTGAAATGATACTTAGTACACTTAAATTTTGTTTCCTATAGTACTGATGTTTGAACCTGTTGCCTGACTGTGCTAGGTAATTGCTTCACCCTGGAGCTGTCCTCCAGCTTGCTTGACTGTGCAGACTCAGATCTTGAAATTACTCTGTTCCGAGGTAGCTATGTGCTTTCCATATTCCTTCTCCATCCTTAACTTCTTGAGTAGTTTGACTATAGACATATGCTACCATTCTTGCTTCAAAAACCATATTTATATGAATTCTCTTTGCTATGCAGCATGGAAAAAAGTAAATAATTTAATAATCTATGTTTCAGAATATAAGGTCTTTTACCATGTAGGCTGGCAGTTTTGTTGAATTTGTTTTTTTATTTTTATTCCTATAGCTTCTTTCTAAAAGAGAGGCAAATAAATGGTCCTTAAAAAGTCAGTGGTTCATAATGAAAGGGCTGAGCTAGCTCTTCAAGGTAAAACTAGTTTGAATGAACCATGTGACCTCTGATAAGTCACTTGAACTTATGTCTTGGTTAGATTCACTGTACATTTACGTATGTATACGTGTCATTCTCAGAAATAGTCATTTTCAACACAGAAAAGGCATTACCAAATATTGTTCCTTTTAATGTTCAATTTCATTTTGCTTAGTGGTAATACCAAGTAATTTGATCTAAAGTCTTTACCTAAACTGTTTTTTGTGTGTGTCTCACTTTATTGCCGTGGCTGGCCTGGAACTCTGGATATAGTCCAGGCTAGCCTTGAAGTCATAGAGATCCTTGTGCCTTTGTGGCCACTATGCCTGGCCCCACCTGCTTTTTATTCTATGTATTGTCTAATGTTCATAATATCACAGCTAAACTGTTACTTTTATTTAGTATACTTCCCCCCTTTTTCCCTATTGACTAAGGAAGGGTACTCAGTCTAGCTGAACTATTTAAAATACCTCTTTAGCTGGGTGTGATGATGCATAACTGTAGTCCCCGAACTTGGGAGGCAGAGGCAAGGGGATCTCTGTGAGTTTGAGGCCAGCCTTGTCTACAGAGTGAATTCCAGAACAGCAAGGGCTACAGGGCTGCACATAGAAACTCTCAAAAAACAGACAAATTCCCTCATGATTCTCCTTTTGGTTAGACTGGCAATTTTAAAATAACTGGCTTAGAAAGGACAGTTGATTCTAAAATTTCTTTTTTTACATTTATCTTGATTATGTGATAAAGTTTTATCTATTAGTTGCTTTTTTCTTTGACTTTGTAATGGTGAATTAATTGTGGTTAAACTTTCTTAAAACATGCCTGCAGGTATAGAAACCTTAATTTTTGAGATAATTTGAAATTTTGTTTTAGGAAGGAGATACAAGGGTTTTGGAAAACCTATTACAAATTTTATGTACATGAAGTGTGAATGGAAAGTAGAAAAAATGGAAGTCTTGCATTTGATTTCTTAATCAGAATTTTCTTTTTACTGTTTTCCAATCAAGCACTTAGCAATTCTGAATTAATATTAAGCATTTTACATATTTTCATACAGTCTTGTCCTGAAATTCTTTGTAATTTTTTTCTTTTGCTGTGACATTTGGGAACAATTTTAGCTTGCTTTTAAACTGTTCACTCCTTGTGAGTGACGGACGGCTGATAGTGTTAGGGCTTGGAAGCTCACTCCTCAAGTAGTGGAGTTTTCAGGTGATGTTCCCTACCTGAAAGCTTGTACTGAGTGATGGGCTCCTGATAATGAGATAAGGTCAGAGAGGGTTTTAGGGACAGAGTCTTATTATGTAGTCTAGATTCGCCTATAACTTGCTTTATAGTTTAGACAGGCCTTGAACTTGAGGTTCTGTTGCCTCAGCCTCCCCAAGTGCTGAGCTTATAGTATGTGTCCCCATTCCCACCCCTGGTTCCATTCTTAATGGTGAGAAAGGATGATGAGGGTAAATTTTGCTGTATTATTTCAGTGTTACATACGTGTATGTGTTTAAAGCGAGTGTTCTATTTATCTTATTCTGCTTCTGGAACATACTTATAATTTTTCTTTGCAGGCTCTTAGGAGTTTTTTCCTTGGCCTCTTTTCTAACTTTAAATTGTTGATTTTCTGTCACAGTTGTCAGTACAAAATCCCTTTTTCTGAGTGGCTAAAAATAGTCCTGAGGAGATTCATAACTGGTTGAATGCATCTGTTAACACTTTCAGCCTTTTCTTTGTGGGTCAGGGACATGGTGAAGGAATCAGACCAGTGTCCCTCAGGCTTTTTGTGTAGTCAGTGTTGATTTGTGCACTCCTGTCAATATGTGGAGCACATTCCTGTGTACTTAATGGAGATTTCCAAAACATTCCTTTAAAAGTAACTCACTTTAGGAGAAGCCAGTTGTTGCCAAGATAGTCTTGTCTTTGTCTTGGGGTGATGGGGGTGGAATCCCATGGCTGTGTGTACGCCAGGCATTTGCTGTATCCACCAGGTTAAACACTTCATTTGCTTCTTACCGTCAAATGGATAGACTCACAACTTTGATTCTTTCTCTGGGAAGTCTTTTGTGATTTATCACTTGCTGATAAGTTTTACACCCTTTTGCAGAATACCAAAAATCTGTCTCATGGATGCTTGTGACTTTTCTCATTTCTTTCCCTCTACCCCTTCTCTTTTCCTTTTTCTGTGCAGCCCCAGCCAGAGGTTTTTCTTTGATACCTGCTCTGTACTGGGTCGGGTCACTGTGGATGTTTGTGCTTGATTTGCTTTCTCTCTCAGTCAAGGCAGACAGCACATAGGCACAAGCACTGTTTTTCTTGCAGTTTCTTTAGTAGTCACACACACAGTGATACCTGGGATATGTGAGGGAGACAGAAATTCAGTAGATTAATATCAGCCCAAGCAAAGGCAAATTTTTTTTTTTTTTTCAAAAAGTGTCATGGAAATATCAAAAGACTTCTTTTGTTTGTGTAGATGTTTTGGAATGTAATAATTGGATATGATTTGATTTTTCTGTCAGGTGGCCAACATCTCTGCATCCTTCTACCTAGCCTACGGAGCTGATATGTTCTTTTGTCAGGAATGAGGCAATAAGCAAGCCTTATTTAGCAAAGTGCAAAATATTCCTTGTTTCAGGTGGCCTGTTGTAGTGGTTACAGTTGTTTTTGCCAGGAGCTGCACTGTAGCTCTATCTTGGATACTAGATCTCATCTATGTTTTAATGCTTTAATCTATGGGGTGTATTAAAAGAAAATCAGACTTTGCTTTGTATCTAGGGATTGGTGCAGTGGTTTTGTACTTGTAGCCCGGAGAATCATTGTTTACAAACATCAGTAGGTAATGTTTGGGTAGGGGTGGGGATGAATGGATGAGAATGAACTGACCCATGGATTGGGAGTACCCAGACAGGAAGTGTGCTTCAACATTTCTAGCAGCTTTACCTGAGGTCTGCTGCCTGGTTTCTTCACCTAAGAATTTACTATGTTTAGAATTGTTAGGGCACCCTAAGTCAGGATTGTCCAAGCTTTTTAAAGCTGTAATAGTGCCTTCTCTTATACACCTGTCCTTACAGGTATTTGAGCTTTTTTTTTATTTCTTAATTTTGATAGTGTACCCTCACACACTCTGAAAAAGCCAAATTGAGCACTGTGACTTGAATCCCTAAATCTTTCGTTGTTTTGTTTTGAGAAAGGGTCTTATTGTGTTACCCTGCCTGTTCTGGGACTCACTATTTAGACCAAGCTGGCCTTAAGCTCACAGAGACCAACCTGTCTCCTTGCGAATCCCCAAATCTTTTACACACAGAAATCCCTAAGGTATTAATACAGGTAAAGAAAAGGATGGAATCATAAGTATGAAAGTAGTCATCTATGTACTACTTTCCTATGTAATAGGAGCATTATCAGATAGCTCTATCAACAAAAAGGTTTTCCTGTGGAAAAGAATTGCAAGTGCCAGCGCTGAAGTTTAATGTAATGTTCAAGGGAAGGTTACATCGTTGCCCAAACCTTTTGGTTCAGGTAATTAAAGTTGTGATGGACTTAAGCCTTAAAAAGAGTTGAATCTAGAACATGAGTTCTGAATTTATTTTAAAAAATGATGTGTTATAAGTACTTTCTGCTAGATTCTTAACTTGAATGGCTTTAAAACAATGTTTTAAAAGCACAATGAGAAGCAGTGATGCTGTTCTGTGTTAAAGGCTCGTTTCTGTTTCACTTTTGGGTTGTACAGTTAATGGATTAAAGATCACAACACCATGCCACTTGTGTTTGTTGTTACTGTTCTTTCTTGTAGAAGGACCTGTAGCACAGAGTGGGGCTTGGCAAGGGGAGTTGGTGACCTAGTCAGAGGTTGGGGCAGTGATAGGTCAGCTCACTTTGCCCTCCACAGTGACACTGAGCTGGTTAGCAGTAAGCTGGTAAGGCTGTTGTCCAGCAGCCTAGAAGTAGTGTGTAGTCATGAGATTTGAGGTTATCTTCCCATTTGTAACACTTGTAGTTGGCTACTTGGAGCCAAAGCCAATTGTTAAGAGTCTCTTGAAGAGTGGGGAGGATAGAGGGAGAGCTATGCTGAAAGATTTCCTCTCCACAGGTGACCAGGAAGCCAATGGGCAAGTGGCACCAGGTTTCTCCAATCCTGAGAACTGGGAAAGGTTTGAGTTGTTTTTTTTAAAAGAGTCTCACTATGCAGCCTTGTTACTGTGTAGCCTTGGCTGGCCTGGATTTCACTATGTAGTAGTTCAGCCTGGTTTTGAATTCACAGAGATGTACCAGCCTCTGCCTAAAGAGTACTGGGATTGGAGTATGCCACTACACTGGGCTTTTTTTTTTTTTTTTTTTTTTTTTGAGACAAAAATCTCATGTTGCCTGTCAGAATACAGTCATGATACATAGTGAACAAGGCCTTGGGGAATTGTGAGAGAGGCTCCAGTAAAAAAGGAGGACCTTTTATCTCAGCTGTATTTTGTTCCCTGGATTGTTCTCAGACATGATTTCATGGTTCCTGGGACATACATTTGCAATCAGTTTATAAGATATTCTTGTTGGATGTTGGGACATAGCTATAGAATCCAGTTTAGTGAAAAGATATGCTGAGTGCTGTCCTCAGTGTACTCTGAATCTGCATATAGCCTTCTGTTTTGCTTTCGTGCTTTCCCAGGTATAATCTATAGCACATAGATTGGTACATATAGTACATTGAATTGGTCTGTCCTGAAAAAGTTCTGGGAAAAGGCTGCTCTGTTAATATTTAATAAGTATTTACTGGTGTTTATTTACATGTTTTTTTCTGAACTCAACCTGCTTTGGATCATTGTATTTATTGTTACATTGGTATATAAAAACACACTGAAACTGAATTAAAGTCTGCAGCATTAAATTGTAGTCTTCTCCAATCTTTAAGGTTATCAAATTCCAGGTCTCACAGATTTGCACAGGTCGACAAAGGTCAACAGCTGTTCAGATTGGCCCCAAACTCACTATCTGAGGATACCCTTGATTCTGCTTCCACCTGCCTTGTCTGGGATTATAGGACTAAGTTGGACCAAGTTCATGTGGTGCTGGAAATGGAATCAGAATGTCATATGGTCTAGAAAAGTACTCTTGTTCAGGGCAAGACAGTACAGAGGTCCCTCCATTTTATTTTTTTTCCTGAGGCTATTTTGTATGTTTAGCTAGAATTTCATCTTGGTGGAGAGAGAGAGTCCATGGGATAGCACCTAACTCTTCTAGGAACCTGAGGTCTAGATGCCCCAACTAACTTAGCTTCCATTAAACTGTTTGTGAACCCCCTTCTAACTAACCACTTATCTTAGCTTTTGTTAAACTGCCTGCTTGGGCAAAACCTCCCTGTGCAGCTGCTGAGGGAGATACCAGGATGTGGCAGAAAGCCCTCCTGCCACCTGAGTTAGCATGAATAGCTAACATCTTCCCTGTAATAACCGATAGCTCTTTCTGGTGCCAGAGCTCTTTCCTTGGCTTAAGACCTATGTCCATTTTGTTGGAGAGCTATCCTTTTGCCTCAGCCAGGTTGTCAAGAGAAACCAAATCTGCTTGGTTCTCTCAGCTTCTGTCCAAGGAAATTGACCTTTCCCTCCACCCCCATTCTGGAGCTCTCCCTTCTGGGTTGTTTAGTCTTTTGACTCCTCCTTGTGGTTCAGGGATCCCGGTCCTGTTCCATGTGGAGGTGGGAAAGAGTCTGATCTCTCATTGTGGCAGGGATTATGGGGAATCCTGCCATCTAAGCAGAGTGACCTACCTACTCCAAGTAGCAGTTGTGCCAGGGGGAAGGGGAAGTAGTTTCTTCAGTTACAGAGTGATGGAAGTTCAACTTCTTTCCTGTTCATGGTTTATGTCCCCGTCTCTACCAGTGACTTTCATAATTGGAAGACCTCCAGACTATCCCTTATGAGCCTGTTCTAAGGTAAGAGGGCATTGTACATTTTTTTTGCCAAATAATACAGGGAGGATTAAAAGTGGCAGCCAGAAAACCCAGCTTATCCAAGGTAAGTCAGGTAACTTCAGGACTTGAAGAATCATCCACTGGGTTTGTGTCATGGCTCTGTGAGGCATACTGGGTATTTATTCCCATAGACTCAAATGTCTCTGAAAACCAGTGAGTCACAATATTGCCTTTGTCATGCAGCTGGCCCCAGATATAAGGAGAAAGCTCCAGAAATGAAAGGGAGGTGAGGGATGAATAGGTCTTGACTTTTAGGAATTGTTCAGAAAGTTTACAACAGCTAAGATTTAGCTGAAGATGGACAGGGAAAGAAACTCTGGTGCAGTGATTGATGCTCTTACAGAAACAGACAAGAGGAAATAGGGGAAATAGATCAGAAGAAAGGGTTATAAAGCTCACTAACATTGACTGCAGATGTTGGATTAAGAAAGAAAAAATCCACAAATACCCTGCTTCAGTATATAGATTACCTCATCGAAGTGGAAGTTTTTGCCTCCTTTAAAGACTCAGTTTTGTCATGTGATGTTTTGCTGGAGGTTGGCTTGTGAAAGGGCACCTGATGTTTTGCTGTGAGCTCTCTCATGACTTTAGCCAGCTGAGAATATCTGTGGGTGAACTCTGAGATGAGGAGATATATAGAAGCCCACACACAGTGAGACTTCTGGATCGACATCACTGTGCTGATCTTTGTGCTTTGACCCTTGACTTTAAAGAGAGAAATGTTCTAGGGAACTTCCGGGGCAATCCAACTGAGTCTGTGTCTTTCCATGACTTCATGTTGCTGCTTGGTGTTGGCCTTTAGATTGGACTGCTGGTATCCTGATCACCGAGTTTGGTAATCCCCTAAAGACGTATTGACCCTAATCATCAGGAAGTATATGAAAGAGGTCTACAGCTTTTTCCCCTACTAATCATCTACCTAAGGTTGGGGAGTTGGGGGGGGTGTTGGAAGGGAGGTAAAGGTGCTTAAGAACCCTAAATAAAGTAGGTTTGGTGAAAAATCTAAGCCTGCACTGTTGACCTTGACTTTTTTACTAAACATACTTTATTTAGGGTTATTAAACAATTCCACCTCTCTTCCAATCTCCCAACACTGGGTAAGAGGGAAAGGTTAGTGGAGACAGGGGCCAGAGTTCTCTCTGCTCCTTCCCACTCGGTAGGTTCATAGGAGTCTGTTGAGGGCAATACCAATATCAGTCATCAGGAAATCCAGAAGTCCAGGTTACCAGCAAATCAGCAAACAGCAAATGCAGCAGTAGGCCGAAACAGCAGCAAGCAGTCCTCTTCCAAGCAGCTGTGCCTTCTTCCTCTGGGCTGCTAGAGTCCTCAGAATTCAACTAATTCCACCTGGCAAAGGCCACCTCCACACGAGACACTTACCAGGTGTGGACAAACTAAAATCCCCAACTTGAAATTTTTAACAAAAACATGCTTACATAGCAGAAACTAAACATTTCCCCTTTTCTACAACATTTCCCTTTTCTGTTTAAAAGAAGTTGGCTTTTTTCCTAACATTAATAAACTACATACAATAAAAATTATGAGAATTATTAGATAAGATCATGTTTACAATGTCAAGTCCATTTGTATTTGGCAATCTTGGAAAAAGTATTCCATTATCCTATCCTGGTGAGTCCTAAGTTCTATACCTAAACCACTTTCTTATATCAACCTGAAAACATCTATACAGATCTTAAAACATTTTTTAGACATAAACCATTGTCTAAAGCTTAAATGTAGTAAAACTATAAATATCTATCTAGTCTTCAACCTCATCAGAGACCTTAAAAGGAACCTACTGTATAGGAAGCTAAGAGCAAACAGCTTCCAGAACTATAGAAATGACAAAGACAGTTGGACTGCCTGGACCAGAGGTTTCTCTGTGTTGTTGGGGCATTCAGTCTTCAGTCTACTGGCCCAGAATATCTGACAGGCTTTCCTGTGAAACAGGAAATTTGAAGGACTGACCACTTAGTCTCTGCAAAATTGGACAGTCAATTTTCCAGTGTCCTGCTTGTTCACAGTTTGCTCAGACAGCCTGTTATCAGAAGTTGAAGAGCGGGGTTTTTTTGTTTTGTGTTTTTGGTTTTTTTTTTCCTCTAGTGGCTATCTTGCCACATTTGTGTTTTTGATGCCCATTATCTTCTTTGAAGTATATTAGAGGTGCTGCCAGGAGCAGATGTGGCTCTGTCAGAAAAGCCTTTTATTATTAAAATATTTTAAATTCCATATTCTATAGATCTCTGAAGTGTTTGAAGACCATCTTTTTATCTACCATTATATAGTGCATAATCATATCTACTTATCTACATATCTATTGAGCAACATTGCTTGTGTCTACCTGTGTACTATCTACTTAACCTTGAAAACATAAAAGAGACTAAAGAAAGCCTATTTCTGTAATTAACTAAACTATTATCTAACAAGACTACAAGTAAGATTATTTATCGGTTGCTAACTACTAATTTGCATTTCTAATCATCCTGAACAGTTTGCAATAGTTTTCATAAGACATTTCATAAGACCACATTTTCAAATGAGCTACATATATAGAATACATTTAAGCAAAAGTTGAACAAAATAGCCTTAAATTTTTATCAATATACAATAATCTATACCAATACATAATATTTGACACTAGTAGATTTAATAATGTACCTCTTATCCTGTAATGTCCCACCCCCTCTTTTCTCTAATATTGGCTAAGAGAGAAAGATAAAAGAAAAAGGAAGATAGAGGAGATAAAGAAATCCCTAATTTTAACCTTTACTTTCTTTTTTCCCTTAACATGACCAATCCATAACCCACCAAATGACCAACAACACCCACCCCACCTCTTGCGAGTGGGGGTGTCATGTTCTTAAAATTATTTTTTGTTGTCTGAGGGGAAAACATCTTTTTGGGTACACTTAAAAAATCAGGATATTGGCCAAGTGCTGAAAAACTAGCTGTATCTTTTTTCTCTCCAGTCTCTGTGGTTTTTGTAGTCTCTGAGTTTTCTGTCTAGTCTCTGTGTTATCTGTCCAGTCTCAGTGTTTTCTGTCTAGTGTCTGTATTTTCTGTTTAGTCTGCATGTCTTCTGTTCACTCTCTGTGGTGTTGATCATTTGGGCTTATGAAGTTGACCTGGGTGTAGATTCTTGAGGAAACAGTAATTGAGGCAGTTTGTGAGGCTGAAATCATCTGGGCTATTTCTTTATCTTCACTGTTATCTGATCTTTTGCTCTGAAAATAAACAAACTTTTAAAGGTAATATAGGTACATTTTGCATCATAAGGACCAAGTAGCCAACAAGATTCATTTACTATCTGAAGACATTTAAGTCTCAGCTAGTAGGAGGTCTTTCTTGGTTAAATCTATAAGTTTCATTGGTAACCATATTTTTTCATTTCCTGTAGATATATAGGCATAAACATGTCCCCATCTCAAACTATTGCAGATTTCTATTCTACTGTTAACATGTCCTTATAATAAATGGGTTGTTCTAGTTCTACAGTTGTTTTTTTTTCTATAACTCAGTGTCTCTCAGCTGCTGCTGTTCCTTTTTCACCAACACTAAGAAAATTTAGAGTTAACAAAGCATTATTTAGCCTGTCCCTAGGGGTCATTACTCTCCCTTTTTGTTTAATAAGCGTCTCTTTTAAAGTACAATAAGCTCTTTCTACAACTGCCTTCCTGTAGGATTTTGTGGTATATCTGCAATGTGCTTTATGTTATAATATGCAAAGAACTGCTTCATCTTACTAGACACATGCGGGGGTATTATTAGCCTTAATTTATTCAGGTATCCCCATAATTGCCATTATTTCTAACTATCAGCCTTTTCAGAACTCAAAGCAGTTGCCCATTGGAACCCTGAATATGTATCTATGGTATGGTGTATATACCTTTGTTTTCCAAATTCTGCAAAATGAAACATCCATTTGCCAGATTTCTTTTGGTACCCTTTATGTTATTCCCAGTTGGTAATGGAGTTTAGTTATACAGAGCACACAGACACTTTATTATTATTTCTTTGGCTTGTTGCCAAGTGATAGAAAACTTTTCCTTTAAACCTTTACTGTTAACATGGTGTTTTTCATGTCATTTCGAGGCCTCTGTCACATTTTCTATTAGTAATTGATCAATTTCCTTATTTCCTTGTGCCAATGGACCTAGCAAACCTGTATGAGACTGAATATGAGTAATATATAATGGATAGTTTCTGCTTTTGATGGCCTGTTGCAATTGCATAAATAACAAAGTCGATTCTGAGATACCAAGAATAAGTCCAGCAGTTTCTATATGCAAAACAACCCTTTCTGCATATTAAGAATCAGTAATTATATTAAGAGATTCAGTAAAATCTAATATTACCGTAAGGATAGCATATAATCCTGGTTTTTGAACTGAAGAATATGGGCTTTTTATCACCCTGCTTATTTGGTCTGATTTATAACCTGCCATTCCCATCTAGTTTATGCTCAAATGTGTTTAACCTTACAGATTCTTTGTAAATGGCCAGATTCACTGCAATTAAAGCACCGGGATATTTTGATAACTGAGACCTCTAGCTATAGCTTGTCCTATGATACTGACATGATCTTTCTGAGACCCAGTGTTAGTTGTCTCTTTTATCCATTCATCTATTGGGGGTCCTCATGCTTTTAAATGTCTGAGTGCTCCTGTACATTCAGTATTTGCATTCTCATATACCAAGATCAGTATCAACGCTTGTCTGGTTTCAGGGTCTGGTACGCCTCTGTTTGGAGTTGAACCTAGTCTCTGTAAGAAGTTGATAAATGCTTCTCCAGGGCCTTGAATTACTTTAGTAAATGAGGTGGTTGTTTTACCAGGCTTTTAAACCATATCCCATGCTCTTAATGCTGCAACATGACGTTGTTCAATTACAACATCATCAGATCAGATGTAAATCAGCACAAGCACCTTCACCAAGCAGCTGATCCTTATCAACATTTATCCCGTGCTCGCTTCGGCAGCACATATACTAAAATTGGAATGATACAGAGAAGATTAGCATGGCCCCTGCGCAAGGATGACACGAAAATTCGTGAAGCGTTCCATATTTTTTTGACAGGAGTCTACTGAGCGCATTTGAAAGACTCTAACTAGCAGTGTTTTCAAAGCAAAGACTCATGACCAAACCTTTGGCAGAGTACAGGGAATCATAAGAAAGAAGGGGAGTTAGTCTGATGAGGAAAGGATAGGAGCTCCACAAGGACCAAATATATCTGGGCACAGGGTCTTTTCTGAGACTGACATGCAACCAAGGACCATGTATGAATGTGACCTAGAACCTCTGCTCAGATGTAGCCTGTGGTAGCTCAGTAACCAATTGGTTTCCCATAGTGAGTGGAACAAGGACTATTTCTAACAGGAACTCAATGACTGGCTCTTTGGCCTCCCCACCCCCCAAGGGAGGAGCAGTCCTGTTAGGCCACAGAGGAGAGCTTTGCAGCCAGTCCTGAAGATACCTGATAAAACAGGATCAGATGAATGGGGAGGAGGTCCCCCCTATCAGTGGACTTGGCAAGGGGCACGGTGGAGATGAGAGAGGGAGGGAGGGACTGGGAGGGAATGAGGGATCGGGATATGGCTGGGATACAGAGTTAATAAAATGTAACTGATAAGAAAAAAATAAAATTAAAAAAACAAACAAACAAACAAAAAACATTTATCCCCCTTGTTAAATTTTGTTGTTCTGTTTTCGTGGCCTCATTTCTCTACCATGATAACCATTGTAACTGCTGACCAGCTTCTACCACAGCTGACACCTATCCCTTCCAATCTTAAGGGGGTAAGTCTATTTTGGGAGGCTCAGTTGCTTAACATTTGCTTAACTGAACATGAATGTATTCCATACTTTACAGTGGACTCTTTAAAATGCTTTAAAACTAGCATTTCTACTGGATGCCATATCCTCTCATCATAAGCCTCCCCACCATGAGTAGTAGCAGGCATATGTTGCACAAAGACTGGGAAATTGGATGGTGGATGGTGCTTTCGTAGCCTCAAACGACTCCTTTGGCAGTGCTCTTGGCTGGACAATAACCCATTTTCCCTGTACTCAGCCTCCTGCTCTTCCTGGCCTTTTGCCTCACAAAGGTGCTCTAGGCATCTGGCAGCAGTGGAGCAGGGCGGGGTGGCAATCCACCTTCTAGCCTAATTTGCTTCACCTTTTCATCCTGTGCAAAATTTCTGCTCCGAGATGTCACGCTCGAACCCTTTTGTTCTACTTCCACTGGCAGTTTTTGCTTTCCAAGCACAACAGCCTCTATTAAAAAATTCTCTAGGTGCATAGCCAGCTCTACAAATCCTTTCTAACACCAGAGAATTGAATGAACTTTCTGAGTTTTCAGCTTTCTTCCCAAACCTTCCATTCCACTTTCTGGTGCACCTTATGCCCTTGAAATATATTTTGTATTTTTCCTTTCTCAGTTTGCTACATTTGATCAGAGTACTCTTCATAAGTGTGAATCACAGGACAGGGTCTATACTAGGCTGTTTTGAGATTTCCAATGCAGTTAATCTAAATCTCTTCACTTTAGCTTCAGGCAGGCTCTTTTTAAAAAATTTTTATTCTGTAATTTTGTTAACTTCATAGATTCATTTTCTACTTAACATTTACATTTAAAAATTTTGTTTATTTTTTTATTAATTAGTTTATTCACTTTATTTATTCACGTCCCCTCCTACTCCTATTCTTTCTCCCTTTTCTCCTCCCATGCCCCTCCCCCAGTCCATTGGTAGGGAGGTCCTCCTCTCCTTCCATCTGACCCTAGTCTATCAGGTCTCATCAGGACTAGTTGCATTATCTTTCTCTGTGGCCTGGTAAAGCTATTCCCCTCCTCAGGGGAGATGATCAAAGAGCCAGCCACTGAGTTCTTGTCAGAGATAGACCCTGTTCCCATTACTTAGGGAACCCACTTGGAGACTGAGATGCCATGGGCTACATCTGTGCAGGAATTCTAGATTATCTCCATGAATGGTCCTTGGTTGGAGTATCAGTCTCAGAAAAGACCCCCGGGCCCAGATTTTTTTGTTCTGTTGCTCTCTTTGTGGAGCTCCTGTCCCCTCCAGGTCTTTCTATCTTCCCCTTCTTTCATAAGATTCCCTGAACTCTGCCCAGTTTGGCTATGAGTCTGAGCATCTGCTTTGATACCCTGCTGGGTAGAGTCTTTCAGAGGCCCTCTGTGGTAGGCTTCTGCCCTGTTCCCTGTTTTCTCCCTCTTTTGATGTCCATCCAGTTTGCCTTTCTGAATGAAGATTGATCATCTTGCCCAGGGTTCTCCTTCTTGCTTAACTGTTTTAGGTGTACAGATGTTAGTGTGTTTATCCTATATTATATGTCTAATATCCATTTTTAAGTGAGTATATACCATGTGTGTCTTTCTGCTTCTGGGATACCTCACTCAGGATGATCTTTTCCAGCTCCCACCATTTGCCTGTGAATTTCATGATTTCCTTGTTTTTAATTGCTGAGTAGTATTCCATTGTGTAAATGTACCACAATTTCAATATCCATTCCCCAGTTGAGGGACATCTGGGTTGTTTCCAGCTTCTGGCTATTACAAATAAAGCTGCTATGAACATGGTTGAGCAAATGTCCTTGTTGTATACTTGAGCATCTTTTGGATATATGTCTAGGAGTGGTATAGCTGGATCTTGAAGTAGCACTATTCCTGATTGTCTGAAAAAGTGCCAGATTGATTTCCAAAGTGGTTGTAAAAGTTTACATTCTCATCAGCGATGGAGGAGGGTTACCTTTTCTCCACATCCTCTACAGCATGTGTTGTCACTTGAGATTTTTTGTTTGTTTGTTTGTTTGTTTGTTGTCTCTTGAGTTTTTGATCATAGCTATTCTTATGGGTGTAAGGTAAAATCTCAGGGTTGTGCTAATTTGCATTTCCCTGATAGCTAAGGATGTTGAGCATTTCTTTAAGTGTTTCTCTGCCATTTAATATTCCTCTATTAAGAATTCTGTTTAGCTCTGTGCCCCATTTTTTTTAATTGGGTTACTTGAATTGTTGCTGTTTAACTTCTTTAGTTCTTTATATATTCTGGATATTAGCCCTCTGTCAGATATAGGGTCGGTGATGATCCTTTCTCAGCCAGACTCTTTAGACTGGGCAAAAAGCAGCCATATTCTTCACTAAAATATCACAAGAATGATCTTTACAGTAAAAATACAGTAAAAATTTTTACATAGTAAAAATTCTTTTCCTCTGAAACCTCTTGAGCTAAGCCCCCACAGTTCAAATCACCCTCAGCACCAATGTCTTCCATATTCCTAGTAGGATGGCCCATTAATCTCTGCTTAAAGCATTCCATTGCTTTCCTTATCTAAATTTCCAAAATCTACATTCCTTCAAACAAAAATTATGGTCATGCTCATTACAGCAATAATCTAGTTTCTGGTACCAACTTCTGTCATAGTTAGTGTTTTATTTCTCTGAGGAGACACCATGATCAAAACAACTCTTATAGAGGCAAACATTTAATTAGGGCTGCCTTATAGTTTCAGAAATTTGGTCCATTTTCATCTTGGTGGGAAGCATGACAGCGTGTAGGCAGATGTGGTGCTGGCAGGGCCAAGAGTTCTACATCTTAATCTAAAGGCATCCAGGAGGAGATTGTCTTCCACACTGGGTGAAAGCTTGAGGCTAGGAGACCTAAAGCCCTCTCCCACACTGACACAGTTCCTCTAACAAGGCCATACCACCTAACAGTACTACTCCTCATAGGCCAAGCATTTAAACACTTGAGTCTGTGGGGGTTACTTCTATTCAAACCACTACATTAACCTCAGCAGGAAGATACATCAAAAATAGAGACCAAAATATTTGCCCTCTTGGAAGCTGTTGGAGCCCACAAATGTTGAGGCATGTCCAGACATGACCAGGCCTTACTGCCTAACATAAGAACAGCCATTTTGTTTTCCCTAGTGCACAATTCAATTCTTTTTGCTTGGAATAAAATAATGACAGAGATGATAAATGTATGTTGTGTTTGAGCTAAACCATAATACCCTGCTATGTTCCTTTCTCATGGGAATGGTAGGGAGCTGGATGGTCCCCAGGCCCCTAATAGAGGCTACTGGAAAGTTCCCAAGTTCTCCTGAGCTATATCCCAGCCAAACAGCTTAAAGGTGAGCTGAAATGTTTTGTCTAGCTACCCAGCTACAATGTGCCTGGAATAGAATTGATTCTTCCTGCTTGGTTGTGGTTTTCTCCTTTAAAAGCTCACTCTGAAAATGACTTGGTGTCACAGTTTGACTCCTGAGTCCACTGTGTTCCTGATCATGATCAGTCTTGGGTTGTGTGTTCAATAAACCATCTATATCTGACTGAGAGTGATGTCTGAGTGGTTTGTGCGGCTATTCTTGGACTGTAACAGAAACTAAGAGGATGGCCGTTGTCTATTGCAAAGGACACTAAAACAGGGATTCCTCAGCTTCTGTTAAGCTCCCCTGGCAGCTATTGAATGAGATAACAGGATGTGATTTTTGCCTTTAAAAATCAGTTATCCTAAACATTTGGTGCTACACTTGGGTCCCAAATAACAAGTATAGTTCCAGCTGGCTGGAATAAAGATTTTCAGTTGACTGTATACTGTGTCTGAATGGCCATCTCTGGTGGGTTCCCAGATAATACTCTACCAACTAAGCTATGATTCTTTTATATTTTTAAATGTATATGGATGCTTTCTCTGCATGTCCATCTGCACACCAGAAGAGGGCATTGGCTCCTGTTAGAGACAGTTGTGAGCTGCCACAAGGATACTGAGGATTCAACTCAGGACCCCTTAAAGAACAGCTAGTGCTCTTAACCACTGAGCCATCTCTCCAACTCCATGTGGAGTCAGCATTCATCCTGCCTTCCATCCCTGGTTGTGGATTGTACCATGTATTATTCTACATGAGCAGAAAGTCCTCACAGGTTAGCAGGGGAGGGGCAAACTCAGGTTGAAACAGGAGTGGAGAGAAGACATCCAATTTTGGGGGGTTATCATTGCTGTCTTTACTCGTGTTAGGACCAGGGTAAGGAGTGTGAGGCCAATCGCGGCTCCCCTTTTGTACTGACACTTGCTTTAGCTTACCTAGCAGCTGACACATCCAGCTTGAATGGATGTCTAAGTGCAAAACTGACAGCAGACACTGGAGAAAATCTCTTTAGGGCTCTTATCACTGCAATAAATAATGTGCCATGGCATATCGCTTTCTCAGATGCCTTCGGGGAGGCTGTCACAAATGGTTCTAGCCTTATGTCATCATACTTTAAATGTCACCAGAGGAAAGAGTCTTTAATTTTTTTTTAAACCCATGTCTATTAAAAACATGTTTAGCTCCATTCCAGAGAAGGCTTTCTGTTGGTATGGCTTGAATCGTGCCCTTTGCCGTCAGTACTAGTGAAGGAGAGGCAGACCCAGGTCACTTATGATAATCTGCTCCTACTAGAGTCACCAAAGGAAAGTCTGCTGGCCAATACAAGAACCCATTTCACTCCTTAGTTTCCTAAAATAGCCATTTAGCAAACTCATGAGACACTTAAGCCTGGTATGTTGACTAGGGTAAAGGGTCTCAATGCTCTTTTGAGATAGGTTTATGCTGCACATTTACAACGGGGCTGTGCTTTAGGGCATTTCACCAGAGATTTGTTCTCTGGTGATACTTTGGGGGCTTCAAAGGGAGGGGATTTGGAAGAAGCACTTCACTGTTGTCTTTCATAAAAGCCTAGCAAACTTAATTGACATTTTTGCCAAGCATTACCACACACACAAAAACCTCTGTATTCAGTTGGCTAAAGGAGCCTCCCTTTGGGGAGATTTCCTGTTCTGTCTGATGTTAAGCAACACAGTCCCTCATGTCATCCAGGAGTCTCTGCTTTCTGGCCCTTGTGTAGAGGAGACATCACAAATGGCTTCTGCTAGCCCCACCCCTTCCCTTATTCTACAGTGGCCCCTCCTCTGCCTGCTTAGATTCTTCATGGGGTCTGTGAATCCGGCTCAAAGTTGGCTCAGAAGACAGAGTGAAAAGACAACAAATTCCTAAAAAAGTAGTATTGTTCTTTTTCTTTTCAGAAGCTGAACAGCTTTGTAGAAAAGCCTGGAAGCTGCAGACAAGGAACAAGTTGGATCTTGTCTGCCTTGTCAGATGCTACAGTTTAAATGTTCCCTAGAGTTCATATGCTGGAAACTGAATTCCCAGTGCTAGATGTTGACAGAGTTTAAAAGGTAGGACTGTTGGGAGGTGATTGGGCAGAGCCGTCTCTAATGGATCAATCCATGAGGCAAACAGTGCACAGCAAGTTACTGAGTTCTTTCTTTGGTGAATATCTTCTTATACATTGTCTAATAGCACCAATAACCCTTTTTACAGATGAACAGAATAAGGCTCAGAAGGAACTACACACTGTAGACTCTCTTTTTATTGTTGTTTGTTTTTTTGAGACAGGGTTTCTCTGTGTAGCCCTGTCTTTCCTAGAACTCACTCTCTAGACCAGGCTGGCCTTGAACTCACAGAGATCTGCCTGCTTCTGTCTTCCAAGGGATTAAAGGCAAGGGCCACCACCAGCTGGCCTACACTGTAGACTTTTAAAGTAGTAAAGGCAAGGCTAGAATTTGGCCTGAGCATCCTCACTTCAAATACTCAGTTTGGGCATAGAATGGAGGAATATAGATATGATTTGGAATTCATTTTAGCCTTTCCTCAGCTGCTGCCAAGCTTCTCAGTCCTTCCGAGGAAGCCAAGGCCAAATTTTGGTGAAGCCCTCACTTCATCAGATCACTAGCACCATGCCAGCAGTCTGAGACATGGCCTCCATCTCACCTGGATCTACTCTGCCCTCACCTTGCATGGCTACAAGGTAACAGTCATGGAGGGTAAGATTAATGCCTTCACTGAAGCAGCTGGAGTTAGTGTTAACTGATCTGGCTTCATTGTAAAGTCCCTGGAAATCTCAACACTGGGAGCTTCAATTGCAATATAGGGACTGGTGGGTCTGTTCTAGTAGTTGGAGCCATGCCAGCAGGTGGTCTTCCCCTTTCCACCACTGCTGCTCCAGCTGAGGAGAAGAAAAGTGGAAGCAAAAAGGCAGACTCTAATGAGACATGGGCTTTGGTTGTTTTGACTAAACCTCTTTTATTAACATGTCCAATAAAAAGCTAACCCTGTTTTTTTTTTTTTTTTTAAGAATTCATTTTACACCTCTTAGGTTTTACAGAAGTGCTTACATTAAGTGGGGAGTCTGAAAAGGCAAATTATTACAATTCTTTTGGGGCAGTGCTGGAATGGAATCCAGGGCTCTGGTGGTGGTTTCTTTCTCACAGAGTGAGGGAAGCTAGCATATGGGAATTACACTTCCTGCTTTGTTATTTTGTTTTTGAGACAAGATCTCACTATAAAGGCCTGGCTGGCCTTGAACTCACAGAGATCTTTCTGCTTCTAACTCCTGAGTGTTGGGTTTAAAGGCGTATGCCACCATGCAGGGCTTCATCTCCTGCTTTTTAAGAAACAGAAAAGAGCATCATATAGAAATTAACAGCATCCACATTGCTCCAAAATGTTTATTTTATTTTATTTTTGTGCTAGGGCACTGTTTTTAAACACCTAAGGTTTCATGCACATGGATTTAATTATGGAAACTAATAAAGTATTCTCTGAATACTGAAAAGGAAACCAAAAGAGGTTACATTTTTCAAGTTCCTCAATAATAATGCCAAGGAGTATATTTTTATTTAACTCCTTCAATTAAAAATATTTTGAGATTTATTTTATGAGTGTAGCAGTGCCTCAGACTTAGTAGGCCCTGAGACTTTAGCACAACTGACTCATGATGGAAGTGCCATTCAGTCTGTAAAACTCAGCACATAGACAATACTACCAGCCAAAGCTGAAACGAAAGCCTAATCCATCAAAGTCCACCTTGTTCTGGGAAAGTCTCAAAATGCCCTAACCTTGCTCTTTGGCTTCTGTAGTTCCACTTTTTGCTAACTGTTCTTGGTAACTGTAGTATGTCAACTCAGAACATGGTTTGTGTGTTTAAAAGCTCACCCTGAGAAATCCTCAGTGCTACACTGGGACCCTGAACACCCAGTGCAGTTGACAGCCAGGTTAATAAAGACTTTTTATTGGCTTAAACCCATGTCCAAGCAGTCTTCTCTGGTGAGTACCCCACAACAACAAATATGTGTGTTTTGTCAGCATGTATGCATATATACCAGGTGTGTGCCTCATGCTCCATGATGTCAGAAGAAGGTATGAGATCCCCTGGAACTGGAGTTACCTATGGCTGGAGCTGCTATGTGGGTGCTGGGAACCAAACCCCAGGCCAGGCCCTCTCCAGGATCAAGTACTCTTAACCCCTGAGCCATCATCTCAGCCCCGTATTACTGTTGTTATTATTTTTATTATTACATTTTGGATTTTTGAGGCAAGGCCCTAGCTGTCTTGGAATTCATTATGTAGATCAGGCTAGTCTCCAACTCACAGAGGTAGGCCTGCCTCTGCCTCCTGAGTGTAGGAACCAAAAGCATGAACCACTATGCCCAGTTATTGTTGTTGTTCTTATTTTATTATTATTATTATTATTAAGACAAGATCTCAAACTGTAGCCCGGGCTAACTTTAAATTCATTGCAATCCTGCTAAATCCAGCTTTCCAAATGCTAGGATTACAGGCATGTGCCACTCTTGAGTGGCAGAGACAAATTACCTTTCGGTATGATTCATGTACAAAAATTAAATGTAATGTGACATGTTCTTACATGTTAGGCACTGACAGAGGGGTGCGTATAGGTTGTCAAAGGCTAGGGAATCTGGGGCAGAGGAGCAGAGTGGCCAGGAACGCAGCAGGAGGGAGCCATCTAAGTGTCAATGGAGCTGTGGCACGCCCTTGGCGATGCTCTCATTAGCCAGTTACAGGAGGAGGGGCGGGGTGACCTGGCGCGGCTGGGACTCCGCGGCCTTTAAACCGGGTTCCCTGTACGCTGCCCTCCGCTTGCCTACTCCGGGGCGTGAGGAGTGCGGAGAGCTTGTTTCTGGGACCTTAGCAAAGGTGAGAAACCCGGGTGCCTCTGAGGGCCGTGAGAGCAGTCTGGGAACTGGAGAGCGGTCGGGCGGGGCGTAAACAAGTCAGGAGAGCAGCTGCCACCGCCTTGCATCCGCCGGCGCGGTGAAAAGCAGCACGAAAGCCTGGCCAGGAAGCGTGTGGGGACCCGGGTTCCCGTGAGCCTCTCCTGCCCTGCAGCCAGGCACGGGCAAGCGCAAGGCAGAGCAGAAGGCCAGTGAGAAAGCTGTAGGAGTTTGGTGGCTGCTCCCGGAGGACCCTGCTAAAAGCTAACCTGCCCCTGGAGACTTGGGGACTCTGCTTCTTGTTACAGACATACTGAGCTCTGCCCCCTTTGTGCCTTAGGCATCCACGCTGCAGCTAAGCTGAAGTTGAGACCCAAACTTTGCCAAAGAAAATGCTAGCCCCCATAGTAAGTATGGGGTGGGGCCGAGGGTGGGCCAGGGATGGGTGTAGTGTTTTAATGTGACTCTTGTCTTCTCCGGTCTGACTTGCTGTTTTGAAGAGAGGAGCTTTGTAGTGAGGGAGCCACACTTCCAACTGCTGCTGGGATCAGGTATCAGCTGTGGGTCAGCTCCATCTGCTGAATGTCAGCTATTGTTGAAGTGGGCTGGTTGGACGCTTCCCTGCTTGAAAACAGTCTTAATAGAAGGCAGAAGAGGCAGGCAAGTTGGGGGTTGGGTTCTCCTATCAAACCAGGATAGGTTCTTGGGGTTGAATGTCTGAAGTTGAATTTGCTGCTGGGCAGTGGGTTTTTCTCTTGTTAGCTGACTCATTTCATGATCATCCGGCAAATCCCCGGCTCTGGCTTTATCTTCCTTTCATCCCTCTATCTCTTTTCTCTTTTCTTTCTGAGTTTTGTTTTGTTTTGAGCCAAGGCCTCAGGTAGCCCAGGCTGGCCTCAAACTTGGTATTTAGTGAGCTCAGTCTTATACTTCTGATGTTCCTGCCCCCACCTCTTGAGTGCTGGAATTATAGGTGTGAGGCCCCTCACACGTTTGTGAGGCCCTCTTGCATGCTAGGCAAGCGCTCTGCCAACTGAGCCACATTCAAACACCAGCCTCTTTGTTAATCCATAATGTCTTGAGATCGGAACTGGGCGAATGTCTTCTTCACTTTAATAGGACTCTATTGACTTGGTTCAGGTAGTAGGTTTTTGCAGACAAGCCACTTGGTATGTTCCAGTTGAGTGGGACTTTTAATAAAGTTCAAATTCATTCTGTTCCCCTGAGTAAAAACATCACTTAAAACTTAACAGTTCTCATAACAGTCATGTAAGTCCAATTCCAGGCTGTGCTTTCAGTTTCTAGTACTGAGAGGTCAGACTGTTTTGTTTTTTGTTTAAAGCCAGGAAAAGCTAAGACCACAGAAGTTAGCACTATAAGTTGCGTATAAAGCTGGAACCCTGCTGAGCCATTAGGAACTGACTGTTGAACAATACATGTGTGCTTCAGCTGTATGTTTTGACTATGTAACTGTGTGTTCTTTGGTTTAACTTTCTTGAAGAAGACAATTTAAGAAACACACTTACGTGTATGTATGTGTGTGTGACATTTGTGTGTTTGTGTATGTGTGTATGTGCTTTGGGGGCATGCATATGCCATGGCAAGCATGTGAAGGTCAGAGAACAGCTATTTGAGTCCTGGGATTTGAACTTGGGTCATCAGGCTTGGCCGCAATTTCCTTTATTTGATGAACCATCTCACTGCCCCCACAGTTTCTAAATTAAAATAATAAAAAATAGATATGCACTAGTTAGAGGCTTATATAGAAGTTATTAAATCTTACTGATTTCTCTCCTTTCAGGCTGAGCAGGGAAACTCATCACTCTTATCCCTGGACTCAGCTCAATATTTATAGTCATCTTATCACCGGGGCTGTATGGTGGCACATCCCTGTCATCCTGCCACTTGGGAGATTGATACAAGAGGATGCAGAGTCGGAGGCTAGCTCGAGCTGCATGGAGAAACCTTGTCTCAAACAGAATAAAACTGAGCTCAGTGGTTAAGAGCACTGTATGCTTTTTCAAAGGGTGTGGATTCAGTTTCCAGCACTCACATGACAGCTCACAACTCACAAGTGATCTGACACCCTTTTCTGGCATCCAAAGGGACCGTACACATGTGATGCCAGACACATGTGCAGTCAAAATACCCTTACACATAAAATAAAAAAGGAGAAACGTTTAAAAAGCAAAACCAAAACCCAAACTAAAAAGGTAGGACTGAGGCAGGAAGCCTGAATAGCTTGCTCTGCAGGGTAGGGGGGAGGAGGCATCAGGAATAGTTCAGCCCAGTTCTCTCCCTGCCCTAATTTTTCTAACTGGATAGGAAGTTTAGATGAAAGCTCCTTTTATCTCCTACCCACTGTATTGCCGAACTTTGGGTGTGTTTCCTGGAAATGAGTACTCGAACAAAAACTAAAACCTAAGCTGTGATATGGAAAGCCAATGTGCCTTTCAGTCCTGAGTCCTGAGTCCAGAGTTCCTTAACTGACTGCTTTCTTCTTTGTTGTTATTATTTTGTTTTGTTTTTGAGACAGCATCTCTATGTAGTCTGGCTGTCCCAGAATTCACTATGTAGACCAGACTGGTCTCAAACTCAAAGAGATCCTCATGCCTCTTCCTCCCAAGCACAGGGATCAAAGGTGTGCGCCACCAAGCCAGGCCTGACTGCTTTCTAATTTGAGCTTGACATCTGGGACTCTCTGTGGAGCTAGTTAGGATGCGAAGGAGAGGGAAGAGGATGCTTCTCAAGTAGAAGATGTTTCCCATCCTTCAGGCTGCATCTTCAGTCCTGAAGCTGAGAGGGGCTGGAGGAGTAGGCAGTGTTCTCCCCAGGCCTCTGATGAAACCCTGTAAGTGCCAGGCCAGATGCTGGTGGAGAGAATCACATCCTTGCCCCTCAGCATGCTGGGCCAGGCTCGATGTTAGGGTAGGCATGGAAAGTGGTCGTACATTTCCCTAGCTCAGCCTGTTTATGATTCTGTCTATGCGAGCTGTAGAACTGGGCATCAAACACACTTGTAATCCTACCACTGGGTAGGTGGCATGCAGAGTTAGAGGCTAGGCTGGGCTATCTAGCAAGATCCCCACCTCAAAAATAAATAAGTAAAATCCACTACCATCAGTACTATATCAACAATGACAAAACAAAACAAACTACCACTAACAAGAGAAACTAAAACAAATCCAAGACCCAACAGAAAAAGCTGGGCCGGCACCATGGAGGCGGGAACAACTCGATCTGCAGGGTGTGAGGGAGGAGGCCCTTGAGAGCTTATCCTTCTACCTTATCTATCACTGACCCTTGAAGCTGGTTTCAGTTAGAAGAGAAGGCCAAAAGTAAAACTGAAACTGGGGCTCAACAAAGTGAGAGGCTGACAGGCGTTCCCTCTGCACCCTATATATACAGCTCTTGTACGTTTTCATCTCCCATTGTCTATTTTACCATTGGAAACTTGGATCCAGGCAGATCTGTGTAGAATATTGCTATGGCTTCTGGATCACCTCTGGGGCCTTGGGTAAGTTCATCTCCACCTTGGAACTCATTTTTATCATCTATAAAGAGATGCTGTTGCCAGGGGTGGTGGCACACACCTTTAATCCCAGCAGATTTTTATGAGTTTGAGGCCAGCCTGGTCTACAAAGAGAGTCAAGGACAACCAGGGCTCTGTCTTAAAAAAAAAAGAAACCCTGTCTTAAAAAAAAAAATGCTGTTATAAGGATTCCAGGTAACTTGTGAATGTCCCCAATAGAGCTTGGTGAGGATATGTGAGTTGGGGGTGGGTTGTTCTGAATGCACAGAGGGGCAGGTTTACCCTGGAGGAGAAGTTTGTGGAAACCAAGTGACGTCTGGGCCTTGCCAAGAATGGATTTTACATTGAGAAGAAAAAAAAATCTGTGGGCAATCAGGGGCTGGACTCAGGACTCAGGACTGAAAGGCACATTGGCTTTCCATATCACAGCTTAGGTTTTAGTTTTTGTTCGAGTACTCATTTCCAGGAAACAAACCCAAAGTTCGGCAATACCAGGGTTTGGTGCTGGTGAGCTAGGATGGGCAGGCAAATTTTACTTCTTTCTCCAGGATGCTTGGGGCATTCGTGCTTCTGAGGCTATCTGCCTGCTGGAGTTGCCACTGGCTCTCCCTAACTGACTGGGTGGCCTGGGCAGGGCTATAAGGGAAGGGTAATGTGTCAGACCAGGTCTTGCCTACTCTTTTTTTGGGCCAGAGGCAGGGAGGTCAGGGCTGCCAGGCTCTTTCTTGTTCTTCAGTACCCTTCCCCTGCACCCACCTAGCCTACAGCCCAGGCTGGCATTTTCCTTATCAATTTAAGTGGTTTTACAGCATTCAGCCATTCTCACAATTATTTCTTACAGGAGCCCTGATGGATAGGTATTAACAGTTCCCATTGACCAGAAGGTTCCCAGAGATGGACTCCAGAAACTTTTCCCAGTTTCCAAAGGTGACTGGTGCGTTTCTCTGATCAGCAGCCCCTGGTTGCCCATAGATTTTCTTTTCTTCTCAATGTAAAATCCATTCTTGGCAAGGCCCAGACTTCACTTGGTTTCCACAAACTTCCAGACCTTTTTCTCATTTCAAAGATGAAAGGCATGGTCAGGAATAGGGAGAATTCTCTCCAGCTGGGTTTCACAAGTATCACAATGTCCTCAACTGTTTCTGGATGAAAATAAACTGACAGCATCCAGCCATAGTGGCTGTAGAAGCTGCTGATTCCTGAACATTTCCTCTGTGCGAGTCATGTTTATAAAACAGTGTGCACACTCACATGCATGCACTGTGCATTGGGTGCTGTCTCTCTTTCATTTTTTATTTTATTTTATTTTGTTTTACGTGTGAGTGTTCTGACTTCTTATGTCTGTGTACTTACTATGTGTGGGAAGAGGGCTTTGGATTCCCCGGGACTTGAGTTAGAGATGGTTGTGAGCTGCCATGTATGTGCTGGGAATCAAACCTGTGCCCTCTGGAAGAGCAGCCAGTGCACTGAGGCATCTCTCCAGCCTCTACCCCCCCCCCTTTTTTTGAGGGGGTGGGAGAGACAGGCGAGTTTCTTGCTTGTCTGGAGATCCTCAGTTAGGCTTTACTGGCTGGCTTTGGGCCATAATGCATGTGTGGAGACCTGAGAACTGCTTTTAGGAATTATTTTTCACCTTCTACTTTGTTGAGGTGAGGTCTGTCTTGTTTCTGCCACTATGCAGCGGTAGCTGGCCCATAGGCTCCTTGGCATGTTTTCTCTTTCTGCCTTCTTCTCAGTGTTAAGAGTGCTGGGCTCAGATGTATGCCACCCCTTCCTGGTTTTTACATAGGTTCTAGACCTACATGAACTTGGGTCATTTGCACAGCAAATGCTTTTACTAATTCCCTTTTACTAATTAGCTTCCCCCCGCCCCCGCTTTTTTTTTTTTTTTTTTTTTTTCAGGATCTCTGTATAGCTCTGGGTAGCCTGGAACTCACAGAGATCCACTGACTCCCTCTGCCCCAGATGATAGGATCAAAGGTTTGTATTGCCACCACACCACACCACACCACACCACACCACACCACACCACACCACACCACACCACACCACACCACACCACACCACACCACACCACACCAGCTGCGGCTGGCTGTGGTTTCTTCTTCGTTTTCTTCTTCTTTTTCTTTTTTTTTGGTTTTTTGAAACAGAGTTTCTCTGTGTAGCCCTGGCTGCCCTTGAACTTACTATGTAGACCATGCTGGCCTTGAACTCACATCGATCTGCCTCTGCCTCTTGAGTGCTGGAATTAAAAGCCTGCGCCACCACCACCTCCTTTTTTTTTTTTTTTTTTTTAAACTGGGTTCTTGGGATCAAATTCAGACCTTTGTGCTTACGTGGCAAACCCTTTACCTATTGAGCTGTTTCCTCCTCCACCTACTTTTATAGTTATTAACTTATTTAATCTTAAAGAGAAACCTCCAAATCAGGTGCTATGTATAACTGTACTTATTTTATGGCTGAGAAGACTGAGGCCCAGGGACAGTTTGGGTAAATGTGTCCAGGGCTCTACAGTAAGTACCTGAGCCTTGGTTTGAACACACAGCCCTAAGCATCACCACTGTGCTGTTTCTGAATATTAAATTCAGCTTGAGTTAAACAGAGCCATCAGTGGCCAAGCCTGTAGTACTTCATGTCTGTAATCTAGCCAAATAGTTCATGCCTGCTGAGGCACTAAATGACTTGCACATTTAAATGACCATTACTGAATAAAAAACTGGTGATTAGTTGAGTGGGGAAAGATAAATAGAAATGTGAGTAAATCGTACAAAAAAATAAATGAATTGTTGGCTCAAACAATCCCTCCCAACAATTTAAACATAATTCTCACATATCCTGGAGAAATTTAAATTTTTAAATAGTTCAAACCAAGCAGTTTACTCCATATTGGTCTAGAGGTAACAGTTTTTGTCCTTGGAACAGTATTGCTGATACAACTCTTTACTACACCAGCCACACTATTTAAATACCATTACCCTTTTGGAAAAGCCAGTTGGCTGCTTTCAAGCGGGCCCAGCCTGGATTTCTCACTGTCTGTCATAGCCTGCCTGTGCCATCAATGTCTTGCCTGCTTCTTCCAGTGTCCTATGTATGGCCTCTTCCCAGTGTAGCAGTCAGGATTCCCGTTTAGATCCCTGCTCTGGGGCAAGCCTGTCATGCATCCCACACCTTGATGTTGGCTGCTGTCAGTCAAAATCAGAGGGAAAGGCTTTCTGTTGTCTACGGGTGATAACCTGCCTTCTTCCTCCCTTGCTGTGGCAGCTTTGAGCCTCCAGACGACCACTGTCTCTTGTCATGTGTTCTAAGCCAGCCATGCTAAAAAGAAATACTTAAAATGTTACATTCATTTTATATATTTATTTTATCCTCCATCTTCCACCTCTCTCTGAGCCTGGGTACTATGGCACATGTGTGGAAGCCAGACAGCCTCTAGGAGCCGATACTTTTTTTCCATAATGGGGTCTGGGGATTGAACTCGGGCCATCAGGTTTTCATGACAAGTTTTTTAGCCATTGAGTCATCTTTCCATAATGTAATCCATTGATTTTTGTGGAGTCTCAATGTGGTTTCTCCATTCCCCTGATTCTAAATTGACTACCTAGAGTTGAGCATGGTGGCACACACTTATAATCTTAGAATTAAGACGACGCAGGAGAATTACCGTGAGGTTATCTGGAACTACCAAGTGAGACTCTGTCACAAACCAACCCACCCATCCACCCACCCATCCAGGGGCTGGAGAAGTGGCTAGAAGAAGCTAAGAGCACTTGCTGCTCTTTCAGAGGACCCAGGTTCTCAGCACCCGTACAGCTCACCACTGCTGTAACTCCTGTTCAAGGGGATCTGCTGCCCTTTTCTGGCCTCTGAAGGCTTTTGGCATGTATATGTACACAGGCATACATACAGGCCAAACACTCATACATATAAAATAAAAATAAATAAACTTAGTTACTTCCTCCCCCATTCAAATAAAACTGAAACATAGATACACATTTATTTGAACAATTTTTTTTTTTTTTTTTTTTTTTTGAGACAGGATTTCTTTGTATGGCTCTGGCTGTCCTGGAACTTGCTCTGTTTGTTTGTTTGTTTTTGTTGTTGTTTTGTTTTGTTTCGTTTTTGTTTTGTTTTTTTCAAGTCAAGGTTTCTTTATGTAGTCTGGACTCTATTTGTAGACCAGGCTGGCCTCAAACTCAGAGATATACCTGTCTCTGCCTCCCAAGTGCTGGAATTAAAGGCATGCATCACCACTGCCCAGTTATTTAAACAATTAAAAAAATAGAAAATTAATGCAAAATTAATATTCCCAATTGAGACAGTTTCCTGAGGGTTTGGTAACAGATGGTGTCTACATTTTTCAATAAAAAAATGGAATATTCGGTAAGTGAGCATGTTCTCATTTAATATTTTTTCTTAAATAATAAGATGGGGGAGATGGCACAGTCCACAATGCTCTTGCTGTAAGCTGAAGGCCTGACTTCAGATTCCCAGAGCCCACATAAAAAATGGGGCCCATGGCACATGACTGCAGTCTCAGCACTGGGGAAAGAATCCCCGGAGCTTATGGGCTGCCAGCCTAGCTGAATCAGTGAGCTCCAGGTTCGGTGAGAGGCCCAGCCTCAGAATATAAGGTAGAAAGCAGCTGAGGAGGAAGCCTGATGCTGACCTCTGGCCTCTACACACATGAACACACACATAGACACTCAGATGAACATATACACATAAACACACACACAGAGACATATAAAACATACATGAACACATACACATATGAATAACATACACACAACATACACATGAACATACACATTAAACACACAAATGAACACATACACATATGAGCACACACATGAACACATGGACGCACACGTGAACATTCACAGAGATACTCTGAACACTTAACACATGTGGTCTCTCAACATACAAATTTTTTTTTACACACAAATCCTTAAAGATTTTATTTTCAAAGTAATTTATAGGAAAAAAAATTCAAATAGTCAAGTAATAAAATATAAGAATTCCCAAATTTCTATCAGTCACTGTAGGGAGTAGCCAATAGTTTGGCATATTCTCCTCAGATCATGCATGATATATAATGCATTTTAATTACAAGTATATAAAACTTTACATTAAGCAGAAATAAAATAATAATGTCTTTTTAGGGGGAGATGGTGATTCTGGCAGTCAAATCCAGGACCTGAGGCATGCTAGGCAAGTGCCCTACCACTGAGTTACACCCTCAACCCTGATCACGTCTTTCAACTTCCGTTTTTGGTGAGACGGGCATTTTTTGAGATTGGGTCTCATGAAGTCCAGGCTGGCCTCCAACTTACTGGGGATGACCTTGGACTTCTGCTCTTCCTGACTTTACTTCCCAGATGCTGGGATGACAGGCACGCACCACCACATTTGGTTTTATGCAGTGCTGAGGATTGAGCCAATGGCTTTGTACCTGCTAGACAGGTGCCCTATCAGCGAAGCCATGTCCCAGCCTTCAACTTGCTTTCTTTTTCTTTTTTTCTCTTCCTTTTTCCTCCTCCTTTTCCTCCTCCTCCTCTTCTTTGTTTCTTTATGTAGCTCTGGCTATCCTGTAACTCACGAGATCTACCTGCCTCTGCCTCCTGAGTGCTAGGACTAAAGGTGTGTACTACCATGTCTGGCTTCAGCTTGCTTTTTTGAAAGTAATGTTTATTGTTTCTATGCCTGCTCACGTAAATTCACATGGTTCTCTTCAATGATTATGAACACACAGAGGCATCAATACATCCTATACATGTATGTATATGTTTAATCTGCTCTTTATGAGGTAATTGGAGTTGTTTTTCAAATGAATTTTAGAGGCCAGAAATTCCTCAACTTGCTTGCTCTGCAGACCTCTTTTGTGGGAAATAAAAGTGCTGTGTTCTGGAATCCTGTGGGCACATAGTATCAGCTTTGTCACTGTTCCTATCTGTGTTGTGTAGAGTACTGTGACGGCTTGGGGTTTCCTGTGCCCCATTCTGGAAAAGGCAGCCCTGTTCCTGCATCTGAGAGGTTTCTCTGCTAATTTAATCCATGTTCCCTGTGCAGAATCCAACAACATTCAGTTGGGTTCCTGGGATCACTGTGGGTCCTTTTATAACAGAGATTTATTGATCCCACTGAGTGAGAATAAAAATCACAGTCTGTTTTGTAGCCCAGTTATATTTTTAAATTTCCCTTGTAGCCTCTGTACTTTCATAGTTCTCTTATCAAATGGTCCCAGATACTTCCATAGTACAGAATATAATGCTCCAGGGTATATCAGGAAGTTTAGAGGATGTTCTCCAACATCCTGTAGAAGGTTATCGAAGGTTCTCAGAGGCCGAAACTGAAAGAGCCATTCCCCTTGTTCTTCCAGGGTCAGGATGGGATTTGGCTGAGGAATTTTTCTGTGGCTGGGGAGGGACTACCTGTTTCCACTGGGGCCATTCATTTTTCCAGTGTCCCAATTCCTTACAATGAGCACATTGGTCCTTTTGTGGAGGATTTTTCTTTTTCTTGTAGGTGGCTTATCCAGGACTGAAAGTGCCAGGAGCATGCAGTACTGCTACAGTGGTCCCATTTATTTATTTTTATTAGCAAATCTTCCTTGCTGTTTCTATTGTCAAACACTTTTTGGGCTTTTTCTAGTAGGTCTTGTCAAAGGCCATCTTCTATAGGTCAGGGTAAACTGAGGCGGGGCGTAGAGTCAGTGACTGATCACTCAGCAGACTTTTTTTCCTGAGGGAATAAAGCTTCATTCACTGTGGCCAGTACTTCCTGTGGCCAGTGAAAAACCCTTTTGATTTACTGGGGCCAGTATGCCCTGTGGCTAATGAAAAACTCTCTTGTTTTACTGGGGCTGGTGAAATAGGAAAAGAAAAGGGGGAGAGAATCCCCCCCTACACTTGATAATGAAACAAGCTTCTACAAGCTCCAACAACTTCATACATAAACATACATATAGCTTATATATCCCAGCAAAATCTTCCAAGCTGTACAAAAATCATAATGTGGTTTCATTCTATTTTTCTTCTCTCTCTCTCTCTCTCTCTCTTCCTTTTTCTCCCCCCAAGACAAGGTTTTTCCGTGTAGCCTTGGCTGTTCTGGACTCACTCTGTAGACAAGGCTGTCCTCAAATTCACAGATATCCACCTGCCTCTGCCTCCTCATGCTGGGATTACAAATGTGCACCACAGTGCTCAGCTACCATTCTATTTTTCTTTATGGCTGTAGCCATTTCCCTCATCCCATCCCAATCCTACCGTTCTTCCCTCTTTTCCTCTCATGTCCTTCCCCAAGTCTACTGATAGGGGAAGTCCTCCCCTTCCCTCTGACCCTAGCCTATCAGGACTGGCTGCATTGTCTTCCTGTAGCCTGGTAAGGCTGCTCCTCCATCAGGGAGAGGTGATTGAAGTACCAGACATGGAGTTCATATCAGAGACAGTCCCTGTTCCATTACTAGGGAACCCACTTGGAGACTGAGATGCCATGTGCTACATCTGAGCAGGGGTTCTAGATTATCTCCATGCATGGTCCTTGGTTGGAGTATCAGTCTCAGAAAAGACCCCTGTGCCCAGATTTTTTTTTGTTCTGTTGCTCTCTTTGTGGAGCTCCTGTCCCCTCCAGGTCTTTCTGTCTTCCCCTTCTTTCATAAGATTCCCTGAACTCTGCCCAAAGTTTGGATATGAGTCTCAGCATCTGCTTTGATACCCTGCTGGGTAGAGTCTTTCAGAGGCCCTCTGTGGTAGGCTCCTGCCCTGTTCCCTGTTTTCTCCCTCTTTTGATGTCCATCCAGTTTGCCTTTCTGAATGAGGATTGATCATCTTGCCCAGGGTTCTCCTTCTTGCTTAACTGTTTTAGGTGTACAGATGTTAGTGTGTTTATCCTATATTATATGTCTAATATCCATTTTTAAGTGAGTATATACCATGTGTGTCTTTCTGCTTCTGGGATACCTCACTCAGGATGATCTTTTCTAGCTCCTACCATTTGCCTGTGAATTTCATGATTTCCTTGTTTTTAATTGCTGAGTAGTATTCCATTGTGTAAATGTACCACAATTTCGGTATCCATTCTTCAGTTGAGGGACATCTGTGTTGTTTCTAGATTCTGGCTATTATGAATAAAGCTGCTACGAACATGTTTGAACAAATGTCCTTTACAGAACTTGAAAGAACAATTCTCAATTTCATATGGAAAAACAAAAACCCAGAACTGCTAAAACAATCCTGTACAACAACAGATCATCTGGAGATCTCTCCATCCCTGATCTCAAGCTGTACTACAGAGCAATAGTAATAAAAACTGCATGGTACTGGCATAGAAACAGAATGGTGGATCAATGGATAGAAGACCCAGAAATAAACCCACATACCAACAGATACTTGATTTTTGACAAAGAAGCCAAAACCATACAATGAAAAAAAGACAGCATCTTCAACAAATGGTGCTGGTGTAACTGGATGTCTACACGTAGAAAATGCAAATAGATCCATATTTATCACCCTGCACAAAACTAAAATCCAAGTGGATCAAAGACTGCAACATAAAACAGACACACTAAATCTGTTAGAAGAAAAAGTGGGGAAGAGCCTTGAACTCATTGGCACAGGCAGCAACTTCCTGAACAGAACATCAACAGCACAGGCTCTAAGAGCAACAATCAATAAATGGGACCTCGTGAACTGAAAAGCTTTTGTAAAGCAAAGGACACGGTCATCAGAACAAAACAACAGCCTACAGACTGGGAAAGGATCTTTACCAACCCTATATCTGACAAATGGCAAATATCCAGAATATATAAAGAACTCAAGAAGTTAAAAAGCAACAAATCAAGTAATCCAATTTAAAAAAATGGGGTACAGAGCTAAACACAGAATTCTCAATTGAGTATCGAATGGCAGAGAAACACTTAAAGAAATGCTCAATGTCCTTAGTCATCAGCGAAATGCAAATCAAAATGACCTTACGATTTTACCTTACACCCATCAGAATGGCTAAGATCAAAAACTCAGGTGACAGCACATGCTGGAGAGGATGTGGAGAAAGGGGAACCCTCCTTCATTGCTGGTGGGAATGTAAATTTATATACAACCACTTTGGAAATCAATCTGGTGCTTTCTCAGACAGTTAGGAATAGTGCTTCCTCAAGATCCAGCTATACCACGCCTAGGCATATATCCAGTTTATTGTTTTAAGACTTAGTTTATTTTTAATAGTGTGTGTGTCTTTGTGTGGGTATGTGATGTGAGCTGCCTGATGTGGGTGCTTGGGATCAAACTTGGGTCACCTGCACAAACTATGTACTCTTAATCGCTGAGCCACCTTTTCAGCCCCTTTAGTTTTTTTTTTAAACTATTATTTATGTGTGTGGTGTGTTTGTATCCTTCCAAGGCCAGAAGATAAGGTAATGTTTAAAAACTTGCTCCATTTCAAACTGAGTTACTGTGTGAAAAAAGGAAAACCTAGGAGCTAGCAGGACCTTATTCTTAGCCTAAGGATTGTTAAGCATAGGGTGTTTGGACCCTGACCCATCAGCAGCTGAATCTTGATGGCAATCTAAGAGGAAAATGATCTTAGAGTCACCTGGTTCATTTCCAAAAAATTGTTTTTCCTTCCCCTGATTGTGTAATTATTATCTTAAAATATTAACCAGACACTCATTCTGCTTCTGTAATCTCATTTAACTGCTGCTTGCTCAAAAACAAACAAAAATCCAAACAACAACAACAAAACCATGATAATGCCTCATGTAGCAAAAGAAATTCCTAGAGTAGAGACAATTGTGGTTTGTACCTTTAAAAATTTCACAGAACTTCAGAATAATCTTGTTTCTTTGGTGTTGAAAACATTTCTTTTCTTTTTTTTTTTTTGTTTTTTTTTTTTTTTTGAGACAGATCTTTGGCCTGGAGTGGACTGCCAGTTATGCTTGATAGCTTGGATAGCAAACTCAAGGGATTTTCCCTTCTCCATCTCTCTTCCTTAGAGCTGATATTGCTCTAAGGAACAATCAATAAATGGGACCTCACCGTGTCCGACTTTTTCATGTGTGTGCCAGGGATTAAATGCATGTCAAGCAAAGCAAGCGCCTTACTACTGAGATATCTCCCAGAACACTTTAGGATTTTCAGGCTACAGAGTCTCTGCTGCAACAACCCGGCTGTTTCAGAGAGAGAGAGAACAGTTACTTACAAAGTATGTAAAAACCTTGTTACGTGCAGGTCAGGGCCTTTGGAGTCCAGAACACTGTCAGATCCCTGAAGCTGGAGTTACAGCCAGCTGTGAGCTGCCTGCTGGGAGTGCTGGAAACAGACACTGGGTTACCTGCAGGAGCAGTAGGCACTCTGAACCACAGAGTCATATCTCTAGTTCCTTATTATTACTACTTCTTGTGTTTTGTTTTGCTTTTGAAACAGGGTCTCATTATGTAGTCCTGGTTGGCCTGGAGCTCACTATGTAGAACAGGCTGGCCTTGAACTCGCAGAGATCCACCTGCCTTTGCTGGGATTAAAGGTGTGTAGCACTAGACTCGTCTAAGTTTTATTTTTAATAATGTGTACCCTAACCAGGCAATAACATGTGGAGGATAATAAGTTCAGTTAAAACAGCAGAAAGAGGGCAGGCTGCCGTGATGCACACTGGAAGCTCTAGTTGGGAGGTGGGCGTGGGAAAACAGTACAAAGTTGTCCTCAGCTACATAGCAAGTTCCAGGCCAGCCTGGGCTAAGTGAGACCCTGTCTCAAAACCAAAACAAAACAAAATCCCAAATTTAATAGTTTACCCCTTAAACTTTTGCATTTTATAAACACAGGTGAACTGCCACCCCAGGCAAGGTACAGAACACTCACAGCCTTAAGTCCATTGGGTGACAAAGCAGAGGTTCATAACTGAGTCACAGTGCTGAGGATAAGGGACTGTTGAATGCTCAGTCCTAAATCGGACATCTATATCACTCACTCCAAGGACCAGGGAACATTGAGGAAGATGGGGTGAAAGACTGTAAAAGCCAGAGCATGGGGAGGAGTTCTGGGGAGCATTGTCTAGGCTATGACATGGCCGTTGCATTATGCATGCCATGAACATACAGTAGCCATGACCCCCTCCCTGCATGAGACCTGTTCAAAATGAAGACATGAAAATAGGAAAGGACCAGCTGAGATGATAAACGGGGTCATCGGGAAAGGGGAAAAGACAGGAGAGAATGGTGGGGGTGGGGAATGTGATTACATTACATTTGTATACAAGGAAGAAACTAAGAAAGAAAAGTATAGAACAGCACAGTTTAATGACCCTAATAGCCCCCATGCTTTTTTCTTGTGATGCTTCTCCCCACCCCAGTCCCTCAGGATTGCTGATCAGTTTTCTGTCCTATATTTATGTCAACTTTGGAATGCCATATAAAGAAAATTAATACAGTGTGGAGCTTTGGGAGTATGACTTTTTATTTATTATTTTGTAAATAACTAAATATTCTGTAGGCCAGAGTGTTACATTTTAAATGAAATTTTTTTGTCACTGTAATAAGGTGTTTTTTTGGTGGGTGGGGGGGGGGGTGAGGAAAGAGGTTTGAGACAGGGTCTCACTATGTGGCCAGGCTAGCACAGAAGTCATTTAAAAAGCATTTACTTGTTTTCTGTGCATGAGCATTTTAACTGCATTTATATGTGTGTGCCATATGCGTGCCTACTGCCAGAGGGAGGGCAGAAAAGGGCAGTAGGTTTCCCTGGACTGGAGTTAGACACTTTGTGAGTGCTAGGAATTGAACCTGGGTCTTCTGTAAGAGCACTCAGTGTTCTTAATTGCGGAGCCATTTCTTTCTTTTTGTTTTTCTTTTCTTTCTTTCTTTCTTTCTTTCTTTCTTTCTTTCTTTCTTTCTTTTTTTTTGTTTTTGTTTTTTGAGACACGGTTTCTCAGTGTAGCCCTGGCTGTCCCTGAAACTGACTCTGTAGACCAGGCTGGCTTCAAACTCATGAGATCCACCTGCTTCTGCCCCCTGAGTGCTGGGATTAAAGGTGTGCACCACCATTTCTTTAGTCCTAACCTACGTCATTCTGACTCGGTTCCTTGAGCGAGAGTTCAGTAATTAGCACTAAACAGACAAAGCTAAGAGACATTTTAGGTTTGCAGTTTTTTTCTTGTTTGTTTGTTTTTAAAGATTTATTTATTTATACAACATTCTGCCTGTACATTAGCACTTACTATAGATGGTTTTGAGCCATGATGTGGTTGCTGGGAATTGAACTCAGGACCTTTGGAAGAACAGCGAGTGTTCTTAACCCTGAGCCATCTCTCCAGCCCTGCTTTTTGGTTTTTTGAGAGAGGGTTTTTCTGTGTAGCCTTGGCTGTCCTGGACTCACTTTGTAAACCAAGCTGGCCTTGAACTCACACAGATCCGTCTGCCACTGCCTCCCTGGGTGCTAGTATTTCTGTCATGGACCACCACACCCAGTGCAGTAAGCACTCTTAACTGCTGAGCCATCTCTCCAGCCCTCATTTTGCAGTGTTTAATTATGGCACGCTTAGATCTTGGGGTGAGGGTGAGGATGGGGGGTGTGGCATGTTCCCTCATGGCCTTGGGAGATGAACCAGCAGTAGATCTGCAGGGTCTGCGTCCAATGGGCCTGCCTACTGCAGCTGATCCCTTCTCGACCCAGCTGACTGGTCTCAAGCTTTCACGCCATTGCTAATAGTCCTGTTCTTGGTTTTCAGCCAGAACCCAAGCCTGGAGACCTGATTGAGATTTTCCGCCCTCTCTACAGACACTGGGCCATCTATGTGGGTGATGGATATGTGATCCACCTGGCTCCCCCAAGTAAGAACACCAGGTCTTCCTTGCGATGGGCTTAGAAACTGGAAAAGGATGTGAGGAGCTGTGTGCAACAGGTGGCCCCTGCGTCTCCACGATTCTTCATTGGCCATTTGTTTCTGCGTTTATACGATGGCAGTCTGATGTGCCAGGATGGCTTCTGAGCTTTGTTCTTTAGACTCTACTGTGAAAGCCCCTCAAGGTGTGTGTGGCCAGGCCCCACCCCTGAGGACCTCCATTTGTCAGGCTCCACCCACAGAACACTCTAGTGGCTGGATTCAGCCGCTCTAGATGTAGGTGGCCAAGCTCTGCTCTACAGAGTAAAAAGCCCAAGTTCAGATCCTGAATCCCACCGATCCCCACCCTGGAAAGCTACTCACCCCAACCCCCCTCAAAGAAAACCTATGTAAGGCTTGTTTTCTCAGTTCCCTGCTGCTTTTCATCCAAGTAGGGGCAGCCACCCTCCTGGGTTTTCCCCTCTCAATAAATCTCTCATATGAGATTTGTTGTGCGGTGTGACTTTGTAGTATTCCTTGGTTCCCAATTGCCAAGGAAACCTTTCCCAGCAGAGTTGCAACACTTCCTCTGGGGAAACCTTTTCTGGCTGGAGCAGAGCTGTTACACTTGCTTTGGGGAAACCTTGCCTGAGCAGAGCTGTAACACTTCCATTATGGAAGCCTTTTTTTTTTTCCACCTCAGAACTGTAGCACTTACATTTGGTGCTGTAACTTGGATAGGCTCTCCTGATGCCTGTGCTCCCTCTGGGGGCCTGAGCCATATTGGAACCTTATCCCTCATCTCCAGTCAACCCACAACAGACTCATCTTTCAGTTCACCAATTGCTCAGCACCCCATTCACCAGTGACAGTTAGGTAAGTTTCCCCGTTGGTCACTGTAAACACGTCCTGAGAGTAAGGAAGTGACTCTTGTGTGCCTGGCACCCCTCTGGTCCTCTTGGAGGTGGAGGTATTTCCAGGCATGGTCTTTAAAGCTATGTAGTTTTCTCTCTTTTTCTTGAGACCCATTGAGTTTAACCAGAGTCCTCTGTGTGACCTTGGACTTGGAATTATCTGAGGGACTCTGGTGGGATTATCAGTAGGTACAGACTGTACCTACTAGAATCCGTCAATAGCCAATAGTTCATCAGAGAGGGGTAGAGACTTGTGAGTCCCTCATCAATCCATGAGAGACTGTTAATAGACTCAGTCCTATGTCAGGCCTGTTTTAGACAGCCATACATAGCGGTTGTCAATTATTATTATTATTATTATTATTATTATTATTATTATTATTATTATTATTATT